>NC_062545.1:254488429-254800572 GCF_016906955.1 Phacochoerus africanus | reverse complement strand
TTTTATTAAAGCATAGTTGATTTACAACTATACAATGTTGTGCCAACTTCTGCTGTACAGAAAAGTGACTCAGCCATATATGTATAATATATATAATATATGTTATGTATATATATTCCCTTTCTTATATTATCTTCTATCATGGTCTGTCCCAAGAGGCTGGATATAGTTTCTGTGCTATACAGTAGGACCTCATTGCTAATCCATTCTAAATGTTTATAGTTTGCATCTCTTCACCCCAAACTCCCAGTCCATCCCACTCCCTCCCACCCCCTGCAACCACAAGTCTCTTCTCTATATCTGTGAGTCTGTTTCTGTTTTGTAGATAAGTTCATTTGTGTCATATTTGAGACCGCACATATTAGTGATGTCATAAGGTATTTGTCTTTCTCTTTCTGACTTACTTCACTTAGTACGAGAATCTCTTCCCCTTTTCTTATTTTCTTGAGTGTCCATCATCAAATTGTGTCAGTTTTATCGCTTTAATGCCATTTAAAATCATCCTTTCCTCTTCTTCATTAGCTCTGTTTAGCCTTTGACATCTCTCATTTAAGCATCAATTTTCTAACTCACCTTCTTGTCTCTTTGTCTTCCTATCTCCTTGCTCCATACCACAGCCATAATGCTTTTTATAAAATGCACATCTGATCAAGGGCCTCCATTTTAATGAGCTCCCTTCTTCACCTGGCCCTGCCAATGTTTCTCCTTTAATATATTCAGCTTCCTGGGGACTGCCTTGCTGTTTGAGGTCCTTTTTCCTCCCCCATGTCTTGAAATGTACTCTTCACTGGTTACTCTTGCACATTATCTATTATCAGAGGCGCTTGATGCACTAAGCATCCAGGCAAAATTTAGTCACGTTCAAATCCTTGTGGCCGTTTTAAGGTGACCTCAGAATCCTTTTTGACATAGTTCTGCAGGCCGGGGGTGCCAGCTGCTGAGAGCTGACAAGGGGAGTGGCATGTGCCTCCATTCCTGCTCTTTCCCTGCAGCGGGGGCTTCCTGAGGTCCCCTGGACAGCTTTAGACATGGTCTCTGGGGCCACTTCTGTCTCTGCCCCCCACAGCAGTCCCTTTGAACACTCGGTGATCATGAGGCTAAATTGTAAGAGGTTAGAGCTGGATGAAACTTTAAGAGTCTTGGGGTCAAGGATAAGAGATGAAACCCTGCAGCTTGGAGGGCTAAACTGTGTCATTTAAACTGCCATCATGTGCTGCCCGGTTATACGCATTGCTGTGTTTTCCTTTTCAGGTGAGAAGAAGCTCCTGTGCGGTTTGGGCTCAGGTCAAAGGTAAAACCATTTTCTGCCTAAAACCACGATCCTTATTTCTCCTCTGTCCAATCTGCAGCAGCAAGTATATGTCATGAAATTTCTTTTCAAATTGTCACAGGGAGTTCCCTGGGGGCTCAACAGGTTAAGGACACAGTGTTGTCACTGCTCGTGGCTTGTGGTTCGGGTCACTGCTGTGGCTTAGGTTTGATCCCTGGTCTGAGAACTTCTACATGCTGTGGGCCTGGCCAAAAAACAAACAAAGAAAAATAGTCACAGGTGACAGAAACATATCTCACACTAACCCACAAAAAGCCATAGCTGAAAAGGATGGGGGTGGGAGCTTATGGCATCAAAACTAGAGGGGTCAGAAGTTCCCGCTGTGGCTCAGTGGTTATGATCCTGACTAGTACCAATGAGGATTTGGGTTCGATCCCTGGACTCACTCCGTGGATTGAGGATGTGGCGTTGCCTTGAGATGTGGTGTAGGTTGCAGGCGCGGCTCAGATCCCACGTTGCTCTGGCTGTGGCGGAGGTCGGCAGCTGCAACTCTGATTCACCTCCTAGCCAGGGAACTTCCATATGCTGCAGGTGCCCTAAAAACTAAAAAACAAACTAACTAAAGGGACGGTTCCAGGCCTCCAGGACCTGGGACTTGGGACTTAACACCTTAAGTGGAACATGGGACTCTCCCTTTCTTTTTTTTTTTTTTTTGGCTGTGCCCATGGCATGGGGAAGTTCCTGGGCCAGGGATCAAACCCACGCCCGAGCCACAGCAGTGAGAACGCTAATCCTTTACCCACTAGGCTTCCAGGGACTCCGAGAGTCTCCCTTTCTATCTTGCCTCCTCTCTCTGTTTCTCAGTGTGACTTGGCCTCATTTTCTTCTTCTATAAGCTATGTGGTAGGGAAGGATAGGCACCAGCTGCCCCAGCTTAGCCAGTTCAGTGGGAACAGACAGTTTTTCACTTTAGGGAGTCTCATCCCCTAGGTAAGTGACTGTCCATTGGGTGAATCCCTGTTTGGAGGAGATAGGGTCGCATGATCCGCTTCCCTTGGGTTTGGGGCTTCCTGGGATGCCTCGTTGGCAAGTGCACCGGGGTCGCACTGAGAAGGGGACTTGATCCCCATCAGGGAAAGAGGCATAGAAAACCCTGCTGGCAGATCCCAGCAAAGAGCTACAAACAGTCCACTACTCTCAGCCATGCGGCTGCTTAGCATGTGCACACACAGGCACGTACACTGCTGAGAAAAACACCCTCCGTTAAGAAAGTGGACCTGTCCTCCATATAACCAAAAGTGGAACCTCAAAGGTGGGTCTGTTACTAAATCCAGTGCCCAGACCAAGGTTCCCAGGGCTGACCCATCCCTCTTGGTCTGATCTAGATGTGCTTCTCATGATGGTCTGGCAGTCCAGACCAAATGGCAAATGTAACCATTCTCAAACCACAGTCTATAAGATGAAAGGGAAAAGTGGATCATCACAAGAAGTACATGCATTTGGAAAGGAGGAAAAGATAAAAGCACCGTGCAGCGGTCCGAGGACCCACAGCAAGGACCACATCCTGCTGGACAGGAAAAGCAAGCATCTCTTGCCCTGCCAGCCGAATGGGTCGCTTGGTCTGTCAGGTTGGCGGCCTCGGGCTCTGCCTGATGGGGCAGCACCTGCGTCCCTTTCCTCCGGAGTCTCCCCTGATAGATGCTGTGGGGAGGAGCCCTGCTTCTGCTTTCCCGCCTGGTGATCCAGGTCGGGGAGCTGTCTTAGGGATTGAGCAATCACAGGTCCTTGTTTGCCAGGCTGGGATTTCCCTGGCAGTACATTTCTTAAAACCAGCAGGCAGCCTGCCACTGGATTTGGTTCATAAGAATTCCATTAGTTTGTAGCTAAGACCAGAAATCAGGTCAAGTTTATGACCTTCTGAATCCCGACCTTTTCCTGGTGGTTCATGCCTCCTAGCAACAGCCTGGGGAATTCGGCTCTTAGCCCAGAGTATCACTTTAACTCCTCACATCCTGTCCCTTGCCTCAGAGCAGCAGAAAGCAATGAAAATAGGGGGACGAGGAAAGGCCCACATAACCCAGCTTCCAGGCGGGCGCCAGGGAGTGGGGCCTTACAACTGGGGGCTTGTTACCCTGTCAGGGGAGGGTACCTCGCGGGAAATGTTTGGGAGCAACGTGGAGAACTAGGCTTCCTTCATTTGCTTATCCCCTAGCAGCATTTCTCAGCTTTTTAATCTCTACTCCCACCAGCTTCAACAAGGGTAGGGAACATGGCTTTTCAGCTGGTCGAGGGGCGTTCCTGTCAGCCTGTCAGCCATCTTGGATTGCAGACCGCTAGGCGGGAAGCGCTGTGCTCGCGCTCTCTCAGGTGTTTTTGAGAAAATAATTTACACGTAACGTTGGGTGAGTTTAAGGTGTACCATGTGATGATTTGATTCACACGTATATTGCAACATGACTGCCGCAGGAAGATTAATTCATCCTTCCATCTCCTCACATACTCCCCATGCATATGTAATACGCATAAGGTACGTGGATATGTGTTTTTGTATGTAGTACATGTGCGCATGTGTGAATGTTGACGATCTACTCCCCTGGCAGCTTTTAAGTATACAGTACAGTATCGTTAACTCTAATCACCACGCTGTACATTAGCTGCCCAGTACCTGTTTGTCTTACGACTGGACGTTTGTACGCTTTGATCAGCATCTGCCTACTTCCCTCACCTGTTAGTCCCTAGTAACCACCATTGGACTCTCTATTTCTATGAATTCTGCCTTTTTAGATCCCACATGCAAGGGAGATCGTACAGTCTTTGTCTTTCTCTGACGTATTTCACTCAGCACAGTAAGTGAGGGCCTCTCCTACGAAGATGGGTGCTGTTGCGTGTCTGCATACAGATCGGCTAGGCTTCCTTTCTTAGAACTGACTGATGACTGCAAGAAACAGTCACCCATCTGACATTTGGAAATTTTTCTGCCAGTCCATTCCCAAAAGCTTGAAGGGCGGACATGGAGTTCCCACAGAGAAAAGAGGTGCTTTTATCAGAAGAATGGAGAGGTGCAAGCATCCTGGAGAGGCACAGAAACAATAGCTTCCAGAACCCACTGCTTCAGCAGCTGTTTGGTCTGATTAACAAACTCAAATTGGGTAGAAGAAATGGCCCAGGGGCGGACTACAGTCTGTGATTCAGTTCACAGGAAGGACTTTGCTGTGGACATATCCAAGTGGCTTTTGGCAGTGCCTTTCCCCCCTCATAGTGAAAGAGAGTTTGAACCTTCTGAATTCAAGCTGCTGGAAAGCTCTGAGATAATAGAAAACCCAGTGTTCCGTTGGAATTCCGAAGGCAGTTCTAGTATATATGCATCTGTGTACAAAATTCACCTGGGTTGTGTGCTCACCTGGCCGTCTCCTTTGGCAAAAATGTCGGAGTCTGCCTTTCAGAAAGTAATTTGGGCAGAAGTAGGATCCAAATGAGTCCTGAAGTTGTTTCGGGTCACTCGTGCCAAGGAGCAGCCCCATGCTTGTCCTTGCGTGCTGACGAATCGTGCTATTCCAACCTTTTGCACATTTGCCCCCCACAGAGCTGTGTCATCGCTACCAGGGAGCCAGCAGGCTGTCGGTTTGATGGGAAATGCAGAGGCATGGGCTTCCCTGCCCGAGTCCTACTGCTAATCAGCCAAGGGTCTTGGAAATTATATTTCACTTGGCTGGTTCTCTACTGCCTCCCTCCAGGATCACTGTGATCCCTTCCAGCCACAAAGTACCACGAGGGTGTGCTTTCTTGAGTCCACAGAGCGAGGTCATTTGCTATCCGTGAGATGATGATAAACTCCCATCAGGAAACATTCGTTAATCACAGGCATGAAACCTCTGAGTCATTAGTGACTCTTTCCCTTTTAGCCCACGTCTTGCTCTTGGGCAGGCCTCTCTAATTTTCATTTCTGCGTTCACTCCCTGAGCAGAGGCCTTTATCTGTGGCGCGGACAGCTGGCCAGCCCCCTTATCTCCCATGGCAGCGTTCAGGGCATCCCTCTTCACTCCGGCCTACACGGCCTCCGGACGTGGTCTTCCCACAGCATGCGGAAGTTCCCAGGCCAGGGATTGAACCCGCGCCACAGCTGTAACCAGAGCCACAGCAGTGACAGTGCTGGATTCTTATCCCACTGAGTCACGAGGGGACACTGGACATGTTTCTCAAGCGCAGCCCTGACTTCATGATTCCCCTGCCAGTCCCTCCAGAGCCACCAGTACTCTTAGTCTGGTTTCTAAGGCATCACTTGGACCCCAGTGTATGCTTCTGATTGACCCTCTCATTCTTCTCCATTCAAACTGGTGTGCTAGCTCTTTGGATACAGCCAGAGGAAGTCCCCCGGCTGTCACAAGATCTGAGAGGACAGGTGGGGCCTTTCTAACTGGCTCTGCAGCACCTGTAATGTTTGCATTCGTGAAAGGGTTAAAGATAAGGACCAGGAAGCTCTTTCACTCCTGAGCACAATAGCTCTTCAAGGAGCCACCCTACAGAGACTAGTGGAGTTTAAGCCACATGGATTTACTTGCATTAAGAATGAGTCACTGAGACTCTGGGAAATAACACATGATTCACTCACTTCCGTTTCTAAAAAAAAAAAAAATTCAATAAATGATTTAGAAGAAAAATAAGTATGGTTTCATGGCATGACACCACGGAAGGGAGGGTAAGCAGAGGGTGTGGCAAAGCTCTAATCAATGTAATTCACCTTGGCCAGTTGTAAGTTTTCTCAGTCAGGAATTAATGTGGGAAGTCCCTAAAGAAGCATGTGGCTACACCATGAGTTCTCTTGATTGAATCGACTCATGTCCACAGGGTATATATGCAAAGCAGAAAAAGAGTGTATAACCAGAAGCTGTTCTACAGCAAGAATTGTGCCTGGAGCTACAAGCCAGGTTGTGTTTTGCAGAATGAATTAAAAACACTCTCAGTACTTACCTCTAGAGTAAGGGAATAGTTGGGCTTCCTGCTCAGGGTGAAAGAGGGCCTGTGAGTGGATGGTCAAGAGGAAGTCAGGTTCCTCAACTCTTACCTTGGCTTCTCTCCTGTTTGTGAGGGGACATTGGAAAGCAAGCAAAGCACTAACTGCCCTCTGTAAGTTGTAGGTTTCTGACCTGATAAGAACATTCTAGAAGGTTCATACAATTTGCAAATGAGATGGATAAACCACTGCAAATGATCTTTGAGAAATCTTTTTTTTGTGTGTCTTTTTAGGGCCACACCCATGACCTCTGAGTGTTCCCAGGCTAAGAGGTAAATTGGAGCTGCAGCTGCCAGCCCATGCCACAGCCACAGCAATGTGGGATCTGAGCCATGTCTGCATCCTACACCACAGCTCATGGCAACACTGGATCCTTAACCCACTGAGCAAAGCCAGGGATCAAACTCGGGTCCTCATAGATACTAGCTGGGTACATTACCCCTGAGCCATCATGGTTACTCCTGATCTTTGAGAAATCTTGATGAAGACTGGGGATGAGCAAAGAACATGGAACTTTGCGTAAAGGAGATAGATTTTGCAAAGCGAGGATGCTGATAACTTGAAGTCAAGGCCAGGCACGATCTTCAAGAGATGGCTCTGTGTGTACCTGGGAGAAGAAGCTGCAGTTCCCAGCAGATTAGGCGAGACTGCTCTTCTTTTTTTCTGGTACAGGGTCGCTAATTGGTAGGGGAAATGTGGCCAGCACAATGGATTCTGACTTCAGCCAATACTTAGCAATGCCCTGTGTGCAGTGTGGGGAGATGAGGGCTGTGTGTGCGCTTAGAAACAGCTTGTTCCTGTGTAACTTATTAACGAATGGATGACAAATCCAGGAACATGCAGAATGTGGGTTAGTGTCCACAGTTATCTTTAGCTCACCGTCTTTATCAATCAATGATTCAAATTATGTAGAAGGTGAAACAATAGAGGAAAAAATACAGAGAAAACATTGACGGCTAAAGTGTAGAGGAACACTGGGTAGACTGGATGAAATGAGCTGGGTAGGAAAGTACCAGCTTCTTTCCACCGAATCCAGTGATACATCCTCTCTTCAAACAAACAAACAAACAAAAACTGGGGAATTGAGTACACAAAATGGCTTCTCAATGTTTTAACTTGCATTTTTACCACTAAGAGAGAGAGCAGTTGATCAAAGGTTTGTCAAGCACCTGTAATCATGTTTTTATTAGTGATGTACCTTTCGATAGACTCTGCTCACTTTGCTATTGAGGTATTAGACTTTTCCTCATTAACTTGTAACACTATAGGTTAACCCCTTGCTTATTAATTATCCTCATTATTTTACCCAGTTCTCCATTTGCCCTTAAAGCTTCCTCCTGGCCGTTTTTGGTGTATAGAGGAATATGCTTTTTAATATGGTCACATCTCTCATTTTCTTATTTTAAGGTTTCTGCTTTAATAAATATGCTTAGAAAATTCCTACCTGCTTTAATATTAGATGAATATTCCCTTGCATTTTGTTCCAGTTCTTTAAGGTTTCAGCTTCAGTCTTTCATCCATCTGGGTTTTTATATTGGCATAAACTCTAATGATCGAAATTACTTTATTCTAAATGGTTCGCCAATTTTCTCAATGCTAGTTACGGATAGTGTTATGAATAACATAACATTTCCCCAGTGATCTGAAACAGTAACAAAACAATAATGTTTAACAGTAGCTGTCATTGGCCAATTGCTTACTGTGTGCCAGGCACGGTTTTAACGTGTCGTAGCTCATTTATTTCTCACAATAGCCTTATAAGGTGATATTATACCACCCCTCAGGGGGAAACTGGGGCACAAGATGGCTGAATAACTCATCCAAGTTCATACAATCGGGTGGTGATGGGGTTCAAATATAGCCTTGGACTACCTGACTCCAGTATTCAAGCCTTGAAATTATTTTATACACTTGGGTGTGTTTCTGGGCTTTCTGTTTTATTCCATTGTATTCATTCCTCTGCTGATACTGCCTTGTTTTATTTTTACTTCTATTTATTTATTTTTGGCTGTGCCCACGGCATGCAGACGTTCCCTAGGCCAGGAATCGAGTTGCACCATAGCAGTGACCCAAGCATAGCAGTGACAACACCAGATCCTTAACTGCTGGGCTGCCAGGGAACTCCTGTTGCTGCACTGTTTTAATATCTAATACTTTAAGTCAGTCCTCTAATTTTTTCTTTACTAATTTCTAGTTTAACCACAACTCCTCTTCCCATTTTACAACATGGCTTCTTAAAATGCCAATGCTCTTTTCTCCTGAATACCAAAAGCAGCCAAACAACAGAAGCTGTATTTTTCTAAAAAGTCTCTTGACAACACTTTATTTATTTTGCTTTTTAGGGCCACACATGAAGCATATGGAGGTTCCCAGGCCAGGGGTCTAATTGGAGCTGTAGCCGCCGGCCTACACCACAGCCACAGCAACACCAGATCAGAGCCGTGTCTGCAACCTTCACCACAGCTCACAGCAATGCCCGCTCCTTAACCCACTGAGCGAGGCCAGGGATCAAACCCGCCACCTCACGGTTCCTTGTCGGATTCGTGAACCACTGAGCCATGACGAGAACTCCTCAAAGAGCTTTTGCATCAGTTTCATATTTTATCCTCAGAGCGGCCAGCATCCCTTGTTGATGTGTAGGGAACATGACAGATGACTCTACGCAGCAGAGGATTTGCTGACTATATTTGACCACTGGAGCTATCATTTTTGGAGAAAAATCTAAATGATATAAGAAGGACATCTTCCCCAATGCAAAAGAAACATTAAAATCTGTCGTGTGATTGACATGAGAGAGGACCAGCACACACCCCCCTCCCACAGTGTGCCGCATTGGGGTGCTCAACAAGATCGGCTTTTAACCTTTGCAACTCAAATGTATCCTGGTTTTACGCTTCCTTTTCAGAAATGCCACGGAATGGTGTTTTCCTGAGGCCCTTGTCCTCAGGGCCAGCTTGGGGCACTGGGGCACTCTGGGCATGGTTGGAATGGTTTGTTCACTGGGGCCAAGCTCTGGTTACAACAGAGTGTGCACGGGTGGGTCTGCCCCTCCTGGTTGGGCCGGGATTCAGTGTGCCATGGGTTCAGCATGTGGTTTTTGTCCCGCAGATTCATCACTGACGCTGCAGCAGGTGGTGGGCGTTGGGCTGGGCTCCATGGCTGCTGTGATTGTTCTCGCATTCCTCTCCTTCTCAGCAGTGTGGTATGTGAGACTGTCATTTTTGAGAAATGAGTGGAATGGAGGGAGGATGGGGTTGGAATCCGGAAGAACAGCTGCGGTGGAGGAGGGTCAAAGGGGAGATGGGGGGAGGCTGTCCCGGGCTCAGCAGATACTCAGAGGGTGGAAGGCAGGAGTAAGGCTGCATTCAGGGGGAGGGGACTGTTCCCCAGTCCCCGTAAAGGGACAGGGTCAGTGATGGCGCCCTGGCCGCTCACTGAGTGATGGCTGATCTCCTGTGCTGCTTCCCAGGAAAGATGCATGAGCTGCCCGTAGGGATGCGCACGGGAAACCCAAAGTGTGTCAGCAAGCTCTCTTTGCCTCCTCCATGTCTAGATCGAGGATGGGTGTGGCGTGAAGAGGATGCACTGCTGCTGGGGTAGATGTTCCGACAGCTTCTCAGGTGCCTGCACAGAGGCCCCGAGTGTGTGTGTGTGTGCGTGTGTGTGTGTGTGTGTGCGCGGGCCTGCACCTTTCTCTACTCCCAGGCTGGCCTCCCTTCCAGATTCAAGCCGGTGACTGTCTCTTTGGAATGTCCCTCAAAGAGGACACTCAGGAGTCGCTGTTGTCTGCCCTGCCACCTGACCAGTTCCGTTTCCATGGACTTGAGAACCTTGATAAACAACGTCATATGGACTCCGGGCTATGGGTCATAGGGGCTGGGTCCCTGTTCTCCTCTGATTGATGCCTGAGCCTCGGCTGATCTAGGTGCTGAATGCAAGAGTCCCGCATCTTCCTCTGTAACATCTCTGGCCTTAATTCAGCATCCATTCTTTTACCATAAGTAACGAGAGACACTTAACTGTGGGCTAGAATTTGACATTATGAAGGAAGTCATTGAAAAGGAGAGAGATCATTGATATAGACAAACATGACAAACCCTTTAGAAGCCCTTTACCTACAGTTAGTGGATGCAGTAATTAGAAAGTATGCGCGTCTGGCCACTCGGGTAAATTCCCTGCAGTGTCTGTTAGGCAGCGTTGCTTTGATACAGTTCTGTTTGTCTTATATGCATTCAAAAGCCAGGAGTCTTCATTCCAGTGGAAATGTTTTGTTAGTAAACTAACATTTTTTTTTTCCTCACATGAATGTTTATAGCAGCCTTTGTTACTTTTTTTTTTTTTTTTAATTCCTGAGCATCTCCTAAAGATGCTCTGTGCCTCTCTTTGGATTTGGGGGTTGTGCGGTATCCTTGGGTTGCAACAATATGAAGCCCATGACCAGAGTCTGTGAGTTGACAGGGGAGGGGAACAATGTGGGTGACACAATAGTCCCTTTTATCTACAACACCAGGAATTATGACTGTTCCTTTATCATGAACCATGACATGTTAGCTGTATGCAGTCCCGGGGCCCACTGTCAATATGTGGAATGTACAGGTGGAATGGATTCGCTTTGATTTTTCAAGCCTGATCAGTGTTCATGAACTTTCCTCCCTAACCAACAGCGTAGCTCCAAGGCTAAGCCAGGGAATGAAGGGAGAAGAAGGACTGGGGCTTGGGGCTTCTCTAAGTGACAGTGGTGTCCTCCTCTGCCTTCTCCCTCCCTCTTAGGCCTAGAGAATAGAGAACAGGTGGAGGTGGGGGGGCAGTGATAGTGCATAGCTCAGGGTGCAGCATCTATGAATGCGGTCCTGGACTTGGCAGCAGCACAGTCTGGAGGAAAAGGGACCGTCTTTCCAACATGGTGGGCTGGCATGTTCTCCGTGGACTCACTGGGCATTGGTGAGGGGTGGATCTGAGAAGCCTGGGCTTGTGGACAGATGAGGAGACATGAGGACAGTAGGCACAGGAGGAGGAGATGCTCCGTGAAGCTGCCCATCCCTGGGGGATCTGGCCCAAGGCAAATCCTCTCAACTGGGAAGAGTCAGAGACAGGGAAGTGATACACTGACGCTTGGGCATTCGAGGGCAGATGGCATCCCTGCCCCTCGCCAATATTATGCAGATTAAGAATAGCTGTCCTCTGTCCTCTGAGGTCCCAACTCAGACTACAACTCAGGATCAACACATGGAACCCTTCCTGCTGTCATCTTCGATGAATTATCAGGTAGAACTCTCAATGGACTTATACAAAGAGCTTTCTACCTTTAATGTTCATGTGCAACAATTCAAACTCATACTGTTTTCACTGCTCTTGAATTAAATTAATTTTTAATTTTTAATTTTTTATTATAGTTGATTTACAATGCTATCAATTTCTGCTATACAGCAAAGTGACCCAGTTATATATATGTATATATATATATATACACACACACACACACACACACATTCTTTTTCTCATATTATCTTCTATCATGGTCTATCACAACTGATTGGATGTACAGCAGGACCTCGTTGCTTATCCATTCTAAATGTAATAGTTTGCAAATCTACTAACCCCAAACTCCCAGTCTATCTCACTTCCTCCCCCTTACCCCTGGCAACCACGAGTCTGTTCTGTATGTCCATGAGTTTTTTTCTGTTCTCTCGATAGGTTCTTTTGTGCCATAGTTTAGATTCCACATATAAGGGCTATCATAAGGTATCTGTCTTCCTCTTTCTGACTTACTTCACTTAGTACGAGAATCTCTACTTCCACCCATGTTACTGCAAATGGCATTGTTTCCATGGCTTGGCTATTGCTAATAGTGCTACAGTGAACATAGGGGTGCATGTATCTTTTTCAATGAAAGTTTTGCCTAAATGTATGCCCAGGAGTAGGATTGCTGGATCACATGGTAGATCTATATTTAGTTTTCTGAGGTGCCTCCATACTGGTTTTTTTTTTTTTTTTAAATTAAATTTAGAATCATAGGAGTTCCTGTTGTGGTGCAGCAGAAATGAATCTGACTAGGAACCATGAGGTTGCGGGTTCGATCCCTGGCCTCACTCGGTGGGTTAAGGATCCCGCGTTGCTGTGGCTGTGGTGTAGGCTGGCGGCTACAGCTCCAATTAGACCCCCTAGCCTGGGAACATCCATATGTCATGGGTGCGGCCCTATAAAGACAAAAATAAAAAAAAAAGAATACATTTAGAATCATTACAAATTATTGTGCTTAGTATTAGGTAGAGTCTTTGATGAATAAGGATTTTCCTCAAAACCTCCTTTGTCCAAAGAGAGAATGTGAGCCTCTGTTCCTTATTATAGTTTTTCCCGGTTCTATAAACACTATGTTTCTCTAGTTCCTCTAATTTCCAGTTTTAAAATTAATTACCAAAGAAGCTATAACTTCTCTCCAAAAGTTAGCATAATTGTCATTGAAAGGAAGAAATCCCATTTGCTTGGTATCAAAAGTTTTTGGTTAAAATAATTGACTAAATATTAATAAAGTGTATTTCTGGGTATATGCAGAAATGTAAAAACAGTTCATGAATGAGTTCTGAAATAGCAAAACATAAAGTTGTCCCTTTCTCTAAATGTTCCAAGTTATAACACAGAGTTATACAGTGTTTTTTTGTTTAAAAAAATTTTTTTTATGGCCACACCTGTGGCATATGGATCAAATCCCAGCCATAGTTGTGACCTATGCCACAACTGCTGCAACGCCAGCGCTGGGCTGGGGATTGGATCCGCAGCTCCATATTGACCTGAGCTGCTGCAGATGGGTTCTTAACCCACTACACCACAGAGGGAACTCCTTTCAATTTTTTTCTTTAAACTTTGAACTGTTAGTACTTAACAGAAGCAGGTGCTGAGCATTTGCAAAAAGGATGCACCATTTTCCTGCGTTTCTTTTCTGTTTGTTTTCTTACGCACATGAAGGCAGCTTTAAGTTCTGTGAAGTTGCCCGGTAGCTTGACCTCAATGCTGTTCTTTTTCTTTTCCAAGTGGATTCCTGGTTAAGGCAGGGAGAGCATCTCTGGAGACCAATAGTGGGTCTCCCTAGGAGCAGGCAGGGTACCTCTGTTGAAGGACTGATCAGGCAGCATTTGAAGTTGGGTTTTGAGTGCTACTAAATAAAGCTAGAGCCTCAGGTGGTGGTGGAGGATGGACCTTTTCCTAATTAACTGTCTTGAGGACAGTGTGAAGAGGTGAGTCTAAGATCTGGTCTTGAGCTCCCTTCTAGAATAGGGAACCAAACTGGGAGATTGTCCAGATATGGGGCAGATTGTTCCCTGGTGGATTTCTTTTTTTAAAATCTCCACCATAGTTTTCATTTATATTTGTTCTTTCATTCCATCCTTACGGTTGTTCTGTGTGATGGGAAGTTTAGGGGTTGTCATTTCCCTATTTTAGAATGGAGAGATGGGTTCAGACAGATACGTAACTTTATTTTTCCTTTTTTTTTTTTTTTTTTTAGGGCCGCGCCCACAGCATATGGAAAGTCCCAGGCTAGGGGTCGAATCAGAGCTGCAACTGCTGGCCTGCACCACAGCCACAGCAATGCAGGATCCGAGCTGCGTCTGTGACCGGTACCACAGCTCCTGGCAATGCCAGATCCTTAACCCACTGAGTGAGGCCAGGGATTCAACCTGCATCCTCATGGATCCTAGTCGGGTTTGTTACCACTGAGCCATGATGGGAACTCCCAGAAAGATATGTAACTTAAATGATGGGGCCAAGTATTTTGCCTGCAAGTTCAGTTCTCATTCCTGGGATTTGACAGGATTCTTTTGGTTCTTAGGAGAGTCAGGCCTTTACTTTCCCAAATTATATATATATTAAAGCATCGCATTTATTCTTCCAGCACCTCTGTCTTTTCATACTTCTCTTTTCAAGGTAATGTACCTTCCCCCATCACTTCTAGAAAGAGCCACAGACAACCCAAATAGATGGAGGTTAATTAGGGAAAATAGGTATAATCTGTCCATGACTCCAGACCTAAAATTGCAGCTGGGCCCTTAAGATTAAGACCAGAGCAGAAGTGTTTATCTTGAAATAGCACAGCAGCTTGGAATAAAGTTAATATTTAAATTGATTTTAAAGGAAGTAAAAAAACCAATTCTCAATGCTCCCTTTTTATTGCTAATCTCATATTCTGATTTTCTAAACCTTTTATTTTTCCATTCTCTTTAACAAAGAGAGAACCTGTGGTAGTAGCAGTCACAAGTGTTTTGAGGACCTTTTGTCCACCACAGCCATTGCTGGTTAAACTTAAGTGCCCAGTTTTGGCATGGCTTTCCCGTGCCCATTTGTGGGTGGGCGATGCGGTGAGCCAAATCAATTAAAAAGGCAGTGTATACCCATTGTATTAGGTGGGAGAGAAAGAGAATGAATGAGTGATTTTGTGTGTGTGTCCATATCCATACTTTTGGGGCACAACTCAGGGTTACCAAAACGGGGTCCCACTAGGCATGTAGTCTGTAACACATTTCTTTTCATCCATCAACCTACCTTGGACACATTCTTCATGTCAGTAATGACAGCATTAGGAGTTCCCGTTGTGGCGCAGTGGAAACGAATCCGACTAGGAACCCTGAGGTTGCAGATTCGATCCCTGGCCTCGCTCAGTGGGTTGAGGATCTGGCTTTGCCGTGAGCTGTGGTGTAGGTCGCAGATGCGGCTCGGATCTGGCGTGGCTGTGGCTGTGGCGTAGGCCGGTGGCTACAGCTCTGATTAGACCCCTAGCCTGGGAACCTCCATATGCAGTGGGTGTGGCTCTAAAAAGACAAAAAAAAAAAAAAAGAGAGAGACAGCATTAAAAGTTTGCATCACAATTTATTTAACCAGTGCTCTATTGTGCATTGTGCCTTTTGCGTGTTTCCAGAAGTTTATTCTCCGTGTACACATCTGTATAATTGTATGCAATTATCACTTAGGCTAAATTCCTAGATGCGAAGCTGTTGAGATGAAAACTATATGATTCTAGATTTTCTACATAATGTCAGAGGAATCTCACAGAAAGTTTATGCCAGTTTATGCTGTCACAGGTAGGAAGCCTCAGCACTGCTGGGCTTGTTGAGATCTTTAATCTTGATTAATCTAGCAGGTGAAAAATGACTTTTCAATGTTTAGTGTGCATTTCTCTATTTGGCCCGCCAGTTGGCCATTTGTAATTCTGTTTTTGGTGAATTGCCTTTTTTCTTAGTACTTGGCATGTCTTACATTGATATGAAAAAGCTTTTTGTATTATAGTAATTTTCACTCCTAGCTGTCACTTTTTTTTTTTTTTTTGGCCTTTTAGGGCCTTACCCTCAGCATATGGAAGTTCCCAGGCTAGGGGTCAAATAGGAGCTATACATGCCGGCCTACACCACAGCCATAGCAACACGGGATCTGAGCCACATCTGTGACCTACACCACAGCTCACAGCAACGCCAGGTCCTTAACCCACTGAGCAAGGCCAGGGATCAAACCCGCAACCTCATGGTTCCTAGTCAGATTCGTTTCACTGTGCCACAATGGGAACTCCCAGTCATATATTTTGTAAACAAATTTTCTACCTTATCATTTCCCTTTGGGCCTTGTTTGTGTCATACGTTGCCACATGAAAACTTTATATAGTCAAATGCATCAGTTTTTTTCTTTTTGCCTTTGGCTCCATGCCACCTGCTGTAAGTTTAAAAAGGTTTTTTTTTTTTTTTTTTACTACCAGGTAAAAGTAAGTTACCACTCTTTCTCGGTGAATTCTTAGGTTTTACTATGTATTTATTCAGATATACATATTTATTATATATAAACTAAAGGATGACTTGGTCAAGCTTCCCCCCCAAAATCTTTATAGTTTTCTTGGGGATGTATTCATTAAAAAGTGCTCCTATCCTAGAACGTGATATGTGTTTTTTTTTTTTTTTTGCTTTTTATGGCCACACCTGAGGCATATGGAAATTCCCAGGCTACAGGTTGAATTGGAGCTACAGTTGCCAGCCTACACCACAGCCACAGCAACGTAGGATCTGAGTCGCATCTGCGATGGCAACTGCCAATCCTTAACCCACTGAACGAGGCCAGGGATCGAACCTGCAACCTCATGGATACTGGTTGAGTTTGTTACAACTGAGCCACAATGGGACCTCCTGTTCTTTCTTTATTTTTATTTTCTATTGAAGCATAGTTGATTTACCATGTTGTGTTAATAGCTATACAGCAAAGTGATACAGTTATACATATGCATAGATACACTTTTTTTTTTTTTTGGCTGCACCTGAGGCATGCAGAAGTTCTCCAGCCAAGAATCGAACCTGCACCACAGCAGTGACCCAAGCCACATCAGCGACAAATCCAGATCCTTAGCCACTAGGCCACCAGGGAATTCCTATATACTCTTTTATAAAAAATGGTGTTTTCGTTATGGTTTGTCACAGGGTATTGAATGTAGTTCTCCGTGTTATATGGTAGGACCTTGTTATTTATCCTTTCCGTATATAATAGCTTACCTGTGCTAACTCCACCCTCCCAGTTCATCCCTCCTCCAACCCCCTCCCCCTTGGCAACCACACATCTGTCCTCTGTGTCTATGCGGCGATTTCTCTTTGGTAGATGAGCTCATTTGTGTCATATTTTAGATCCCACGATACGTGTCTTCCTTTAACGTGGATGTATGTCCCGATCTGGTCTTCAACATTCAAGGGAGTTCATGCTTATTTTTTGTGGTGTACGTCTAGGTATGTTCTGTCTTGTTATCTTGAACTCTTGAATCCTTACCTTAGCTCCTGCCCTGGAAAGTGCATTGCGCAGACTCTTCCTGCTGGCATTGCTGGAGTTCTCTTGCCCCTGTGATCTCCCTTTTATGGGAAATGTCACATCAGGATGGCTCCTCCAGGAGTCCCCATTGTGGCGCAGCGGAAACAAATCTGACTAACATCCATGAGGACGCCTGTTGCATCCCTGGCCTCGCTCAGTAGGTTAAGGATCCGACGTTGCTGTGAGCTGTGGTGTAGGTCGAAGACGTGACGCAGATCCTGTGTTGCTGTGGCTGTGGTGCAGGCTGGCAACTACAGCTCCAATTCGACCTCTAGCCTGGGAACTTCCATATGCCACAGATGCAGCCCTCAAAAGACAAAAAAAAAAAAAAAAAAAAAAAAGATGGCTCCTCCAGTTCAGTTACTTTCCTGGGTATCTAGTTGATTCACAGAGATTCACAGATCCTTGCCATGCCAGATGTGGGGTTGCTGCACCATCACAGAGAGCTCCAAACACAGACTTTGGTCTTCTGCCCCTTAGACACTTTGTCATCCCTTACTGGAGGTGTAGCTTCCGCTCCATTTCAGTGTAGCTCCCACTGTTTCCACCTGCTGCTGGCCTGACAGCCTCAGCGTCTTGACTTTGGGTGTCTTATCCTTGGAATAAGACACCAGGCCAGGTGTCCTCTGAAGTTTTGGAGGGCCCCTGAAGCTCCTCTTTCCAGGTTTGCACTGAAGAAGGTCCCTCCCGCCCATACCACGGGGGGGGTGAATAGGAAATGTTCGGCATGCCGGCGTCTTTCCCCAAAGAACTATTTTCTTTGGCCTTTTTCATTTTAAACGACTTTATATCCTGGATGTTGGGCTAAGCGTCCCAACACCATTTGGAAACCCTTACTTTAGAAAATGGGAGTGCTCGCAGCCTATTATTTTCAATTTTTGTGGAACTGGTCAAAACAAAAAGTGTCCAATTTCGGGCCAAAGGATATGAAAATATAGTTCCCAGAAAAAGAAATGCAAATGGCTCCCAAACATAAGAAAAGGTGCTCAACCTTACTTTTAAGAAAAGTGCAAATTAGTGAGATATGTCTTACCTGTCAGTTTTGGGGGAAATCCAGAAATTTAACAACACACTCTCTTTTGAGGCTGTGAGGAAATAGGTACTCAGGAGTTCCCGTTGTGGCTCAGCAGTAACAAACCCAACTGGTATCCATGAGGACGCGGGTTCGATCCCTGGCCTCACTCATTGGGTTGGGGATCCGGCATTGCCATGAGCTATGGTGTGGGTTGCAGATGTGGATCTGGTGTGGCTGTGGCTGTGGCATAGGCCAGCAGCTGTAGCTCTGATTCAGTCCCTAGCCTGGAAACATCCACAAGTGTGGCCCTAAAAATAAAAAAATTAAAAAAGAGAAAGAAATAGGCACTCAAATGTTAGAATACAGAATGGTACGACCTTTATGGATAGAAGTCTGGTAATGTTGCTATTGCCTTTGTCCAGGTACCTTAGTCCTTTAACCCAGCAGTCCTACTTTTGGGACCTAGCCTATGGGTTCACCTGCGTGTGTTTAAAAATGACACACGAACAGGGTTGTGCTGTGTGATGATGTTTATAATAGCAAAAGCTTAGAAAAAAGCCAGATGCCTCTCAGGAAGAAACAAGTTAAATGAACTGTGATACCTCTGTGTACACAATGTTATAAAAAAGGAATGAGGAAGAAATCTGTGCACTGATATGGAGAGATATTTAAGCTCTATTGTTTTAAATAGAAAAACAAGAAGGGGGAATACCTGTTGTGGTGCAGCGAGTTAAGAACCCGACACAGTCTCCATGAGGATGTGGGTTTGATTCCCAGCCTTACTCAGTGCATTAAGGATCCAGCAGTGCTGCAAGCTTCAGCGTAGGTCACAGAGGCAGCTCAGATCTGCCTTTAGCTGCAGCTCTGATTTGACCCTTAGCCTGGGAACTTCCATACGTCTTGGTTGCAGCCCTAAAAAGAAAAACAAACAAACAAAAACAAAAAGACAAAACAAAAAACAAGATGAGTAGTTAAGGTCTGCTATCTTTTTTGTAAGAAAGAAGGGGAAGGAGAATATTTACGAAATTTTGCATAAAGCAACACTGAAGCGATAGCAATGAATCAATGAAAATGGTTACAGACGGAGCAAGAGAGAATGGGGTGGAGGTGGACAGGGTGAGAGTGCGTCTTTGAGGTGTTTATCTTATTTTGTTTGGATTTTAAACATGGAAGCATACTGCTCTGCAAAAGCATCGAAATAAAATTTCATAACAAAAAGGAAGTGTTTGTTCCACTTTACATCCATTTAACACATGTTAAATCAAATTCTGATGGGTACTGCTTGGCTTCCTTCTCAATGTAAGCCCAAGACACTTAAGACTTGGATTAGATTGGTTTAATTCTCCATTTCGAAACTAGTCGGGCATGCATGCACTGCTGTCTTTTAAGATTTCTGGAAATTCCATTAGGTGGGAAAAGGCAGAGAGTCCCATGATCAACTCTAGGGCCTTCTTTCAGTTTCCTATGGATTAGTTTAGTTGATGGATCCTCTCACCTTCCTGCGTGCGGATATTAGTTATCCCTGTTCTTCAAAGTTCTCTTCCCTTCCCGTCTTCATTCTTTATCAATTAAATTAAATTCCTGAAATGCAGAACAATTTAACTGTCTTTAAATTCTTTTGCTAATTTATCACCTAAGCATCCACCTTCACCCAAATAGTTAACCAAAGCAATTTTAAAAATAATTTCCTCACGAAGAATTCTGTTGCCAGCTATTAATTTAAAAAAAAATATATATATACATATATATATATATATGCACATATACGCACACATACATATATATATATATTTTTTTTCTTTTTTTTGGCTGCACCTGCAGCATATGGAAGTTCCCAGGCCAGGGACTGAATCCGAGCTGCAGCACAGCTGCAGCAACCAGATCATTAACCCACTGTGCCACAGCAGACACTCCCTAAACTTTATATTTTTGACCTTCTGAAAATTTCCCAAGGTTTCTGATTGCTGAATGCATTCTTCCTTGTTGCGCAGTGCTGGCTCAGATATCTTAAATTTTTTGGTGACTCTTTTAATAACATGAATCTGGGGGAACACTTAGCAACTAGAAGATGAAATATTTGGGAGAGAATTATAGCAAAGACTATATAGGCTTTTTATTTTTTCCTGCTATGTAACAAATGACCACAAACTTAGTGGCTTAAAACAGTGCACATTTATTATCCCTCCATTTCTATGCATCAGGGATCCAGGTTTAGCTTAGCTGGGTTCTCTGCTCAAAGTGCTGGCTAGGTTGCATCTTCATCTGGAGGCTGGATGGGGATGACTCTTCTTCCATACGTATTCAGGTTGTGGCAGAGTTCATTTCCTTGTGGTTTTATGACTGAACGTCCCAACTTGTTGCTGGCTGTCAGCTGGAAGCTGTTCTCAGGTCCGAGATGCCAGCCATAGTTCCTAGAGGCCATCTGTAGTTTGCCATGGCATCCTAAACAGACTGCCCAATTTATCAAGTCAGCAAGGAGGATCTCTGAATGCAGGGAGGCCCCGGTCCTTTTAAAGGACATTCAGCTAAGTCAGCTCCACCCAGGATAATCTCCCTTTAAATACCCCCAAATTAATTATTTGGAACCTTAATTACATATGCAAAATCTTTTCACCTTTGCCATATTGTATTGGTTAGAAGTAGGTCACACGCAAGGGGTAAAGATTACATATGCTCTGGACACAAAGGGGGAAGGGATTATCAGGGCTATTTTAGAATTTGTCTACTATCAATTACTTACAGAAAAAGTTAGTTATAACTTTTAAACTCTACCACAATATTTCCTGGGTGCTTCTGACAGGGCTACTTGACTTGATAGCAAAAGCCTAGGAATACTTCTATTTTCTCTTTGGAGACATGCCAACCCTGCCAGGGGTGGAAGTGACCAATGGCCAGAGGTTTTAGGAAGGTAACTGGATCTGGAACGCGGTTTCCTCACCTTGAACTGGATGCATTCACTTAAGTGAGGCACAGAGATTTGGGGGAAGGAAAGGACACCACTTCTCTGGGTCCATGAGCCTGTGTCCCATCTCTCTCTTTTTTTTTTTTTTTTTTTGGTCTTTTTGCTATTTCTTGGGCCGCTCCCGCGGCATATGGAGATTCCCAGGCTAGGGGTCCAATCGGAGCTGTAGCCACCGGCCTACGCCAGAGCCACAGCAACGCAGGATCCGAGCCGCGTCTGCGACCAGCAACGTCAGCTCACCAGCCGCGTCAGCTCACGGCAACGCCGGATCGTTAACCCACTGAGCAAGGGCAGGGATCGAACCCGCAACCTCATGGTTTCTAGTCGGATTCGTTAACCACTGCGCCACGACAGGAACTCCTGTGTCCCATCTCTTGGTCCTTGGGATAGTAAGATTCAGAATTCGTGAGCTTAGCCTGCCCATCTCCGGGGAGCCGAATATGTGGCCTGAAGGGTTAGCTATGTCCTGTAGTCCCTGGAAGTGGTTGTCCTGGATCTTGGCGGGTAGGGTAGGGTAAGGCCACATTGACCAGATTCAAGGCTTCCAGAGAGTGATGAGAGGGCCAGAGACTGGCACTGTAGGGCAAGACCCTCTGTAACCACGGACTTGACAATAGCTTGTGCCACTGAGAATGGCTGAGATTGAGGGGAACGCTCTTACAGCTCTTGGCCACATGCCGTGATCCCTTTTGTCCAAGGTGCCTGCCAGTGAAGAGGACCCAAAAGAGGGCTCAGCTCCAAGAACCAGAGGGAACCTGGGTTGTCCTGGGATGATTGCTGTGAACTGAGATCTCACCGAAATGAACCAGATGACGCAGACTGCTGGATCGTGTGGACTTTGCAATGCTGGGATGGTCAGGGACCATGCTGCCGTCTTGCTAAAGAGGGGACGAGCCTAGGAAAGGGGAATGGTCATCACAGAGCCTAGGAAGGGGCGGCAGCTGGGCAGTGCAACATCTGCATTGAACAAGGAAGACTGTGTCTTGGTCCTGGCCAGAGAGTATAAATGTCGATACCGCGTATAATCCTGTAAGGGAGATGCTGCACAGAACTAACTGCCAGGCTGGAAGACTAGCACGTCTCCAGCTTGCCACCAAGGGCACAAAACAGCTGATCTGCCTGCCCGTGATCTGCATTCATAAGCATTCTTACTGGCTTGCTTTCTTTTCTTTTTTCTTTTTCTTTTTTCCTGCTTGAAATATTTTTTAAAAATTTGTATACAATTTTTAAAGGTTATATTCCTTGTACAGTTATTTCAAAATATTGGTTATATTCTCCATGTTGTAAATACATCCTTATGGCCTAGATTACATCTGATAATCTGTACCTCCCATTCCCCTGCCCCTATATTACCTCTTCTCCACCTCCCCACTGGTAACCCCTACTTTGTTCTCTGTGAACTTGCTTCTTTTTGTCATGTTCACTAGTTTGTGGTATTTTTTAGATTCCACATATAAGTGATGTCATCCAGTATCTGTCTTTCTCTGCTTACTGGATTTCTGGTAAATAATTAATACACAGTGGTACCTAGTCAATTGTACAATTAATACATAGTACAATTAATACATATTCTGGTCTGAATGTCAGTCTGAGTTTGGTGCCTCTGGAAGAGCTCGCAGGATTAGATGGAGGCTGAAGGAACTCCCCAGAGGCAAAAGGACCAGCCCCTATCGTGACCTCGAGAGATAGCATCTCTTAGTCTCCTGCTGTTAACACACATCTGATGTCAGCCACCTTCCTCCACTTCCTCTCACCTCTTCAGCCACTTCTGTGGCTTCCTCGCCCTCAACCTGCAGGCTGCTGCTGCAGACCCCCAGGGGCCTCTTAAAGGGGTTGGGGCAAGATGCAGAGCTGGAACCCACGCTGGAGATACGACTGGGAGAGTGCATAAGTCTTACTCAGAGCCAGGCATGGGAAGGCCGAGGCTTGTCACTGAATGAAACAGAAGAAACAAAGACCCACTTCTGGAAGCCAGGGGGCTATCTGGCTTCCTGGAGGGGCACGCAGCGCTGATCAGACTTGGGGAGTTGCCTGTGTGCCTCAGAGGCTGCCTGGGTGTGATGGAAGGATAGTTGTGTTTATGCTACTCTTGGTCCAGGACTGTGGTCTGCACTGATTGCATTGCACACTTAGCTTTCAAAGGTTGACCAGCTAGGTCTTTGTTGTCAGCCTCTGCCTGCAGGTGGGTTGCCAACTGGCCCTTCATTGCCCACCCAGCTTTCATCGGCTTTTTTGTCACCCAGGTCATTGCCCTTAATTCCTGGTTCATACTACCTCTAGTCTCCTGCTGTGTATTAGCCTGCATTTTTGCAAACGCTGACAAAGTGTGTGAATGGACCTAACCTTTTTAGGCTCTGTGACTTGGGCTTTGCCTAATCGTTTGCATACTGTGCTGCATTCTGATAAACTGAAAAAAAAAAAAAGATACTGTTGGGACTAAGCTCAGCAAAAACAGCTTATTTTGTGCAGATACTTTCTGGGTGGAATGAGAGCCTAAGGCTTGAGTCTGAAAGACAGAATGCCTGGCTGTACTGAACTCTTAAGCAGTTCAACTCAGAAGCTCCCAAATTCCCTGATCTTAGTGAATTCCTCTCTAATTCTGAGGAGGTTCCTCGGGAACCCTACTCTGAGGGTGGTGATAGACCACTAGAATCATTTAAATCTCTATTTATAAGACACGATAAACACTTACAGTGAAAGAAAAGCTTTTTGAAAAAACAATCCTCCATAGCACATTGGGATGGCACTGGACCCCCCCCCCCCCAAAAGAAACCATAGCTTAAGTCTGTCTGAGTTAGATTTTGTTTTGGAAATACTGTGAACTCAATACCCAGGCCGCATACTCCATGCCACATACTTTAAGCCCAAAGAGAATTTTAAAATTATTATTATTCTCAGGAATAAACTTGCTGAACCATCACAGTTTTTGTTTTAACTACTAGTTTGCTGAATATCACTCTCCAGTTGGCTTGGAGTTGCCCTGGATGCACCCTTGAGCCCATCTTCTGAGCCCGTCCATCACTTGGAGAAGTGCATTATGGGCAGACCTCCCTGCTAACTATAAAGGCTTGGTAGCAATTTCAAATTAGTGGGGCGTGAGAGACCACTACGAAAGTATGGGAATAAATGTCCAATCGTTTGGGGGACAATTTGTTTGCAATAAGTATGATTAATAAAGTGTTAATAGGCTTAGGTAAAAGCTTTATACATCAATAGCAAACATTGGAAGAGCCTCCTGCAAGGGGGAAGCATGATCAGATATTTCACAATAAGTTCTGCTGATATTTGTCTGGGAAGTCATACCTGTCTTTTAATTTTTCTTGCACCAACAAAAACGGAGCAGCAGATGAAGAACGTGAGAATGTGGGAGTAAGAAGTCAGATTGGACATCAACTGACCCAAACGTCCACTGTCCAAAGGCCAGGTGGATTTCCATCCCGTTTGCACAGCCTGTGTCTTTGACCTTTCAATTCCCAGATAACACTTTTTTTCTTTTCTGGCCTAATACTACTCTTCTCTAATTGATGGGTTCCGATGGATTGCATCTGTCTAAAACATGTTTCTTTTTTCCTCTCTCTCTTTTTTTTTAGGGCCGCACCCATGGCACATGGAAGTTCCCAGGCTAGGGGTCAAATTGGAGCTAGAGCTGCTGGCCTATACAAAGCTCATGGCAACGCTGGATCCTTAACCCACTTAGTTGGGCCAGGGATTGAACCCATATCCTCATGGATACTATTTGGTTTCATTACCACTGAGCCACAGTGGGAACTCCTGTTTCTTTTTCCTTTTTTTTTTTTTTGCCACACCTACAGCATTCAGAAGTTTCCAGGCCAGGGATTGACTCCATACCACAGCAGTGACAACACCAGATCCTTAACAGCTAGGCCACCAGGGAACTCCTAAGGCATGTTTCTTAAACCCAAAGTAGGACTAGATGAGTGTCCTCTATCTGGAGTGTAGCCAAGAAACTTCCCAAGACACTTCCAAAGGCATGAACCTGGAAGTGTAAAATTCAGTTCCTTCTGCTATTAGTTTCACTTTCGTTATGAGGAGGTTAGACTCTTGCCTAATTGAAAAGAACTGATGTCATGTGCTTTCATTTTGGCCCCAAATTTCCCCCGTGATTGAGAAATCAGTCCAACCTTCATTGCACAACACCCAGCAAGTATTTTACTAAGTGCCTTCAGTGATGGACAGTGGTCAGGAGGGATGAGCAGAATGACAGCGGGAAGGAAAGGATGCAGGAAGAAGAGGACGGAAGGGGTAGCAAAGGCAGATGGAGTCTGAGCTGGACCTTGAAGGATGAATAGGGTTTTGTCAGGTGGAGAAGACTAGCAGGGAAATTCCAGTATTGGGAGGCGGAGGGGTATAAAACACGAACAAAGGCAGGAAATTTCATAGACACATTAAGGACCACAGGGAGGCACCGTCCAACGGAAGAGAGATGTGACCAAAGTGAAACATGAAGGAGTGGATGGTGCATGGGTTTGGGGGAGTGCTGGAGGGAGGCAGAGAGCCCATATTGGAAGGGGAAGCTGTGCTTACTAAGCCTTCAAAAACAACATTTACGAAGAAGACAACATCTGCCAGACAAATTGTGACTCTGATGAGATTTTTTTGCCCAAAACATGCTAGATCTTCATCTAAATTATACTTCTCCTTCTAAGGAGTTACTTTGAAAAACTCAATAAACACTTATTCCAGGGATGCTATTAGTGTTTAAAAAATCTGTAGACATCCCCTTTGGGAAGTGCATATGTTTGTGAGCTACCAAAAAACACCAAGTGGCTTTATGACCTCACAGCTTTCTGTCTCTGTTTCTCTGCAGATGGTGTGAAAACATTCTCTGCAGATGCATATAAAATATATATCATTAAAACTCAGCCAGTTGGACATTTATAAACTAGAACATGTGGCAAACGGCGTTACCTACTTCCCCAAAGCCAATACAATCTGAAAAGGATTTCACTTATGGACTCAGATTACCAAAGAAATGTGCTGCAGGCTGTAATGGGGTCTTTTTTTTTTTTTCTGTTTTTTTCTTAGGGCTGTACCTGTGGCATAGGGAAGGTTCCAGGCTAGGGACTGAACCAGAGCTGCAGCTGCGGCAACACCAGATCCTTAACCCACGAAGCGAGGCCAGGATGGAACCTGCATCCTCATGGTTACTAGTTGGCTTCTTCACTTACTGAGCCACAACAGGAACTCCTGTGATGATAGTCTTTAAGGAGGGGGTCCCACAGTATTTTGAGTGGCCACAGCATGGGAGTCAGTATGGACCTCCACAGGTGGCCTCTACAGGTGACCGTTGCCACAGGGACCCTGTCCCACCACTATATCCATTCTGGGGAATTTTCATCATTGTGCTTGGGCAAGTTGTCACATGACAGTTTATGGACCACAGTGGCCTGTCATGCATTCTGTGAATCCCCCGGGAAGACCTTGCCAGAATTGGGGAGGGAAGGGGATTTCCTAAAACCATCAGAAACTAAGACAGACAACGTAACGGCAGAATCTGAGGAGGACTGGGCTTCAGCTCACTGCACATCCTGGCTTTGTTTCAGAAAAAGAGCCCTTTTGTAAAAGGAGGAAAGGCCTTTCCCGTGAGCAGCATCTGGAAATAGGCTGCTGTGCTCCTCTGAGCCCTGAGACTACTCTGGGGGCTGGCAGGTCATGCCCCCTCATAGTTGAGGGCAATGTTTTGGATCCAGAAAGAAGGCAAAGCTGAGAAAGAGCTGAATAGTAGTCCTGGAAGCTACACGCTACGAACATGCAGATGTGATTCCTCAATAAATTGCCCGAGGGTCGTGTGTGTGTGTGTGGGGGGGGGGGGGTACATGTGTGCACATGTGTGTTGTCTGTTGTGTGTGCACACATGTGTGTGTTGTGTGGTGTATGTGTGTATGGTATGTTCATACCGGGTGTGTGTGTGTGTGTGTGTGTGTGACGGGTGCTGGGACAATTCTAGCAGAAGATAGGAGTTGCCATTGGTCACCCTTCTCCTTTCACCTTCAGAGTCTGGGGGAACAAGTCAATAAAGACAAGAGACAGATTCTATCAGCTGAAGAACCAATGCTTTTCCCGCCCAAGGAGGAAAGACTTGTTCTCAATGACTACACAAGACAAGAGGCTGTCTGTCATTGGCCTTGAATGCATTTGCCCACGTTTGTCCTTTGTCTTTTAGAGTCTCTTTGTGGGCCTTTTGTTTGTTTTTGCCATTGGAAAGCTTCCACTTGTACATAGTTGAGGTTCTCAGTCTTCTGTGTGGGATCACTGGCTGTCATGACGCGCGCAGAAAGATCTTCCACCCATGGTTATAAAAATATTTGTCCAGGATCTCTTCTCCTCCTTATGAAATTTTGGGTTTTCCTTTAGAAACTTTATTGGTTTTGGAATTTATTTATTGTGTTTGGAAGTTATTTTGGGTAATGAATGAAACAAGAGCCCTGTAAACCTTTCACACCAATCTGTCCTTTTCTTTCACGCTAGTGCTATTATAGCTGAAGCATACTGTCGGACTTCGGTTTTAAGAGCACAGCTATGGATGTGACTCTCCTTCCACACTCACCATTGATTTGAAATAGTGCCTTTTTATCGTACAGTTGGAATACTTTTAAAAATGCTTCCTCCCACAAATGCTATATGGAGGTTTTGGCCAGAGATGGGATGATTTTCTAAATTATTTTGGAAGAGTGTACATTTGTATTACACTAGACTGAATATTTCTGTCCATGCACAAGGGGATGCCTTTTCACTGAGTCATGGTACTTCTATTTCTTGATAATTTTGGTTTTTTCCCATAATTCAGATTTATTTGTATAATGTTTATGTTTCTGTGCTTTTAAAATGAATTAGATTAGGGTTATATTTCTAATACATTATAAGACGTGATTTTTGAATATTAAGTCGTGAAAACTTTCTCAACTCTCTTTTTCTCTTTTCAACACTTTTGTGCTGAATTTTAGGCTTTCTGTTATCTGCAAATAAAGATAATTTTTGTCTTCTTTGTTCTAACATTCGATTCTCTTATTTTTTTTGTCTAATTGCAATGTCTGACACATGAAAGCAATGTCATATTGTAGAAATTGTAAGCACTTGATTGCTAAGCATATTGGGTTTTCGTATAAGAAATGTTTTGAGGAGTTTCCACTGTGATGAGATAGAATCGATGGTGTCTCTGTCTGGCCAAGACACAGGTTCGATCCCTGGCTGGCATAGTTACTGAAAGGATCTGGAGTTGCTGCCTCTGTGGTGTAGGTGACAGCTGTGGCTCAGATCTGTCCTTGGCCCAGGAACTTCATGTGTAGCAGAGCAGCAAAAAAAGAAGGAAGAAACAAAGAAAGAAAGAAAGGAAGAGAAAGAAGGAAAAGAAAGGAAAGAAATATTTACCTGTTTCCATTTTTTTTTTTTTCTTTTTAGGGCTGTACTTGTGGCATATGGAAATTCCCAGGCTAGGGGTCAAATCAGAGTGGCAGTTGCTGGCCTATGCCACAGCCACAGCAACGCCAGATCTGAGCCATATCTGCAACCTACACCACAGGTGAGGGCAATGCCAGATCCTTAACCCACTGACCAAGGCCAAGGATTTAACTCTCATCTGCATGGATACTAGTAGTGTTTGTTACTGCTGAGCCACAATGGGAACTCCCACTTAGTCCCATTTTATAAAGAGCATTTATCAAGAATGGACATTAAATTTTACAAACATTCTATCTAAATCTACCATAGGATCATATGCTTTCCCCCCTTTGATCAACATTAATATGCATTTTCTAACATTTAGCCGGTTTTTCATTAGGATACGCAGTCATAGTCATGGTGCATTGCTGTTTAGATCTGCAAATACAATTTTTAGAACCTTAAAAAGCAATCAATTTTTTTTTGCCTTTTTGTCTTTTTAGGGCCGCACCCATGGCATATGGAGGTTCCCAGGCTAGGGGTCGAATTGGAGCTGTAGCCACCAGCCTACACCAGAGCCACAGCAACACAGGATCCGAGCTACATCTGCGATCTATGCCACAGCTCATGGCAACGCCAGATCCTTAACCCACAGGGATCCTTAACCCACAGGGATCAAACCCGCGTCCTCATGGATGCTAGTCACTGAGGCACAATGGGAACTCCAGAAATCCATCTTGATACCTCTAGTTTTCTCTTGCACATTATCTATTCCAAAGAGCAGTACACTGATGTTTGTTAATTGGCAAAAATTCCTTCTTTCTCTGACCTAGGACATTTTAAATATGCCATTTGTGGAGTTCCCGTCGTGGCGCAGTGGTTAACGAATCCGACTAGGAACCATGAGGTTGCGGGTTCGGTCCCTGCCCTTGCTCAGTGGGTTAACGATCTGGCGTTGCCGTGAGCTGTGGTGTAGGTCGCAGATGTGGCTCGGATCCCGCGTTGCTGTGGCTCTGGCGTAGGCCGGTGGCTACAGCTCCGATTCAACCCCTAGCCTGGGAACCTCCATATGCCGCGGGAGCGGCCCAAGAAATAGCAACAACAACAAAAAAAAGACAAAAGACAAAAAAATAATAATAATAAAAATAAATATGCCATTTAGCTATTTAGAGAAATAGGAATTATCTCTCTCTATCTAGTTTTCCAAATATGCCAGCATAGTATTATCCAATGTTCTCTGTGATTGTGAAGTGGTTTTTTCCTCTAGACTCTGCCCCAAGAAATGATGGCAGAGGAAAAATGGTGTGCTTGGCAGGGCAGTATCTCTCTCTCTCTCTCTCTCTCTTTTTTTGTCTTTTGTCTTTTTATGGCTGCACCCAGGGCATTTGGAGGTTCCCAGGCTAGGGGTCTAATTGGAGCTGTAGCCACTGGCCTACACCACAGCCACAGCAACGCCAGATCCGAGCCACATCTGCGACCTACACCACAGCTCACAGCAGCGCCGGATCCTTAACCCACTGAGCAAGGCCAGGGATCAAACCCGAAACCTCATGGCTCCTAGTTGGATTCATTTCTGCTACACCACCATGGGAACTTCCAGGGCAGTGTCTCTTGCAACACCATGTCCTTCCTTAATCAATGATGGGCCAGTGGGCCCCAAGGGAAAGTGCTGCTTCTTCTTCCAGCAGCTTATCCCTGCCCCCAGGACTCACACTGGTGGGAACGTTCAGAATTGCCTCCACTTACGACCTGTGACCCTGCACTGTGGTCATGCGTTAGAAACTGATATCAGGTCATGGGACTCTCAGTTTGTTCCAAACGGAATTATAAAGCCTGCATTGTTCACAGAGTATAGTGTTGGGGCCTTTCCTAGCTACAGCTTACTTAAAGGACTTTTTCTTGCTGTTGGTTCTTTTTCATTCCTGCTTGCGTTGGCAGAGAGTTTGCAGTTAACAGGTACACTGCTGTCCTTTTCTTGATAAGTCCTCATGGATCGTTTCACTTTAGAAATGTCCATGAGTGGCAGAAACAAATCTGACTAGTATCCATGAGGATGCAAGTTTGATCCCTGGCCTTGCTCGGTGGCTCGGGGATTCGGCATTGCCGTGAGCTGTGGTGTAGGTCGCAGATGTGGCTCGGATCTCTCGTTGCTGTGGCTGTGGGGTAGGCCAGTGGCTGTACCTCTGGCTCAACCCCCTCGGAACCTCCAGGTGCTACAGGTGTGGCCCTAAAAAGCACACACACACACAAAAGAAAGAAAGAGAAAAAAAAAAGTTCCATGAGCAAATAATTTAAAAGATCATTTGGGAAAATAAATGACTGTAGAAAACCTGGACTATTTTGAAAAAGGAAGTGTTTTCCCTACCAGATAGTAAACTATTGTGAGGCTGGGGTAAGGAAATTGGTACCTGCTCTTAAAGAGATAGATCAACTAAATGCAAGTCCAGAAACACATCCAGGAAAAGCCCTGTCAGTGTTTCTCTGGAGGCCTAAATGTTGGTCCTGACGTGTGGGGCAGGGGGGACTGAATGAAAAATGTAGATTAAGTGGAAGATCCTGGGACGGTGCTGCAGTTACTATAGGCCAATAACAATAGCCCTTGCCCTCTAGTACCTGGCAGAAACCAGTGCAAATCCTTCCTGGAGGAAAGCATCTTCAATTTATTTTATTATTATTATTATTATTATTATTTAGTTTTCTTCTTTTATTGTTTGATTTATTTTTTATTTTTTATTTTTTATTTTCCCACTGTATAGCAAGGGGATCAATTTATCCTTACATGTATACATTACAATTACATTTTTTTCCCCTCCCTTTGTTCAGCATCTTCAATTTAGATCCTCAGCCTCCCCATTAGTTATTAGGAAGTATATCTCCAAGATCACCAAATAGTCAAGGAAACAAGGCACTATGACTGAAAACTGAATTTGTAAGTATGGTGTAGAGACTTCAGGTACTTCAGATATTGGACTTATTAGACACAGAAGGTAAGATACCTATGCATGGAATATTGATAGAAATGAAGGAATTTTAAAAATAAGGAAGTAATCGGAGATTATTCACTGTGCCTGGGAAGGCTGAAGATAACTACGTTGCAACCTTTTCCTAGATATACTTTAAAATTTTTATTTTATTTTATTTTACTTGGAGGTTTTCCTTTTTTCAGATATACTTTTAAGTGAAAAAATTGATAATAAATTGATAATTGCATATTTGGTATGCTAAATTTTGTGTAAGAAAGAGAAAAATAAGAAGGCATATACGCCTTCTGCATAAAGACACACTGAACACACACACAACCTACACCACAGCTCACGGCAACGCTGGATCCTTAACCCACTGAGCGAGGCCAGGGATCAAACACTCGTCCTCATGGATACTAGGCAGGTTGTTTCCACTCTGCCACAACAGGAACTCCGTAGATTTTTTTAATCATGTAGCTTTTTTATCCGTTCAAGAAATAAAATTTAAAAAGAATCATATAGGAGTCCCGTCGTGGTGCAGTGGGTTAAGGATCTGGTGTTGTCATTACAGTGGCTCAGGTGATTGCTGTGGCATGGGAACATGCTCTGAAGGTGGCCAAAAAAATTTTAAAAAGATGACAAAAGTAAATAAGTAAAAAGAATCAAATAGAATTTTGGCAATGAAACACATACATATTTTTTAAAAAACCTTTCTCAGTAGACAGGTTAAACACAATATTAAATACAGCTGAAGATAAAATTAGTAAGCCAGGAAGACCAATCCAAAAAAATTAGTCAGACTAAAGCACAGTCAGAAAAGGATGTGTAACATATAAAGAAAGTCTGAGATACAGAGGATGGAATGTGGAAGTCTGAAATAAGAGTTCCCGCCGTGGCTCAGTGGAAACGAATCCAACCAGGAACCATGAGGTTGTGTGTTCCATCCCTGGCCTCGCTCAGTGGATTAAGGATCCAGCATTGCTGTGAGCTGTGGTGTAGGTCACAGATACAGCTTGGATCCTGTGTTGCTGTGGCTGTGGTGTAGGCCAGCAGCTGCAGCTCTGATTTGACCCCTAGCCTGGGAGCCTCCATATGCCTCAGGTGTGGCCCTGCAAAGCAAATAATAACAATAATCATAATAAATAATAATAAATAAAAGCAAGAAAGTCTGAAATACATATAATCAGAATTTCAGAAGAAAGAATAGGGAGAAGGGAGGAGAGGCACTATTTGGAAAATTTGAGATTTAGGAATTTATAAAGTCCTAGGGATGTCTTTACTAGCTTATGAATGAGTGATTAAAATGAAATAATGATGGGGGTTCTCGTATTTGCGAGTGTGAAAAACTATTAGAAAGGCCATGAATTGGTGGAGGAGACTGGGACAGAAAGAAAGGCTATGAAAACGGTACTGAAATAATGAATGTCCCTGAAGGCAGTATCAGGTGGCACTGAAGATGTAAGTGACCGTTTTAGATTCTGGAAATTGTGGTGGCAGCAGAGACTAAGGAGGAAGCTAGCTTGCGTTGATATGCTGATGGGAGATGTTTGTGTTTCCAAGGGAAGCTGGGAAATTAAAAAATAAATCAATAGTTTATACTCTGCTCACTTAGTGTATTTTTAGTTTTTCACTGGTGATAGAGCACTAGGGTAACTCAAAGAGAGGAGCAGTGTTTCAGAAGGAGCGTAGTCCCAGCTGAGGGGTCAGAATCAAGAATGAAGATTCAGGAGTTCCCTGGTGGCCTAGTGGTTAAGGACTCAGCATTGTCACTGCTGTGACTCAGGCTACTGCTGTGGCTGGGGTTTGATCCTTGGCCTGGGAACTTCTGCATGCCCCAGGGGCAGGCCAAAGGAAAAAAAAAAACAAGATTCAGAATAGTACATCTCTTATAGAGATGGTTGTCACAGTGGAGGGTGTGTGGGGGGGGTTTAGGGGGGAGGGATTGGGAACTGGGATTAGTAGCTGCAAACTATTATACATAGAATGGATAAAAAAACCAATGTCCTACTGTATAGCACAGGGGACTATATTCAATATCCTGTGATAAACCATAAGGGAAAAAAATATGAAAGAGTGTATATTGCAGATAAACTATACCTCAATAAAATGCATTTAAAAAATGAAAAGACTCACACCAGTCAGAATGGCCATCATTAATAAGTCCACAAATAACAAGTGCTGGAGAGAAAGGGAACCCTCTTGCACTGTTGGTGGGAATGGAAGCTTTTCTATGGAAAAGAATACGGAGGTACCTTAGAAAAGTATATATAGAACTACCCTATGTCCCAGCAATCCTACTCCTGGGCATATATCCGGACAAAACTTACCTTGAAAAAGACACATGCACCCCCATGTTCACTGGAGCAATATTCACAATAGCCAAGACATGGAAACAACCTAAATGTCCATCAACAGATGCATGGATTAAGAAGATGTGGTATATATACACAATGGAATACCACTCAGCCATAAAAAAGAACAAGATAATGCCATTCGCAGCAACATGGATGAACTAGAGACTCTCATGCTAAGTGAAGTAAGTTAGAAAGAGAAAGACAAATACCATATGATATCACTAATATCTGGAGTCTAATATAGGGCACAAACGAACCTTTCCACAGAAAAGAAACTCATGGACTTGGAGAACAGACTTGTGGTTGCCAAGGGGAAGGGGAGGGAGTGGGATGGATTGGGAACTTGGGGTTAATAGATGCAAACTACTGCCTTTGGAATGGATAGGCAATGAGATCCTGCTTAACCTGGGATCTATATCTAGTCAATTATGATGGAGCATAATAATGTGAGAAAAAAGAATGTATACATGTATGTGTGACTGGGTCACCTTGCTGTACAGTATAAAATTGACAGAACACTGTAAGCCAGCTATAATGGAAAAGATAAAAATTATTATAAAAAATAAAAAATAAAAATGGTGCATCTCTAAATGAAGCCACGTGGTTTTTTGCTTTTTTTTTTTTTCCTGCAATCACCCTCTTTATTACTTTATTTGTGCTAATCTTCACACCAAACCATGAGTCCCAAGGGAGAGCCCAGCTCACTGCTCTGTCTGTTCAGGTGATTGCACCTGACTGCTCTTGCCCCCAAATCCCAGAAGGCCAAGGGGACAGGAGTCAGGATCACTTTAGTAAACATTTCCAATAAATACTTTTTAAAATTTCCGTTAAAAGGGCAGGCAGCTGGGTGACCCCCGTCCCCTGCTAATCTACCCCACCAGCCCCAAGTCATGTCTTTTATTAATGGCCGAACCTTTCAGTTGTTTCTGTATGAGCTTTACATAGCAGGTAGTGACAGATAGGGACATTTCTCTGAGTCTCTTAGTTTATAAAAAGGATGTGGCTAGAGGGATGATCACCATTTATTGAATGCTTATCTGATGCTAGGCATGAAGCTATGAACTCTGTAAACAACCTACGTCGTAGGTATTAAGTATCATGGTCATAATCATTATCCTGATATATTTTATTTCATTTTATTTTATTGGCCCTGCCTGTGGCATATGGAAGTTTTCAGGTCAGGGGTCCAACCCGTGCCATAGCAGCGACCCAAGCTGCTGCAGTGACAGTGCCAGATTCTTACCCTGCTGCACCACAAGAGAACTTCTCATTATCCCTACTTTAAAGGTAAAACTGAGGTTTAGAAGCAGCTAAGTCACCACCCAAGGTCATTAATTGATACCTTGAAGAACTGGAATTCTAACCCAGGTCCTTGTCCTCTAAATCTTACGTTTGGAATTTTTTTGTACACACGATTACAGACAAGCAAGAAATTATTTCCTTTATAGAGGAGCCTCTGGATGATAAACTCAATTTCCTATTCTCTTGTTAAGAGATCACAAAAGGACTGACACCTAGGAATAAAAATCAAACACTAGCAACTACTTCTTTTTTGCTTCTCAGCTTTTTTGCTTCTCAGCTGACACCTAAGTGTTCCATTTTTTTTTTCCAGGTTTCAATATGACTCCTTTTGTTTCCCAATAAATATATTTTAGTTTTGGAAACTTTGATTTTAAGGTGGGTGTGAAGTTTGTTCTAGGTGCTTATCTATCCAAACGATTTGGAGTACAGTTAATTTTTAAATGCCTCTTGGCAATTGTTTTAAACAGCATTCCAGCCGCTGAGAAAATTGAAAGATAAATGAGTTTGCTTCCTAGGAAACTACTAAAAGAATGACTCCTTTCTTGTTCATGGTAATTAAATTCTCGCATTCAATTCCACATCAGAAGTAGCTTCCCTTTCATTTCCTATGATATTTTAACCATTTTTTCCCCTGCACAGTGACCAAAGCACCTCATTATGCAAACGCTCTTGTGCTTTTCTGATTCCTGTCCTTGCTAGACACCCCTCACCACCCCCCAATATTCAAAGTATCAATAACATTTTATTTGGAAGGACATTCTAAGTAAATGGGTTTGCAGAGATTATATTCCATGCCATGACAGAGTCTTGGTCATCTGCCTCTAATATTTCTTCACACAAGAACTTGCCAAAGCTCACGTGTCCCAATTTCAGAAAACAGCATGACCTTGTCACCTGATTCTGAAGCCCCAGATCAGTGATTCGCAATCTTTACTGCACATTGGAATCATCTGGGAAGCTTTTACAAATACGGAGGCTGAAGTCTCTCATGACTCTGATTTAAGTGACATGGCATGCCACGTGGGCTTTGAGATTTTTTTTTTTAAATGTCCTCAGGTAACTCTAATGTGCAGCCAAGTTTGAAATTCACTGCCTCAGAGCCCCAGGGTGCAGGTTTAGACATAATCCTGTCTGAAGCAGAATAAAAGGGAATAGGCAAATGTTAGGTAGAATCATTGGTCCTATCTTTTTTTTTTTTTTTTTGTCTGTTTGCCATTTCTTGGGCTGCTCCTGTGGCACATGGAGGTTCCCAGGCTAGGGGTCCAATCAGAGCTGTAGCTGCCAAGCCTACGCCAGAGCCACAGCAACTCGGGATCCGAGCTGCGTCTGCGACCTACACCACAGCTGACGGCAACGCTGGATCCTTAACCCACTGAGCGAGGCCAGGGATCAAACCTGCAACCTCATGGTTCCTAGTCAGATTCGTTTCCACTGCGCCACGATGGGAACTCCGGACCAAAGCAAGTCTCAATGGCAATACAACATTGCATAGTGCCTGAAACTAATTCTGATAATTGCATTATTTTCTAATAGTCGTGTTATTTTAGTTCTTTTGGGAAGAATTTAATGGATGTTGTAAGCCTTTGGTAGATGTGGATTTCAATTGTCAGTCTCTTTCCACTGACTCCACAGCCACAGCCACGCCAGATTCGAGGCATGTCTGCGAGGCCTACACCACAGGTCACGGCAACGCCAGATCCTTAACCCACTGAGCGAGGCCAGGGATTGAACCTGCAACCTCAGTGTACCTAGTCGGATTCGTTTCCACTGCACCACGACGAGAACTCCCAAGCAGCCAAATTTTAAGTGGGTGAGGACACGAATGGGCAATTTATAGAAAAAGCAATGCAAATGACCAATATGTATGCAAGACAGAGTAACATGAATTAAGGCAATTATGAGATACCATATCTCCCATAGGTTGGCCAAGCATAGAAGCACCAATGATGTAGCAGGAACGTGAGTTGCTGCGGTCTTTAGAAATGCAATCCGATGATACCTGTTACAACTAAAGATGTTATTTATCTTTCGCTTTGAAATCTCGCCTTTGATAATCCACTGCCAAGAAATAAGGATGCCAACATGTGGGTACATGTGTGCAAGGATCTTTGCTGCAGCGTTGCTTGTGTTAAACACCAGACAGGAGAGCCATGGGGGTCTATCAGTTAGACTTGGGGGAGATGGGCCCCCACACAAATCTCATAGACAACACACTCTGCTGAACTGATCCTCATCTTATTATTTATTATTCAGTCCCTCTTTTCCTTGCATTGCAGGTTTGATTTGCCCCTTGATAGAAATACTTAAAAATCTCTCATTTTTCATTATGTTTTTGTCATGTTTTCCTTAGTTTCCAGCAATTTTTACTTTATACATGTTGATGTCATGTTATTTGATAACATAAAAGAGAATGGCTACTCAATGCCATTTATATTTCATGCCTTTTCCCAATTTCTTTCTTTTTTCTTGATTCTACTTTAAAATAATAACTACAGGCTTCACTTGCATTTAGTTTGCATTTGCCTCAGATTTCTTTGTCCATCTTTTTATTTTGGTCTTTTTAGGGCTGCACACACAGCATATAGAGGTTCCCAGGCTAGGGGTTGAGTCAGAGCTGCAGCTGCCGGGCTGCACCAGAGCCGCAGCAATGCAGGATCTGAGCCACAGCTACAACCTACACTGCAGCTTGCAGCAACACCGCATGCTTAATCCACTGAGCAGGAGGCCAGGGATCATACTCGTATCCTCATGGATTCTAGTCCTCTTCTTAACCCGCTGAGCCACAATGGGAACTCTGATCACATTGTAAGTTTTGCTTATGATTTCCTCTAAGATTTTTAAAAGTATTCTTCAAGCTATAATTCTCTATTTGTCAATGATGGAATTTAAGTACGGAAATTTGCTTTCTTTATTGAATGTGAGGAATTTAAAAAACACTTGCTCTGCCTTGTTCTTTTTTTAAATTGAAGTATCGTTGATTTACAATATTGTGTTTGTTGCAGGTGTACAACAAAGAGATTCAGTTATACATATTTTTTCAAATTATTTTCCTTTATAGCTTATTACAAGATATTGAATACAGTTGCCTGTGCTGGATAGTAAATCTTGAGGCTTATCTATTTTATGTACAGTAGTTTGTTCATCCCATACCCCTAATTTATCCCTCTCCCCCTCATTTTCCCCTTTGGTAACCCTAAGTTTGTTTTCTATGTTTGTGAGTCTGTTTTTGCCTTGTATATAAATTCATTTGTCTTATTTTTTGGATTCCACATATAAGTGACAGAGTATTATATTTGTCTTTGTCTGACTTACTTCACTTAGTATGATAATCTCTCAGTCCATACATACTTTTGTAAATGGTAATATGTGATTCTTTTTTATGGCTGAGTAGTATTCTGATCAATCTTCTTAGACCATCTTCTTAGACCCAAAGTCTGTTGCTGGGCACTTGGGTTGTTTCCGTGTCTTGACTATTGCAAATAGTGCTGCTATGAACTTTGGGGTACATGTATCATTTCAAATTAGAGCTTTCATCTTTTTTTGGATATATGCCCAGGAGTGGGATTGCTGGATCGGATGGTAACTCTATTTGTTTTTAAGGAACCTCCATACCGTTTTCCACAGTGGCTGCCCTATTCTTGACAGAGCACTTGAAGCACTGTAATTCTGGGTAGATCCTGAATGTAGCAGTGGTCCTTGTTTTCACACAAGCAGGTGTTTTTTTTTTTATTAACCTCTGAGCTGGGAGGAGGCGGGAAATGGGGATAGGTAAGCTCACAAGCTCTCGTTCCAGGGAGAACCATCTCTGCTGCTGTCTGGCTCCTGTCTCTCACTGCCTGCTATGGCTCTGCCAAAGGAAATGGGGCAAAGGTTAGGAACATGCGCTCTGGGGTCTCTCCACCAAGGCTTGCAACCTGGGATCATCACTTACTAGCTGGGTGGCCGTGGGCGATGAACTTAACACACTCCGCTTCCTCATCTGAAAAAAGAAAACAAAACAAAAACTGGCAACAGCAGAATTTTGAATCCCCAGGGGAGGTTTTGAGGATTAAATTGCATAATTCTAATGTTGGCATATACTAAATGCTCATGCAATGTTAGCTGCTATTATTATTATTATTATCATCCTCATCGTTATTAGTCTTTTTAGGGCTGTATCTGCGGCATATGGAAGTTCCCAGGCTAGGGGTTGAATCAGAACTGTAGCCACCAACCTATGCCACAGCCACTCGGGATCTGAGCCACATTTGTGACCTACACCACAGCTTACGGCAACGCCAGATCCTTTAACCCACTGAGTGAGGCCAGGGATTAGTGACTCTTCGGAGCCCTGGGACACAGGTTTGATCCCCGGCTCAACACAGTGGGTTAAGAAATCAGCAGTGCTGCGGCTGAGGCTGGGAACTGCTCCCTGGCCTGGGAACTCCATATTCTGTGGGGCAGAAAAAAAAAAAATCATATACTGAATTGTTTAAATATATACTAGGATCTGGGCTAATTCCTTCTTTTCTAGGCACTTCTGTCAAATCTTGTATGTGCCACTGTGATTTTCTTCCTGTGGTTTTATAATATATTTTAGTAGAGAACAGAGCTAGTTTCTCCTTTGGTGCTTTTATTTTTCAAAATCGTTTAGCTCTTTGTGGCAGAATTTCAGGTCGAATCCTTCTATATCCATCCAAATCCTCTTTCTCCTGTTTATTAGAGCCTGGAGAAGCTGAACCCTCAAGTTCCCAGCCTCCTTCGTTGCCCCAGGTGAACAGAGGGTACATTTCTAGCTGATTAGGCTGAAGTGGGGTCTACAAGGAGGATTTTTATTTTTATTGATAAAGGGTTCGGTTAGGGCTGTTGCCTCTCCTTTCTCCCTCTTCCCTTCTTGAAAGCAGATGGATGGCAGCTGTCTTGAACTTAAGAATCATTTTGTCAAGTTAAAAAAAAAAATGGAGTTCCCCTTGTGGCTCAGCAGGTTCAGAACCCAACTGGCATCCATGAGGACTCGGGTTTGATTCCTGGCCTCACGCAGTGGGTTAAGGATCCGGCATTGTTGTGAGCTGTGGTGGAGTTTGCAGATGCAACTCGGATCCCATGTTGCTGTGGCTCTGGTGTAGGCTGGCAGCTGCAGCTCTGATTCAACCCCTAGCCTGGGAACCTCCATATGCCCCAGGAGTGGCCCTAGAAAGGAAAAAAAAAAAAGTAAAGTCAATTAAGCCAGGGGGCTTCCTACAGGTCTGTGGAATGATAGGGCTACTTTATAAAATGTCCTTTCTCTAGAGCTATGGGGGAAATTAGGCCAATATTAACCAACTCCTGAAAGGGAGTTTAATTAATTCATCCATTTCCTGAGGTTTGATTGAGTCTTTCCTGTATTGTGCGTGGGCATAAAAAATGACCTCCTCAGCCAAGGTTGATGATGCACAGATATGGAGCAAGAAATAAACCTGGAGGAGTTCCTGTGGTGGCTCAGTGGTTAATGAACCCACCTAGTATCCATGAGGATGTGAGTTCGATTCCTGGCCTCGCTCAATGGGTTAAGGATCTGGCATTGCCGAGAGCTGTGGTGTAGGTTGCAGACGTGGCTCGGATCCCATGTTGCTGTGGCTCTGGTGTAGGCCTGCAGCTGCAGCTCTGATTCGACCTGGCAGCCTCCATATGCCATGGATATTGGCCCTAAAAAGACAACAAAAACAACAAAACACAAAACAAAACAAAAACAAGAAATAAACCTGGACAATGGTTTGCATTTGAGAGAACAGCATCCGAGTCTAGGCAGTAGATGTCTGCCTCCTGTGGACTCTTTACAAGAGTGATTTCCCAGCAAACTGCTTGCATTTTGGGGGCTTGGTTGTCTATCTGATCCCTAGCCACTATCTCAAATTGCCTTGCATGGGGAACATTCTTTTCCGGTAAGCCTGGCTGTCTTACTGGGGAGCAGGTGGCTACAGGAACCATGGTGGAAGCCAGTTCTGCTATCACAGGGGCCTGAGATAAGCCATGGGTACAATGATGACCTGGACACAGGGACTGCTGAATGTCTGCTTTAAGGTCAGGAGGAAAGACGCCCTTTAGGCTGGGGGATTGGAGATGATTCCAGAGCCAAAATGGCATGTGACCTCTCCTTGAAGTTACTGCTAAAGTTCCACAGACCTTAAGCAATTTACAAAAAACGTCTGAGGGACCTCGTGGTGCAACGGTAGTACATCTGACTCCAGAAACAAAAACTTCTGTTGGGAAAATGGAAATTGGCTGGTGGTTGTTTTTTGTAGTGCAGATATGCTAGGACTTCCTGAAGCAGGCAGCTGGTAGGATCAGTGGTTAGTCAGAGTGATGGCTAAGTGGCTTCCAAGCCAAGACCTTGAGTCACCTTCAGTGGAGCCCCGTGTCCAGGGGAAGCAGAATCACCTACTTCTCTTTGTCACCAGAACCCTGCCTTCCCTTCAGAGGTTTGCTGAGTGTACCCACGACTGGTACCCATTAAGGTCACAGGGACAGCCTGATCTCTTAAGCTTGGAATGTGGACGCCTGAACTTGCTCCCAGGCTAGGAAGCTCTGGCTCTAGGCAGGATAATTTTTTAAGAGATTTGCTTTTGTTTTCTTTGTGCATCACTCAACAGCAGCAGATGCCCAAGTCTTTGTGCTGCCATGCCTCAGGGCCTAAGAAAGAAGAAGTCTGCAGGCCACCTTCTGCAGACAATAGATAAATGAAGTCTGAAGGCAGCCGCAGACAATAGATAAATGAATGCGTTTGGTTGTATTCCAATGAGACTTTATTTATGGACACTGAAATGTGAACTTCATATCATTTTATGAAGTTCACATCATTTATGAATCCTTGACCTCGTTTAGTGGGTTAAGGATCTGGCATTGTGGCAAGCCGTTGTGTAGGTCACAGGTGCGGCTCAGATCCATTGTTTTGCCCTGGCTGTGGTGGAGGGTGGCAGTTGTAGCTCTGATTCAACCCCAGCCCAGGGAACTTCCGTATGCTGCAGGTGTGGCTGTAAAAAAGAAAAAAAACATTCCTGCCAGCTTAATGCCATGAGGCTCAAAGTCATCCCTGCAGTAATTTTACATAAAGTAGATGAACAGTGTGCTCTTTCTTGCACCTTCAGATTTGTGTTACAAATTCATTCATATCAAGCTTTCCTGCCTTTTTTTCACTGCTCCTGTTTTGGAAGTAATACCCATAGATCTCTTCTGTCTCTGCACATTCAAACTCCTACCATCGGAAGTCCACTTAAATGTTTACCTTCCTGGGAGTTCCCAGCGTGGCGCAGCAGAAACGAATCCGACTAGGAACCCTGAGGTTGCGGGTTCGATCCCTGGCCTCGCTCCGTGGGTTAAGGATCCGGCGTTGCCATGAGCTGTGGTGTAGGTCACAGACACGGCTCGGATCTGGCGTTGTTGTGGCTGTGGTGTAGGCCGGCAGATGTAGCTCCGATCTGACCCCTAGGCTTAACCTCCATATGCCAGGGGTGCAGCCCTAAAAAGGATAAAAAGACAAAAAAAATAAATAAATAAAGTTTACCTTCCTGTCCAGCCCTGGCAATCTAACTTTGCTGTTTCAGCTTGCAGATCTATCTAATAAGATTTTTCAGAACAAACCTGTTTTCAAATATCCTGACTGGTTTTCTTGAGACAGCTGGACCATTTCTCCCAAATTAACATTTTGATGTGATTTCACCAGCCTGTAAATCCCCATTGAACTCTAATTCACATGATCACATTGTGGTCATTTGCGTGCATTTCTTGTGAGTCTTCAGAGTGCAGGGACTGCGTCTCAGGCCACTAAGCCATCCTGGACAAGAATTGGCTCGTCTGGGTTCAGATTCTGGCTCCACCACCATATGACCCCAGACATATCATCAGCATCTACGGCCTTCAGCTTTATCATCTGTAAGATTCCAGTAGTACTCTCTGTGTCCCTAGAGATGTGAAGATTCAATGAGACAGTGCCCTGAATGTGGTTTTTAGGAATCAGTCACCCAAAGGAAACAAGAGCGAAGGGGGTAGGGCATAACCTTTAAAAGAATGACGGAGATGTTGAGGATAGGACAAAAACTGGTTAGAACCAACTAGATCCAAGATATCGGACCATGCGACTTCCAGGGGACCTTGAGCCTTATTACAAGCACCTTGTCACACATTAGCATTAGCTGAATGACATGCCCACAGGTGCCATGACAGTTCTGAGGCTGACCATAAAAAGCCAAAAATGGGGTGGTGGTCCAATCCTGGAAATCCCTGTCCCTTCCCTGAAATGGTTGGAATAATTCTCCCATTCATTAGCCTATGAAATTACTCAGCCCATAGAAACTCACCACCCGTATTTGAGGACCTCTCACCTTCTGAGATGGCCCACACTTTGTCTCTCCCAATAAATCTCTTTCTTCCTATCACTTTGCTTCTCACTGAATTCCTTCTGCTCTGAGACTGAATGTCAGTACTTCTTGAGACCAGGTGTGGGATTTTTAATTAAAAGACAGTGGGGGAGTTCCTGTCATGGCTCAGCAGTAACGAACCCAAGTAGTATCCATGAGGGTGAGGGTTCGATCCCTGGCCTTACTCAGTGGGTTAAGGATCCGGTGTTGCCCTGAGCTGTGGTGTAGGTTACAGACACGGCTTGGATCTCACGTTGCCATGGCTGTGGTGTAGGCTGACAGCTACAGCTCCAATTTGACCTCTAGCCTGGGAACCTCCATATGCTACAGATGTGGCCCTAAAAAGACCCCCTCACCCAAAAAAGAGGGTGAGTTCAACTATCTATGAAAGAAACAGACTCACAGGCATGGAGAACAGACCTGTGTTTGACAAGGGGGAGGGGGAGGGGGAGGGAGAGGGAGTGGGATGGACTGGGAGTCTGGGGTTAATAGATGCAAAAAACTCTTGCCTTTGGAATGGATAAGCAATGAGATCCTGCTGTATAGCACTGGGAACTATATCTAGTCAATTGGGATGGAACATGATGGAAGATAATATGAGAAAAAGAATGTATATATATGTATAACTGGGTCACTTTGCCGTAAAGTGAAAATTGGCAGAACCATGTAAATCAACTAGAATTTTTAAAAGAAAGAAAGAAAGAAAAAGAAAAAAACGCTCAAGACAGTGGGTTCGAGTTCTGAGTCATGGCTGGGTTTGAGTCCCAGCAGATGTGTTCAAGTTGCAGTCTGAGTTGGGTGGTGTCACCAGTACGCTTTGCTCCGAGCCCAGAACCTGAAGCACAGGAGACCTGAAAAATTGCTGAAATGCTATTAGTGCAATAGCATGGTGAGCGGGGTGGGGGTGAGTGAGATAGTGAGACAGCCCCACATTTCCTCCTTCTGAGGGTTATGATTAATCCTGAGAAGCAGCAGCATTCCCTTGACACCCCCTTGACCCCCTAGTGGGGCTGACAATTCCAGAACCATCACATGACCTTGGCTGTGGGGGGGCCACCCCAGGGGAGGAGAAGGGAGAGTTTGAACTGAATCAGGAAGGACCGTAGACGCCAGGGCGAGGCAAAGGCTTGGAGGGGCTCCAAGCAGAGGCGGGTTGAGCAGAGCTGATGTGCAGCCACCTCTCAGCCCTTTCTGAATGCTCCAGCCTCTGGCGCCCAGTCCCCAGTGTCACGGCTGATAAGGTGACAATTCCCTCTCTGCTCCCCTTTGGCTCTGGCTTTTGTGTAATCTCATTAGAAAAGACACCAACTTTCCTGGAGAGGCCAAACAAACAGGATGTACATCCTGCAGAGACAGGATAATTCAGGATCTAAAAAACCTCCAGATTTATTTATTTTAAATCACTGAGATATTGTTTGTACTTCCTGTGAACCACGCTCTGTGTCTTTGAAACTGAGTCCCCCTGAAACAGACGAGTTCCTCTGTTGAGTTTGTGATAAGCTCTCCATCCAGAACACAATTTCCTTTCTTTTCTGACACCTGTTCCCCTCAAGACTGAGGAATATCAAAGAGAAGGGGAGATGGAAACCGAGTGGGGTCCCGCAGGACCCTCGTGGGTACAGAAGCCTTCCTGTGTGCCCCGTTTCTTTTTTTTCCTTTTGTCTTTTTAGACCCGCGGCATAAGGAGGTTCCCTGGCTAGGGGTCCGATTGGAGCTACAGCGGCCAGTCACAGCCACAGCAATGCCAGATCCAAACGGCATCTGTGACCTACACCACAGCTCAGGGCAACACTGGATCCTTAACCCACTGAGCAAGGCCGGGGATCGAACCTGCAACCTCATGGTTCCTAGTTGGCTTCGTTTGCACTGCGCCACGATGGGAACTCCTCCCCATTTCTTGTTTGCAGGAAAAAGGCTTTCAGCTTCCTAGACCTTCCCTGGGCTCCAAAGGACAGATTCAAACAGTTATTAATTAGAGAAGTGAGGGAAGGCAGAATCAAAAGAAAGGCAGTCAAGAAACAATAGTGCAGTGATGGGGCAGGGTCTGGGTTCCTCCTCAAGGGCTATGCAGAATCTGATACAAATCTCCGTTCTTGGGCAGGAGCTCAGCCCCCCCTCCCTGGGGGTGGGGGGATGGGACCTTCAGGCTGAGTGTAAGCACTGGACCCCAGACTGCTTGGAACCAGAAGACTAATGATTGAGATTCCTGGACCACCGACCTGTTGCCTCCCCTCCAACCAATTAGAGGAGGGTCACCCCCCCTGCTGCCCTCCCCCCAACTTTTGCCTATTGAAACTCTTCCCCCAAAACCATCAGGGAGTTCAGGCTTTTTTGAGCAAGAGTTATCTGTTCTCCTTGCTCAGCGCCTGCAATAAATCTTTCTCTGCTCCTAACTCTGACATGTAGTTTTCGTGTGTCGGGCACATGAACTTGGATTCGTCAACACACTTGCTCTGATCACCTCCTTTGTCGGCTTAGTTGGGCCACCTCTGAGAAGAGCCCACTCTAGCTGAAGGATGTCCTGTCTGGTGGGAATTCAAGTTTGGGAGTCAGGACTCCTATTTTCTGGCTCTTGCTCTAATCCATCTTGTCCGCTCATTACTGTCTCTTTACACAATGTGAGCCTCTCACAGAGAGGCTTTGTCTGCCTGTAGGACAGCTGGGAGGGAGTCCCTGGTGGCTGAGGGGGGTGGCATTGACAGGAGCCGGGCTGGCTCTGCACACAATCCGAGGTCCTTTTCATGTGAGGACAGGCTGGTCCAGGGAGAATTCCACCTGCCATTTTCTGCTCCTCCAAGTGTCGTGCCAGGGATATTTCTGCTTCCATAAATGTGTGTGTGTGTGTGTATAATTTTTAAATAAGTTTTTTTTGTTTGTTTTTTGTGTTTTGCTTTTCAGGGCCACACTTGCAGCATATGGAAGTTCCCAAGCTAGGGGTCAAACCCAACCAGATCTACAGGCCACAGGCACAGCAATGAAGGATCCTTAACCCACTGAGCAAGGCCAGGGTTCCATCCTGCACCCTCCTGGATACTTGTCGGGTTCATCATCTGCTGAGCCACAACGGGAACTCCCTGTTTCCACTTGTATTTGACAGACTATGTGCCTGGGTCTTCTCCCCAGACTCTCAAGGCTGGGGCAGATCCACTCTTGAGGGCTCTGTATCCTGGCCCCATCTTATGCCTTCTGAGGACCGCAGCGTGTGGTTCCTCTGTCTCTTGCGTCTTAAGTCTCTACTCTCTGGGAGACTCCTGTCAATATGAAAATATGCTCTTTCCTTCCATGCTCCCAAACAAAAACCAAACCCCTACAACTGAAACTGACAATAGTGACAGCCTGAACCTAGCCAGAACCCAGACTGGGATTTGAGCCCATGGTTTTAAATTAGAATCACTCACCCTACCTCTGGACTCACTGAGGTTCAGGTTCTTCACGTCTCCGCGCAGAAGGAATTCAGCAAGAGACAACGTGATAGGCAAGAAATAGATTTATTAGGATAGGACCCTTGTGAGAGATGCAAGCGGGCAGGCAAGGAAGCTCTGCCCAGAGGATCCCTGAGGGCTACAGTTTTATCATCCAAGGGGAGTGGGGGTCGGAAAACCCTGCCTCTCCCTTTCTGGCAATAGCAGCTCCTCCTAGGTATCTGGTAAGGTGTGTATTCAAATCCGCAGAAGGTTGGTCCTCAAACTCTTGCCCTTGGTCTGAATATGCATGCAGCCCTCACCCCTTCCCCACCCAATGACCTGAGGCAATTCTCAAGGCTCCACTAAGGAAGCAAGCCTGCCTTGTGCTGATGGTTTTCTTGAGCAATTTATAAACTTACGGTGATCTCCCAATGTCTCCTGAGTTTCCCTCTTTCAATATGGTCCTTTATGGGGACTTCTACAACTAACTACCTGAGCCTACTCCATCCCTATCACAACAATCCTCCTTAGACACCTCCCCCCACCACCCCTGGCCCTCATGCTGCTCTTTATTATTATTATTATTATTTTTTGTCTTTTTGCCTTTTCTGGGGCCTCTCCCAAGGCATATGGAGGTTCAGTCAGAGCTGTAGCAGCCAGCCTACGCGAGAGCCACAGCAGCGCGGGATCCAAGCCACGTCTGTGACCTACACCACAGCTCACGGCAATGCCGGATCCTCAACCCGCTGGGCAAGGTCGGGGATGGAACCTGCAACCTCATGGTTCCTAGTGGGATTCGTTAACTACTTCGCCATGACGGGAACTCCCTCATGCTTCTCTTTAGAGGCAACTCCTTTTCTGTCCTTTGCAGCCAAAATTCTTGGAACTATTGATTATCCCTGCTGTCTCTCCTCACTTCCACTGTTTCGTTTGCAGCCCGCAGCGATCTGATTTCTAGCTGAGGCACCAGAACTGCTCTTGTGAAACAGCTGATTTGATCTCCTTTGATTCCTCCTTCTTGAAACATGCTTTCCTTTGGTCTCTATGGCATCTCCCAGGGCTGGGGTTTTTTGTTTGTTTGTTTTTTGTCCTTTGAGGGTCGCACTCACAGCATATGGAGGTTCCCAGGCTAGGGGTCGAATCAGAGCCGTAGCCGTCGGCCTACACCACAGCCACAGCAACACGGGATCTGAGCCGCGTCTGCAACCTACACCACAGCTCACGGCAATGCCGGATCCTTAACCCACTGAGCAAGGCCAGGGATGGAACCTGCAACCTCATGGTTCCTAGTCGGATTCACTTCTGCTGCGCCACGACGGAAACTCCCCAGTCCTGTTTTTTTTTTTTTTCTTTTTTCCTTACGTCCCTGAACACTTTTCCCTAGGCTCCTTTATCAGCGACTCCTCCAGCCAGTCCTTTGGTTGGAGTTCTTCGGAGTTCTGTCCTAGACCCTCATCTCATCCTACACTCGTTCCTTAAGAAATTGCATCTACTTCTTTGGCTTTAAATACCACAAGAGGAGTTCCCGTTGTGGTACAGTGGGAACAAATCCGACTAGGAACCATGAGGATGTGGGTTCGATCCCTGGCCTCGCTCAGTGGGTTAAGGATCCGGTGTTGCCAGCAGCTGTATGTTGCAGATGCAGCTCGGATCTGGCGTTGCTGTGGCGTAGGCCACAGAGGTTCTGATTTGACCCCTAGCTTGAGAACTTCCATATGCCATGGGTGCAGCCCTAAAAAGCCAAAATAAAATACAATAAAATGAAACTAAATAAATAAAATTTTAAAAAAATACCATGAGGGAGCTCACATCTTACAGCAGAACGGCCCTGTTGCGGTACTAGAGCTGCTGGCTTTGATGTGTAAGGTCAGCTTGGGTCAGGAGAGGCCCAGAAAAGAGAGAAACCTGTGTCTCAAGCCACAGAATCACTAAAGAAGTAACCCAGTTAAATATCTTTTCTCATCTGCGAAAGTCACTCACTGGGGGCAGTAAGGTGGGCTAGACCATGACGGGACCAGTGAGCCTAGAGACCCTTAATTGGCCTCCTAGCTGGGAGCTCTCAGTCAGATGGGTTAACCTTGGCTCTTAAAGATATATTATCTGGGGAAATTCTACTGTGGTGCAGTGAGTTAAGAATCCACTGCAGAGCTCCTGTCGTGGCTCAGAGGTTAACAAACCCGACGAAGATCCATGAGGATGCGGGTTGGATCCCTGGCTTCACTCAGTAGGTTATTCGACCCTGAGCCTAGGATTTTCCATATACCACAAATATAGCTCTAAAAAAAAAAAAAAAAAAAGAATCTGACTGCCGTGGCTCAGGTCACTGTGAAGGCGTGGGTTCAACCCCTGGCCTGGTGCAGTGGGTTAAATGATCCAGTGTTACCGCAGCTACAGCTTGGGCCCAATCCCTGGCCAGGGAACTTCCATATGTCATGGGTGCCTCCATTAAATAAAAAAAAGACACATTATCTCTATGATTCTGTTTATATGAAATATCCAGAAGAGGCAAATCTATAGAAACAGGAAGCAAATTAGTAGCGGCCAGGATCTAGGCAGGGAGAAACAGACATTGCCTGTGTAATGAGTTCAAGGCTTTTTTTTGGGGGGGGGGGGGTGATAAAAATGCTCTACAGCTAGACAGTGGCGCTGGTTGCACAACAGTGTAAGTATATGAAATGTCACTAGAGGTAGAAAAAAAAATATATATCTTTTGATATGTATTTTTGAGTCCAGAAGAACCCTTGCAGCTGAACCAAACCACATCGACCGGGGGTGACATCAAGGGCAGCTGGTACAAGTAGATAAACAACTGGAAATTGCAAGTAACTCTCCCCACCAAAACGATTAAGAACCACACCTTCCCCTGAGAGTGTACAGAATGAGCCATCCACTAGACCACTAGACACTCTCTAACTGTATTAATTCTCAGTGAACCCCAGGTGTGTAGTCTGATCGTAGACTGCAGGTCTAAATTTGAATTATACACCTTTTTTTTTTTTTTCCACATCTGTATTTCGGTGATGATGATGAAGTCGGATCCGATGGTTCAGTGGAGCGTTCTGAGACTGGGGAAGGAAGCAGGTGTGAACTATTTAAGGGCTGAAGAGCTGGCCGGACTCTGTAACCATGTGGAGAAGTCTCGAATTATACCCTTGACCAGTGAAGTGAGGGGACACTGCCCTGGGTTGGTCCTTTACTGATGTTGTCCTATTGGATTCCTCGCTAAAACACAGAGGGGACAGAGTGGCGCCAAGATTTGAACCAGATGGGTCAACCTCCAGAATCTATTCAACCCTTTTGAGCCCGAGAACCTACAGGAGCTCTTGAGTCAGAAAGGGAGGGATTGGCCGGAGGGGGTTGGTGGTGGTGGTGGCGGGGAGCTGCTGGTGTCTCGTGGTCCCGCTGCAGATTGCTGAGCCAGCAGGCTTGATGGCGTCCCTTTTAAGATGCTTGCGGGCTAGCCTCCACCCTCGTCTTGGCTGTGACCTTGACATCGTCTCTGCCCTTGCTGACACCCAAATGTCAGAGTACCATTACTGCTGAGTGAAACTTCTAGAGTTTGCTGGCTTGTCAATTTCACCCTCAGGCTCACCATCCCCGCTGCATTTCCTGACTTGTAAACAGGCAGGGGAGCAGAGACCTCTGCTGTGCTCAGCACATCCTGTTATTGTGGATCTCAAGTTTTGCTTTGGCATCTGCTGTCCTATTCTCCCTCCTTCTTCTGGCCTTGTGGTTAGGGGCACGATTGGATTTATGGAGAGGGACATTTTTATTTTTCGCCTGGGAGGTACCCAAAAGATCACAAGCCTTGGGTTCGAGATGTTGGATTCAAATTCCAGGTCCAATACGAACCCTCAGTTTCCTATGCTACCTGGAAATGAATAAAAATATGGAACCCAGCATCAACTTTCAGGGCTGTATGAGATAATGGGAAAGGACTCAGCTCTTTTCCTGACATTTAGAGGTACACAAGAAACACTGTTTCTTAAAAAAAAAAAAAAAATGAAAGGAGTGCCTGTCATGGCTCAGCAGAAACGAATCCGACTAGGATCCATGAGGATGTAGGTTCGATCCCTGGCCTCGATCAGTGGGTTAAGGATCTGGTGTTGCTGTGAGCTGTGGTGTAGGTCGAAGATGCAGCTCAGATCTGGCATTGCAATGGCTGTGGTGTAGGCCGGCAGTGAGAGCTCTGATTCAACTCCTAACCTAGGACCCTCCATATGCCCTGGGTTCGGCCCTAAAAAGACCAAAAAAAAAAAAAAGAAAGAAAGAAAAAGAAAAAGAAATACTATTCTTTCCCCTTCTCCGACCACCCTCCCCAGTTTCAGTTTTAGCACCAAATCCAGACTAAGCATTTGGCCATGACACTGTCTCCATAGGTTGTGGTGCTCAGCGTGAACAGGATTGGATAGTCATTGAGAATGTGGGATTCAGCAGGAAACCAGGGAGGCCGCCCCTGACCCGCCCTCACTGAGTGAAGCAGGAAGATTCGAGGACTCTACAAAGAACATTCTGCCCTCCTCCCCCCGCCCCTTCTCTTCCAAAGCTCACCCCTGGCCCAGCATCCCAAGCCTGGGTCTCTGCAGACACAAGTTACCCTACAGGCCTTGCCCCTCTTGAACCACGACTGAGGGCAGGTGGGGCCCAGGCTTGGGAGAAATGATAAAATAAGTGGCTGGTCTCTGGTGCAGCTAAGAGCTTACATTGGTCCTTTCTCTCCTTAGAGGTAGCTTTCCTTGCAGGGCTCCCGATCTCTCCTCTCCATCGTCCCCTCCACCCACACAGAGCCACTCCCAAACCTCAGCTTCCAGAAGGTATGTGGATCAGGCCACGCCCCTCCTGGGGCAGCCTCAGTCCTGACCCAGCACCTTAGGACACGCTTGCACAGGAAATGCCCAGCAGAGCAGAGTGAGCCCGAAGATACTTCCTCGCTTTCACTTCTGAATCTGAATAAAGAAAGTCAGCTTGGGGAGTTACTGTTGTAGCTCAGTGGTTTAAAGACCTGATATTGTCTCCGAGAGGATGAAGGTTCAACCCCTGGCCTCACTCCAGTGTTGCCACAAATGCAGCTTGGATCCCATGTTGCTGTGGCTGTGGCATAGGCCCCAGCTGTAGCTCTGATTCTGGAAATTTCCTTATGCTGCAGGTGTGGCCTTAAAAAAGAAAAAAGACTTGTGGTTGCCAAGGGGAAGGAGGAGGGAGTGGGATGGATTGGGAGCTTGTGGTTAACAGATGCAAACTATTGCCTTTGGAATGGATTAGCCGTGACATTCTGCTGTGTAGCACTGAGAACTATGTCTGGTCACTTATGATGGAGCATGATAATGTGAGAAAAAAGAATGTATACATGTATGTGTAACTGGGTCACCATGCTGTACAGTAGAAAAAAAATTGTACTGGGGAAATAACAATAAAAAAATTTAAAAAAAAGAAAGAAAGCTTGGTACTTGCATGTTGATATGACATTTCTCTATTTCTTCCTTTCCTTCCTTCTATATCAGCCATTTCAGAACACCCAGAATATTATCAGATGCCCTATGTTAAGCATATATGTTTCAGAGCTATTCTAAGTTATTTAGAATAACTTAGTTCAGTGAATTACTGAATTAGTACACATAAATAACTTATGTGTAATACACATAAACAACAGTATGAATTCAACTCTATGAATTAGAAACCATTATTATTCTCATTTTACAAATAAAGAAATAGAGGCACAGAAATGTCAAGTCATTTCTCCAAGGTCATACAATTAGTTCATGGTAAACCAAGAATCGAACCCTGGTAATGAAACTCTGCATCCTGGACTTTTAACATCTTGCTACTGCAGGATATAACATGACTTTAAGGGTTAAGGTCTGATTTTGGGGTCATGACTTAAAGATCAGTACTTACTGGGATGCAATGAGTATCTTTTGGGGGTGGGGGATGCACAGGTGTGGCATACGGAAGTTCCTAGGCTAGGGGTCGAATCAGAGCTACAGCTGCCAGCCTACGCCACAGCCACAGCAACACCAGATCCGAGCTGTCTTCAACCTACACCACAGCTCAAAGTAACGCCAGATCTTTAACCCAATGAGCAAGGGCAGGGATCAAACCTGTGTCCTCATGGATACTAGTCGAGTTTGGTTCCCCTGTGCCGCAGTGGGAACTCCTGAAGCCAGTATCTTTTGACTGGAACTTATTTGCACATTTTTAAAAAATTTATTGATTGATTGAGGTAACATTGGTTTGTAAGATTATGTAAGTTTCATGTGTATTTCCACTTTGGTACACACTACAGCGTGCTCACCACACCAAGTTTAGTTCCCATTCATCACCTTACAGTTGATGACCCATTTTGCCCTCCCCCCCAGTCCTTCTATCTGATAACCACTAATTTGTTTGCTCTATGTACATGTTTGTTTTTCTTTGATTCGTTCATTTATTTTTTTGAATCCTTATATGAACGAAGTCAATGTGTCCTTCTTTGTCAAACTTATTTCACTGTGCATAATACGCTCAAGGTCCATGCATGTTGTCATAAGTGGCAGGATTTCATCTTTTCCTGTGGCTGAATAGTATTCTATTGTATATGTATACCATATCTTTATCCATGCATCTCCTCAGATGGGCATTTAGATTGTTTTCATATCTTGGCTATTGTAAATAATGTTAGCATTAACATAGGGGTGCATATATCTTTTCGAATTAGAGTTTTTGTATTCTTTGGGTAAATACCCAGAAGTGGGATGGCTGGATCAGATGGTAGTTCTATTCTTATTTTCAGAGGAATCTGCACACTGATTCCCACAGTGGCAGCACCAGTTTACTTTCCCACAAATAGCCCAGGAAGTTTCCTTTTTCTCCGCATCCTCACCAAAACTGGTTATTTCTTGCTTTTTTGATAAGAGCCATTCTAATAGGCAATGAGGTAAAGGTGGGAAATTTTAGATGTCAAATGATAGAGGTACAAGTTTTTTTCAAAAAAATGTTTCATGAAAAAAGGAGCAAAAAATGTTTAAAGACTATTGATTTAAGTAAGCCACACTCCATGATTGCTAACTATTCTTCCATTGCAATCCCTTCATTTACTGTGCATTTGCAGTTTGCTCTGTCAATTTTCATTTTTGGGGGGACTGTTTTGAATTGTGATCTGGGTTCTTAAAGAAGCAGTAAGTCCTCGTCTTTGGATATAATCACACTTAACCACTTCTTAGGGTAGTCTTCTTTAAACTGGTATTAACATGTGCTTTCTGGGGCAAAGTGTTGATCCCTGGTAGACATATGCAGCTATTAACCATTGTCCCTTGTCGCTGAAGAAGATGTGAAATGGAAAGAGGTGGCTTATGCAAACAGTCTCAGGTTTTTAGAAAATTGAGGGCATATTTGCACATTTCTATAATCGGAGCATGTGGGTTGAGTTATATATTGGTGTAGCTATCTTTGGAAAATATAATTTGCCTCAAAATCTTTTAGGATGTTATAAAAAGCAGGACCTTTATATAAAATATTAAAGTTTATTCTACAAATAAAAACTGAAACCCACAAAATATCCTTCTTACTCTGGGTTCCACTTATACCTTCAAAACATCCCCTACCTAGGGGATGGGATGGCCCCAAGCTCTATACAATAGAAATTAAAAACACTACATAAAAACCTTCTGCTTTCAGGGAGTTCCCTTCGTGGTTCAGTGGAAACATATCTGACTAGTATCCATGAGGACGCAGGTTCAATCCCTGGCCTCACTCAGTGGGTTAAGGATCCGGTGTTGCCGTGAGCTGTGGTGCAAGTCACAGGCGAAGCTTGGATCTAGTGTTGCTGTGGCTGTGGTGCAGGCGGGCAGCTGTAGCTCCGATCTGAACTCTAGCCTAGGAACTTCCATATGCCATGGGTGCGGCCCTAAAGACAAAAAAACAAAACAAAACAAAACAAAAAAACCCCAAAAACCTTCTGCTTTAAGCTTACATATTCTTCCAGGTAAAGGATGCATTCCAATCCCTTTGTTGATTTTTAAAAACCCAGATGAGGGTGAGGGGTGGAGGAGATTAGTTTCAACCTTAAGATGTAGAGAGAGCAGTCAGACCGTTTTGGGTATCCCCATGTGTAGCTGAGGCAGCAGTAATGATGAGCAGAGCTGTATAGCTGTCTCCACATTGTCCCGGATTTTTCTGGGCTGGATTTGCTATTACTGCCTGGCAGCCTGCCAAGAGCATTCTTGGCCACATTCCTGTGCAACCTAAAAACTCTTCTTATCACAGGCTCTGTGATGACATGGACCGAGCAGAGGTGGGGGCTCCAAAATTATTTCTCCCCATCAATACAAGTGTCACGGAGCATATATCCTTGCTTGGTTTATTAGAGAAACAGACTGACTGGCAGGAATGTTAAAACCTGAAATTTACACTAGCCTTAGAAAACAATCAGTTCTAACCACAAAGGTAATGAAAGTCAATTTGAAAGCATAATGCAGTGTGGTCGAAAGAAAAATATAATGACATTAGTTCATGATTATGGAACGCTTTGTACGGTGTATTTTATTTCATTTCTGCAACGAGCCCTATACACTGGGTGTTAAAATTATCTCCATTTTAAACACTACTCAGCCATAAAAAAGAATGAACTAATGCCATTTGCAGCAACAGGGGTGGACCTAGAGTTGATTACACTAAGTGAAGTCAAACAAAGACAAATACCATATGATATCACTCTTATGTGGAGTCTAAAATATGATACAAATGAACTTATTTACAAAGCAGAAACAGACTCACAGACATAGGAGACAAATTTATGGTTATCAAAGGGGAAGGATGAGGGAGGGCCAAATTAGGAATTTGGGATTAGCAGACACAAACTGCTGTATATAAAATAGGTAATGTCTAGCACAAGGAACTATGTTCAATATCCTGTAACAAACCATAATGGAAAAGAATATTAAAAATATATATAAACTGAACCAATTTGCTGTACACCGGAGACTAATACATGGTATTATCAACTATACTTCAACCAGATACTATTTTAAAAAGTATCTCCATTTTCCATGGATGGGGCAACTGAGGCTTTTTTTTTTTTTTCCTTTTTAGGGCTGCAGCTGCAGGATGTGGGAGTTTCCTAGGCTAGGGGTCGAATCAGAGCTACAGCTGCCAGCCTACACCACAGCCACAGCAACAGGGGATCTGAGCTGCATCTGTGAGGCCAGGAATCAAACCTGTGTCGTCGTGGATACTAGTCGGGTTTGTTACCACCGAGACATGAAGGGAAATCTAACGGAGGCTTTGAAGTTTGAAAACCTGGCGCAGTCACACAGATGGTCAGTGGTGGAGCTAAAATGCAAATCCAGACAGCTTAACTTTATTTTTATTTTATTTTTTGTCTTTTTAGGGCCACACCCATGGCATATGGAGGTTCCCAGATGAGGGCTGAATCAGAGCTATAACCGCTGGCCTATACCACAGCCACAGCAATGCCAGATCCAAGCCACGTCTGTGACCTACACCACAGCTCACGGCAACGCTGGAGTCTTAACCCACTGAGCGAGGCCAGGGCTTGAACCTGTATCCTCACGGATCCGTTTCCTCTGAGCTACAATGGCAACTCCAGACAGACAGTCTAACTTTATTTTATTTTTAAAAATGTGTCTTCAACGAGGACCGACTGTATAGCACAGGGAACTATACTCAATATTTTGCAATAACCTATATGGAAAAAGAACCTAAAAGAGAATATATATGTATAACCAAATCCCATTACTATAAATCTGAAACTAACACAACATCGTAAATCAACTATACTTCAATAAATTTTTTTTAAAAATGTACTTAAAAGTTAAAAAAAATAAAAAATAAAAAAGTAAAATAAAAATGTGTCTATTTTATTTTAATTTTATTTATTTGTCTTGTTGTTATTTTAGAGCCACACCCGTGGCATATGGAAGTTACCAGGCCAGGGGTCGAATTGGAGCAGTTGCCGCTTGCCTACCTCACAGCCACCACAACTCGGGATCCAAGCCACGTCTGCGACCTTCACCACAGCTCATGGCAACACCAGATCCTTAACCCACTGAGCAAGGCCAGGGATCGAACTCAAGTCCTCACATATACTTGTCAGGTTTTTTAACCACTGAGCCACTACGGAAACTCCCCAGTCTAACTTTAATGTTCACATTCTTAACTGCTAAGCAATGCTTCTGAGTCCTCCACACCTGCTGTTAAGCTTCTGAAGCCTGGTTGAGTTAATGATATCACCTCCCAACTGGTCACCCAGACTTTGGAGTCATCCTTCACCAGGTCTTCTCCATTTCCTTCACAGCCACCATTTGTTTAACTTTTTTTTTTTTTTTTTTTTTTTTTAGGGCCTATCCATAGCAGGCTAGGGGTCTAATCGGAGCTACAGCCACTGGCCTACGCCACAGCCACAGCAACGCCAGGTCTGAGCCATGTCTGTGACCTACACCACAGTTCAGGGCAACACCGGATGCTTAACCCACTGAGAGAGGCCAGGGATCGAACCCACAACCTCATCGTTCCTAGTCGGATTTGTTTCCGCTGCGCCACGACAGGAACTCCTTGTTTAACATGTTTATCCAGGCTCTGCCATGTGCCAGCCAGTGCGGACACAATGGGGGGACAATGCAGTTCCGATTCCTGCCCACCTGAAACAGGGAGATGCCAGGCTGGGGAGCCCCTTGTAGTAGTGTTTCCTGTTGAGTGGAGAAATCCTGAACAAAGAAAGCTGACATTCAGAGAGAAGCAGAAGTGACAGACGGTCCAGGCAGAGCGTCTAAGATTCGGTTCCCATGTTTCTGAGGCTAGCTGCACCTTGCTCTCTGTGCGTTTTTGTTAGCCTTTTGATAATTTCTGCTTTGGTTCAGATGGTTAGAGTTGTGTTTCTGTCACTTGCAACTAAACCTGTTCCCCCCCCCCCTTTTAGGGCTGCAGCCACAGTGTATGGAAGTTCCCAGGCTAGGGGTCCAATCGGAGCTGTAGCTGCTGGCCTACACTTGAGGCAGCACCAGATCCTTAACACACTGAGCAAGGCCAGGGATCAAACCTGCATCCTCAGGGACACTGTATCAGGTTCTTAACCCCCTGAGCCACAACGGGAACTCTGCAACTAAATCATTGCTGAATGATACAACCCCAAACAAAAAAAAACATCTCCAAACTCACCCCCAGAGATGACCCCTTTTCACATTGTAGGGGTATTCTCACAGTAGCATCTCTTAGAGCAGCTGCCCGGCTCTCCAAGAGTCTCTCTTCCTGGCCATGGCCCCGGATTCATAGGGAAAAAAGACCACCAGTTGCCATGTCAACACCTACTTGGCTCTACCCACTTCGCCATAGTCTCTTAATCCAAAGAGTCACTCCTGGCCCAAGTTGGGCCAATCGGAAGCTTTCTTCTTGATTACAACTTGGACTTTATAGACACTGCTTAGGTGGGAATCATTTTATCAAAGCTGTATAGGAAGAAGTTCTTCATTTTTATTTTATTTTATTTTATTTTATTTTTTGGTCTTTTGTTGTTGTTGCTATTTCTTGGGCTGCTCCCGCGGCATATGGAGGTTCCCAGGCTAGGGGTTGAATCGGAGCTGTAGCCACCGGCCTACGCCAGAGCCACAGCAACGCTGGATCCGAGCCGCGTCTGCAACCTACACCACAGCTCACGGCAACGCCGGATCGTTAACCCACTGAGCAAGGGCAGGGATCGAACCCGCAACCTCATGGTTCCTAGTCGGATTCGTTAACCACTGCGCCACGACGGGAACTCCGGAAGAAGTTCTTCAAATCCATCTATTAAGAAGATATTCACGTGGTGTTCTTGGTCTACATCCGACCATATTTTCAAGGTACGACTCTCAATTTCATGAGACAGTCTAGTGTTTTCTCAATAAATTCGTCCCCTCTTGGAGTTCTCGTCGTAGCGCAGTGGTTAACGAATCCGACTAGGAAGCATGAGGTTTCAGGTTCGATCCCTTGCCTTGCTCAGTGGGTTAGAGATCTGGCGTTGCCATGAGCTGTGAGTGTAGGTTGCAGACTCGGCTCGGATCTGGCGTTGCTGTGGCTCTGGCGTAGGCCGGTGGCTACAGCTCCGATTCGACCCCTGGCCTGGGAACCTCCATATGCTGTGGGAGCGGCCCAAAAAAATAGCAAAAAGACAAAAAAAAAAAAATTCATCCCCTCTTTTCTTTCGTTTCTTAAGTCGGCCTTAGTGTCTTGCAAGCAAAAGAACTTTAACTCATGAATGCTTCCAAGCATTGTGTGTGTGTGCAAAATAATATAGTATACTATAATAAAAAATAAAAAAAATCTTACTCTATAAATTGTTTCATAATATACCATGATATATAATATATCACGAGCATTTTTTCAAAGACAATGCATAATTATTTTTATTACATGTATTTTTATTGTAACGTTTATATGTACCATTATTTATTTAACCTAGTTTTAATTTTTGGTCATTTAGGGAATTTAACTTTTTTTTTCTATTATAAAAAATTCTGGTCCTTACTTAGGATAGATAAATTCCTGAAAGTCACATTTCTGGACAAAGTAACTGCATTTTAAAGATTTTAAAATTTATGCCATATAGTTTCTTCAGAAAATGTGTGCTAATTTACATTTTCATCCTTGATAAATAAGAGCAATTTCCTCATATGATCAACAGCACTAGGCATTAAAGTTATTTTGTATCTCTGTCAATCTGGTAAACAAAATGATGTTCCCTTTGTTTGAATTTACATTTCTTTGATAGCTCTAAGTTTGAATCATTTTTTTCCTCCCATAACGCCATTTCTAAAATGACTATTTAGATCACTTATCCATTTTTCTGTTGGAATTTTCAGATTTTTGGTTTTATTAATTTTTTCTTTTTTTCCAAGAAATTATTTAGCTTTTAGTGCTAAATCCTGTCATTTAGACTTCTTGATTTAGCCGTATCTTTGGTTTTAATTTGTAAGAAATCTTTGTATATAATACACACATACATTTGTTTTTCAAACTACTTTTGATGTTAGAGAAAATGGTTTTGTTGCAGTGTTCTCCCAGTTTCATGTTTGTCTTTTATTTATGCTGTTATCATTTTTATTGTTTTACAGCAATGCTTACCATTAGCTTTCTTATTCGTTTCCTTTGTAGTTTCTGATTTTTGTGTTACGAATCTAAAGCCTGCCTTTTTTTTTTTTTTGTATTTTTGCCTTTTCTAGGGCCACTCTCATGGCATATGGAGGTTCCCAAGCTAGGGGTTCAATTGGAGCTGTAGCCACCAGCCTACGCCAGAGCCACAGCAACGTGGGATCCAAGCCTTGTCTGTGACCTACACCACAGCTCAGGACAATGCCGGATCCTTAACCCACTGAGCAGGGCCAGGGATCGAACCCACAACCTCCTGGTTCCTAGTTGGATTTGTTAACCACTGAGCCACACGGGAGCTCCTCTAAAGCCTTTTTATATGCCAAGATTATATGACTATTTACCTACATAAACTACTATTTTTTTTTTTTTTACATTTAAGTCTCTATTTTATCTGAATGCATTTTGGTATAAAGTAAAGATCCATTATTTCCTCTGAAAAGGTTGGTCAGTCTATGGCTGTCCCCAAATGGTTAACCGTATCGGTGGAATAACCCCTCCTTTCAGTGATACGAAACGAGCCTTTCTCAGGAGCTTAAGCCACATAGTGCTATGGTCTGTTTCAGGAATGTCCACCTCCAAGTGCAGCCTCTGGTTTTGCTCTCGTGACACCAAGATTCAAGTCTATGTTGAATCATAAAAGAAGGGGGGGGGGAGGACTGGGGGGTTGGGACTGGCATATGCACACTGATGTATACGGAACGATTGGCCACCAGGGCCCTGCTGTGTAGCACAGAGAACTCTACCCAGTATTCTGTGATAACCTATGTGGGAGAAGACTCTGAGAGAATGGACGTGTGTGACTGGCTCACTTTGTCGCACAGAAGAAATAATCATAGCCTTGTACGTGAACTATACTTCCATAAAACTTTGAAAACTAAGATGGAATGTTGGAGTTCCCTGGTGGCTCAGTGGGTTAAAGATCTGGCATTGTCCCTGCAGCAGTTCGGGTCATTGCTGTGGCATGGATTCAATCCCTGGCCCTTGATGCCTATTCGCTGTGGGGGAAAAAAAAAGAAGAAGATGAAGTGTTGATGACACTTGCCAGTAATATCTACATCTGAAATTTCAGAAATGCGTATATCACTCTCCCCCAGATACTCTATGCTCCTCCTTAGAAGTTCCTACAGAGCTAGACATAAGAAACACTCGTCAGATGGGAATCAAAACATCATTGTATTAATAGCTGAGCTGGTTCTTGATAATGTTCAGTGAGAAACTCTGGAGAAGCTAGAATGGGGCACAGAACTCAGGGTCAGCCCTACCAGAGGTCCTGCTCTAACCCTTGAAACCGAATATTCAGGCCTCCTGAGGGGACAGCTGGCTGGGCTCCAGGAGGTGCCCTGATTATTGCTACCTGGGCACCACAGGGCCCCCAGGCACACAGAACTGGAAGATGATGAAGAAGCAAGCAGAGATTCTATAAAGCCACTTGGCCTGGGGGAAGAGTGTGAGGCAGGAAGCGAGTGGGCAGAGAAGCGTGTGGCATGGGGACATGCCACTACAAGTTCCCTTCCTATATATAGTAGAGATCTTATCTCTGTGTCACCTGTGTTTTGTTATTAATGTCTACTTAACGCTTTGCGGTCAGAGAATAAGGTCTGAAAAAGTTCTGAGTTTCAGAACTTAATGTGGTTTTCTTGCTAAGTGCTTTCTCTGTGCAGCTGTTCCTTTGACACTTAAAAAGAAAGAGTCTTATGTTCTTTAATATGTCTACTAGTTCATAGGTATTAGTCAGCATTTTAACAAATATATTTATCATTCATTTGCTGATGGATCAAACATTCTGCTGCAATTGCATATTTAGAAAATACCAATATGACCAGCTCTGATATTTCCTCATTCTTCTTTTTTTGGGGGGGCCATATCTGCAGCAGTTCCTGGGCCAGGGATGGAACATGAATCACAGCAGTGACCCAAGCTCTTATAGTGATAACACCAGGTCTTTAACCCACTGCACCACCAGGGAACTCCAATATTTCATCATTCATTTTTTACCTCTTATTCATATAAAACGATAGAGTTCCCACTGTGGCTCAGGGGTGAAGAAACTGACATAGTCTCTGTGAGGATGTGGGTTCAATTCCTGGCCTTGCTCAGTGGGTTGAGGATCCGGTGATGCTGCAAGCTTTGGCGTAGTTCGCAGATGCAGCTCAGATCCGGTGTTGCCGTGGCTGCGGTGCAGGCCTTCAGCTTCGGCTCTGATTTAACCCATAGCCTGGGAACTTCCATGTGGTGCAGGTGCACCTGTAAAAACAAACAAACAAACAAAACTACTCTTTGTCTTGTTGAAGGTTTAAGCCTTGCATTCCACTTTTCTGCTATGAGTATTGCCAGTGCTTTTCTTCTTTAATTCAAGCAAAATTTGCTTACAATACTACATTAGTTTTAGACGTCCATCATGATTCAATATTTTTATCCTTTACAAAATGACCATCACGATAAGTCAAGTTACCATCTGTCACCGTACAAAGATATTACACTATTACTCTTTTCCCTATGGTGTACCATAGCTGCCAGGCCATTTCGTGTTTGGGGGATGTATCTGCCCATATTTTAAGTATGGGCATTGACTATGTCTAAGTATCTTCCATTAGCTTTGTCTCCACCTGAAACTTTTGTGCTGTGTCTGGCACCTCGTTTTATATTTCCTGGTTTTAAAAATACTCCTTCGTGTTTCCATTCTTTTCTCCCCCCTCTTTTTCCCTCTCTTCCTTTCCCCGTCCCTCCTCTCTCTTCACCCACCTTTCACTAATCCTAAACACGCACTTCAACAATTTGTAGTAAATTTATCAAGCTGTGCAGTCATGACCACGATCCAGTTTTAGAACTTTCTCATCATCCCCAGGCAACCAATGATGTATTGTCTGTCTCTATAAATTTGCCTTTTCTGAAAAATTCACTCAAGGGAAATCATACAATAGGCAGTCTTTTGGGTCTGGCTTTTTTTTTTTTCACTTTGCATAATGTTTTTTTAATTTTTAAAAAATTTTTATTGTCATTTTTGTAATATAATTTTTTTCCCTACTGTACAGCATGGTGACCCAGTTACACATACATGTGTACACTCTTTTTTCTCACATGATCATGTTCCATCATAAGTGACCAGACATAGTTCCCAGTGCTACACAGCAGGATCTCATTGCTAATCCATTCCAAAGGCAATAGTTTGCATCTGCATAAAGTTTCTGAAGTATTTTTCGTATCATCATTTGTATTCCACAATGTGAATATACCACATTTTGTCTTTCACTCACCCGTTGGTGGACCAGTTCTTGGCTACTGCGAATAAAGCTTCTATGTGTGCAATTTCCGTGTAATTCCTTCTTTTTTTGGGGTCTTTTTGCCATTTCTAGGGCCGCACCCGAGGCATATGGAGGTTCCCAGCTAGGGGTTGAATCGGAGCTGTAGCCGCTGGCCTACGCCGCAGCCACAGCAACGTGGGATCCGAGCTGCATCTGTGACCTATACCACAGCTCAGGGCAACGCCGGATCCTTAACCCACTGAGCAAGGCCAGGGATCGAACCCGCAACCTCATGGTTCCTAGTTGGATTCGTTAACCACTGCGCCACGACGGGAACTCCCCTAATTATTTCTGTGAATATATTTTCATTTCCTTTGAGTAGGTTCTCAGGGGTGAAATCTATGGTACGATTTATGGTAAATTTTCTGTTAGGCTCTTTTTGTTTGTTTGCAAAAACACAAGTAGCACAATAAGTCATTTCCCCGGATATGATTGGTCTTTCTATTTCTTTCCATTTCCCTCTTTTCCGAATTGAGAAAAATGTCCTTTTCGTAATCAAATACATCAATACAGGGCTGTTGCTTTAGGTTAGACTCTTTGGAATGGGGAACTCAGTGCTTTTAATTTTAATTTGTTTTAGTAGAGATAATTCATACAACACAAAATTCACCATTTAAAAAGGTACAGTTCTGGAGTTCCCATCGTGGCTCAGGGGAAACAAATCTGACTAGCATCCATGAAGATGCCGATTCGATCCCTGGCCTCACTCAGTGGGTTAAGGATCTGGCCTTGCCCTGAGCTGTGGTGTGGCATTGCTATGGCTGTGGTGTAGGCCCTCGGCTATAGCTCCTATTCGACCCCTAGCCTGGGAACGTCCATATGCCGCAGATGTAGCCCTGAAAAGTAAAAAATAAAAATAAATAGGTACAGGTCCATGATTCTTAGACTGTTCACTATGTTGTGTCACCATCACACCACCTAATTCCAGAGTATTTCCATTACCCCAAAAGAGTCCCTACCTATTTATTAGTGATCAGTCCCAATTCCTCTCTTATCCCACCCCCTGAGAACTGCTAATCTACTTTGTATACATCTGGGTTTGCCTATTCTAGAAATTTCATAAATATGGAACCATACAATATGTGGTCTTCTGTGTTTTGCCTCTGTCATTTAGTCTAATATGTTTGGCTTAAAAAAAAAAAACAAAAAACAACTTATAAGGTATTCCTGCTGTGCAGGTGCAGTGGGTCAAGGGTCTGGTATCGCTGCAGCTGTGGCATAGGTCAAAGCTTCGGCTCGGGTTTGATCCTTGTCCCAGGAATTTCCATTTGCTGGGGGTGTGGCCAAAAAGTCACCTTGTACCCTTCTGCATTCCCATCAGCAGTATATGAGGGTTCCAGTTCCTCTGGAGAGTACGCTAATAATGACCATTCTGTTATTATCATGAAATTGAAACAGAAGGGATGTGCCTGGCTCAGCAGCAAACACACCCCTCTGAGCTGTGTCCCTGTGGCAGGGAGCAGGAACAATGGGCTAGGGGAAGGAGACTCATCCTATGTCAACAGCAACTTTGTTCTGGGCTTTCTAGAGAAGCCGACATGCTGCCAACTCATTTTTTCAGAAACTACTTCTTTAGGGAAGCCTGTTTGGCTCTTCCCACATTCTGGACTGAAGTAGGGAAGGAAATGAGACAGAGGCTAATTTAGGAGATTGAAAAAGACAACATGAAATAACATCACTCTCCAGGGTGCCTTTTCTTTTCTTTTCTTTTCTTTTCTTCCTCCTGGAAAAACCCAACTAAGTTTGCAGAAGTGGTTTTTGTGATTTACTTGATTATAGGAGCTCATCTGAAAAGAGAAACCTCGCCGTTCTGAGAACCACAGCTCAACCCCACTCCACGGCTCTTGTGCAACCTGCCAGGCACATCCCAGGAGAATGGTGGCAGCACAGAGTCGCAGGAAGAACTCTGAGTTAGCAGCCAGATTGCGTTTGGAGACTGATTTCGAAAGGCACCTTGGGAAGTTACTTCACTCAATGTCATTGCTGCTAAAGCCAGTTCTGATAGGTGCTGGAAGAACAAATATAACACAGCAGAGGGAGGAAAGGTATTAAAAACTGTGGTTTGTTACAGGAAAACAGAAAAACACACACACACCACAAAAAGGCATGCCAAAATGTAGGTCTTCTGTTCCGTGCCTTAGGGCACAGAGAGTTGGATGGGTTTCCTTACATGATGAAAGAACAAATATCTCTGATGCGAAAACACAGTGACAGTGTCCCTTCTCAAAAACTCACAGAGACAAAACTTACATCCCCTTCTCAGCTATTGGCTATTGCATGTCAGCTGTTGAGGGTATTTCTTTTTTTTTTCTTTTTTTCTTTTTTCTTTTTTTTTCTTTTTCAGCTGAACCCTTGGCATATGGAGGTTCCCAGGCTAGGGGTCGAATAGGAGCTGCAGCTGTTGGCCTACGCCACAGCCACAGCAAGGCCAGATCCCAGCAGAGTCTGTGATCTACACAACAACTGATGGCAATGTCAGATCCCCCACCCACTGAGCGAGGCCAGGGATTGAACCTGCATCCTCGTGGATACTAGGACTTTTTCTCAGCTGCACAATTCGAACTGCGGGCTGGCCCTTCTTATATCACTATTTCTCTCTCTTATGTATTCTTTAGGCTTGGGCATAAAAAGCAGTTTGAGAATATGCTCAATAACCCAGTGCATTTCCCAACGTGTGGGATAGAAATAATTATTCAGAAGGCTACTTTCTTAGTAAAAGAAATGGGGCTTAGAAGGAGGTCTTCTCTCTAATATCTTTATTTTATTTTATTTTATTTTATTTTATTTTATTTTATTTTATTTTATTTTATTTTATTTTTTTGTCTTTTCTAGGGCCGCACTCACGGCATAAGGAGGTTCCCAGGCTAGGGGCTGAATCGGATCTGTAGCCGCCAGCCTACACCAGAGCCATAGCCAGATCCGAGCCGCATCTGCGACCTACACCACAGCTCACGGCAATGCGGGATCCTTAACCCACTGAGCAAGGGCAGGGATCAAACCTGCAACCTCATGGTTCCTAGTCGGATTCGTTAACCACTGTGCCATGAGGGGAACTCCATCTAATATCTATATTTTAAACTCAAAGTAATTCTCATGTATTTGGGTATATTTATGTATGCATTTTGAAAGTGCATCTCTCTGGGAATTTTTTGGAGGGCCACGCCCTCAGCACGTGGAACTTCCCAGGCCAGGGATCGAATTCACGTCACAGCTATGACCAGAGCCACAGCAGGGACAACACCAGATCCTTAACCTACTGAGCCCTGAGAGAACTCCTCTCCAGGAATTTTATGGAGTCCTTCCTCCTAATAATTATACATAACAATTTGCAGAAATATTTACATATGATTGAGGAGAAGAAGGTCAGCTTTAAAGTTTTAAGCCAGGCAATTTTTCTTTTTTTTTTTTTAACAATTATTTCCCCAATACTTTTTTTTTCTACTGTACAGGATGGTGACCCAGTTACACATACATGTACACATTCTATTTTTGCATCATAAGTTACTGGACATAGTTCCCTGGGCCATACAGCAGGATCTCATTGCCAATCCATTCCAAAGGCAATAGTTTGTATCTATTAACCCCAAGCTTCCCAACCACCCCCTCCTGCTTGGCAACCACAAGTCTCTTCTCCAAGTCCATGGTTTTCTTTGCTGTGGAAAGGTTCAATTGTGCCTTATATTAGATTCCATATAGCAGTGATATCATATGGTATTTGTCTCTCTCTGAATTACTTCACTCAGTATAAGAGTCTCTAGTTCCATCCGTGTTGCTGCAAATGGCATTATTTCATTCTTTTTTATGGCTGAGTAGTATTCCATTGTGTATATATACCACATCTTCCTAATCCAATCCTCTGTCAATGGACATTTGGGTTGTTTCCATGTCTTGGCTATTGTGAATAGAGCTGCAATGAACATGTGGGTGCATGTGTCTTTTTTAAGGAAAGTTTTGTCCGGATATATGCCCAAGAGTGGGATTGCTGGGTCATATGGTAATTCTATGTATAGATTTCTAAGGTATCTCCATAGTTGTTGTACCAGCTTCCATTCCCACCAACAGTGCAGAAGGGTTCCCTTTTCTCCAGACCCCCTCCAGCATTTGTTTTTGTGGACTTATTAATGATGGCCATTCTGACTGGTGTGAGGTGGTAACTTGTGGTCGTTTTGATTTGCATTTTTCTAATATTCAGGCATGTCGAGCATTTTTTCATGTGCTTGTTGGCCATCTGCACATCTTCCTTGGAAAAATGTCTATTCAGGTCTTTTGCCCATTTTTCCATTGGGTTGTTGGCTTTTTTGCTGTTGAGTTGTATAAGTTGCTTGTATATTCTAGAGATGAAGCCCTTGTCGGTTGCATCATTTGAAACCATTTTCTCCCATTCTGTAAGTTGTCTTTTTGTTTTCTTCTTGGTTTCCTTTGCTGTGCAAAAGCTTGTCGATTTCATTAGGTCCCATTGGTTTATTTTTGCTCTTATTTAAGTCAGGCAATTTTTAATTGTGTTCAATGCCTTGCTGTCTTGAACATCAATACTTGAGCATTTTCCAAGTCATCATTTCAGAGATTCATACCATTACAGGTGGTTAATAGCATCTGGTTCAATTTCTGTTTCTTTAATCAATATTCTTCCCTGGGGCTAATGGTGTCATCTGGTCTGATTTCTGTTTCTTTAATCGATATTCATCCCTGAAATATGGAATATTTGAGAGCTTTTAGGAGCACATAGAGTGAACATAGATTACACTAGTGGAAATCAGATGAATGCTCTGGTGAGTGAATTGTCTAAAGGTTTATTACCTGGTTAAACAGCACTTTTTATTATTTATCACTTGTATTATTGACTTATCTTCACAATTGATGGCTGATTAAAGGTAAAGCATAAGAACCCCTGATGTTGAAATACATGCCACAAACTCATGAAGGCTATAAAATAATAATTCTGCAAATTTGCCTCCAGTGGATCTTCATTGTATCATATTGCATTCATCCATTCCAAAATCTCATGTAGCATAACAAAGAGTTCCTTGTAGTTAGAAAATTAATATCCCAAAATATGGTGACATTTACCTTTTTCATTTCTTGGTAATAAAGAGTATCTATATCTAGATTGTTTTGTATGCAGAGAAAGCCTCCAGTTAGCTGCCCAGAGCTTTCTTTCTAATCTTGAAAAAAACACAAAAATTCAAACAGTAAGCCAATTGATTTTTAATGTTCAGAATTTAAAAAAATTTAAAACAGTAATGAAAACAGGTTTTATTTCTTTTTTAAATTATTTTTTATTTTGATGAATGTATTATATTTATAGTTGTACAATGTATTACATGTATAGTTGTGATCATCACAATCCAGTTTTATAGGATTTCCATCCCACACCCCAGCACATCCCCTCACCCCCCCGAACTGTCTCCTTTGGAGATCATAAGATTTTCAAAGTCTGTGAGTCAATATCTGTTCTGCAAAGAAGTTCATTGTGTCCTTTTTTTAGACTCCACATGTCAGTGAAAGCATTTGATGTTGGTGTCTCATTGTCTGACTGACTTCAGTTGTGTTTATTTCTCTTTTTTTGTCTTTTTTTTTGCTATTTCTTGGGCCACTCCCGCGGTATATGGAGGTTCCCAGGCTAGGGGTCGAATCGGAGCTGTGGCCGCCACCCTACGCCAGAGCCACAGCAACGCAGGATCCGAGCCGCGTCTGCAACCTACACCACAGCTCATGGCAACGCCGGATCGTTAACCCACTGAGCAAGGGCAGGGACCGAACCCGCAACCTCATGGTTCCTAGTCGGATTCGTTAACCACTGCGCCACGACGGGAACTCCAGTTTTGTTTATTTCTAATGGCATATACACTCTTTTATTTTTGGCTGCACCCATGGCATATGGAAGTTGCCAGGCAGGGGTCTGAACCTGTGCCGCCACAGAGACAACGCCAGATCCTTAACCTGCTGCACTGCAGCAGGAACTCCTAATGGTATATACACTCTTGACTTAGTTCATCATTGTAGTGTATGTTGATCCCCAAACCAAACTCAACATTTCATTTAAATTTTTTGTTGAAAATTATGATTTTTTTGAGTTCCCACTGTGGCATGGTGGGTTAAGGATCTGACGGCAGCAGCTCTGGCATCACCTCTGTGGCAGTGTGGGTTTGGTCCCTGGCCTGGTGCAGTGGGTTAAGGATCCAGTGATGTTGCTGCAGCTGTGGTGGAGATCACAGCTGCAGCTAGGATTTGACCCCTGGCCTGGGAACTTGCACATGCTGCATGTGCAGCCAAAAAAAAGTATGTTTTTTTTCACATAATTTAAAGAACGTTAGATTGTGCCATTTGTTAATAAGAAAAAGAGTTTTGCCTTTATAGATTATGAAAATCATGAGTGTATCCTAAAATGAATTTACAGCATACTGATAAGATTGATCTAAAACATTTTACATTTAAAATTGCTTCTTGGGAGTTCCCACCGTGGCGCAGTGGTTAACGAATCCGACTAGGAACCATGAGGTTGCGGGTTCGGTCCCTGCCCTTGCTCAGTGGGTTAACGATCCGGTGTTGCCGTGAGCTGTGGTGTAGGTTGCAGACGCGGCTCGGATCCCGCGTTGCTGTGACTCTGGCGTAGGCCGGTGGCTGCAGCTCCGATTCGACCCCTAGCCTGGGAACCTCCATATGCCACAGGAGCGGCCCAAAAAAATAGCAAAAAGAAAAAAAAAATTGCTCCTTTATTATATCATGCAAAAATGATGACTTTTCTAATTCCTAAGACATGGGACACATATATGAGTAATTAATAGACTGTATTAAATGAAATTTATAACTTTATATAGAAAGCTATAGGTAGATGTGAAATTAAATTTATACGCAGATAGAAAAGTTGAGCTCCAAAGGAATAATTTTGACTGGAAATCACTTGTGAATACATAGTTTATATTTGATGGGGAAAATGGAAGAGAAGGAGAAAGGAATGAAAAACTGGCAGAAAAAAACATCCTTAGTTATATCACAAAACCCTTAGTCCACACATCTTTCAGAAAATTTACCTCTTTTCCAGGTGGCTCCACCCACATCCTCAAGAGTGTGGGATATATGCATGTGTCCCAATTCCTCTACAGTTTCCCCCCCCCCCCTCCCCCCAGGACTAACCGAAGTAAGTCTCAAATAAGTCACCCTATTTGAGAAGAGTTTCATGGTGACATAACTTCTCCAGACCTTTCAAGGGTCAAGGGAGTAGGACTGAATATTGGTTAGTTTTCCCTCTGTCTCACGCTAGCTTTTTCTTTCTTCCACCTTCTGGAGGGTGAATCACACAGGCAAGCGGGCAAAATGTTTCCAGAGTCTGACAAGCCTCCAGTATGCACTGCCTCACCAGAAAGCAAGCAGCTGTCTTTGCCATACAGGCCAGCAGGTCCGTCGTTGGCATGTGGAACCTGGGCTGGTTTTCTGACGTGACTCTCTTGACTTACTTCTTGACTCTCAGATTGATTTTTCTCTCCCCAGCCTTTGGGTTCTAGAGTTCGGGAGTTAGCTTCCTGCTTACGGTTGCCCAGAATAAATAGACATTCACAAAGCATTCATTATGCAAGTGGCTAGTTCACCCCCTAATCCATAGTCTTGTGTCAGTTCCCAGACGTCTGGTATGAGAGAGGAAACAGATGCCATCACCATCTGGCCTCCGTGAGACAAGAGGCCATCATTTCAGTTCCTCTCTGGTTTCCTGAGACAGCCTTCTCCTTGCTTCGATTACCAGACAGGCCTCCACTTTTGCATGGCCAGCTCTAAGATCTCTGTGAGCGAGGACAACCTTGGGCTGTTCCTTGTTCTCATAAGCCATGCAAAGAGAAGACTTGTTCCTCAGAGCAATTCAAGCTCGGAGGGTCTTAGAACCATGCCCCCTTTCACAACTGAGCCGTGCTTTCTAACACTTTGCTAAGAAGTTTCATCTTTTCTAACCCACAGCCTTGCCCCAAGACCACTCTCTCTAACAGTAGAAAATGCAAGACGTTAACACCATGTCAATTCCTGGTATCATACTCAACTGCCCTGGTAGCGTCCACTGCTTGCCTCTTAGAAGCTCCAGGTAAGAGGTGTGACCACCCAGAGGAAGAGCTATGAGAAGCCCAGGGCCTTGGAGAGGCTATGGGATGGCAGATGGCGTGTGAAGAGAAAGAGACTGAGGGCTGCCGAAGTGTATCACTCACTGGGAGTGAAGAAACATCTTGAAAGGATGTCCCCTACTGCAGATGTCCCAGCTGATAACCACATAGATCAGAGATGAACCGCTTAGCCGAGCCCTTCATGAGTTCTGAGCCACGACATCATGAGTCAAATAAAATTGCTGTTTTTAGCTGCGATGCTTTGAGAATAATTCATTATGCAATGATGCATAACCAGGACAGTGAGGGAGAGGGGAAGGCATAATAGGAAGGCCAAGTTTATGGGGTTTGTGGTGATGCCTTTCTCAGAGATGGAATGTGGTTAGGAAGATGATGGAATCAGGTGGGTTCGATTCATCAATGAGAAACCCTTGTTGAGTTCTCATAGGTACAGAAAGAGTTGGTACAGTGGGCAGAGTGAGATGAGAACAACACAGAATCTCCAGAAAACCAACATTTAAGAGAGCAGAAAGGGAAGAGCTTGGGAAGAGCTTGGGAAGAAGGCCAGGAAGGAGAAGCCGGACCCCAGAAGAGTGTGGTGATTCAGAAACCAAAGGCAGAAGAGGGTCTCAAGAAGGAGACAAAGATGGGAGTTCCCTGGTGGCCTCATAGTTATGGATCTGGCATTGTCACTGCTGTGGCACGGGTTCAGTCCCTAGCCTGGGGACTTCCTCATGCCAGAGGCACAGCCAAGAAAAAAGTAAAAGAAAAAGAAAGAGACAAAGGTGAACCAAAGAAAGAAAGGAAAAGCAAGAAAGAAAGGAAGGAAGGGACAAAGGTAACAATGTCACAGGCTGAAGGGAGCTCAAGTCTCATATGGACCCAGGGTGCTCACCGGATTAGCAAGAGGAGCTTAGGGATGTGATGGGAGAGAAGAGTGCACTATGGCTCCTTCAGGAAAGGAGGGAGGTAAGGACCCAAGACAGGGAATACAGATGCTATTTAAGATCAGTTTGATTATAGAAGAGAAGACAAATGCGGATACATCTTGAAGATGACAGAGGTTGATTAAGTGATGCTTTTATTTCCCCTTAAGATGACAGAGACAAGCTTTTCTCTTAAAAAAAAACAAATGGAGTTCCCATCCTGGCTTAGTGGTTAACGAATCCAACTAGGAACCATGAGGTGGCGGGTTCGATCCCTGGCTTTGCTCAGTGGGTAAAGGATCCGGCATTGCCATAAGCTGTAGTGTAGGTCGCAGACGCAGCTCGGATCCCGCGTTGCTGTGGCTCTAGTGTAGGCAGGTGCCCACGGCTCCAATTCGACCCCTAGCCTGGGAACCTCCATATGCTGAGGGAGGTTTTTTTTGCCCAAGAAATGGCAAAAAAAAAAAAAAAAAGTTACATTTTGGATGCTCCTAGAGATTATCATGCTAGGTGAAGTCAGGCAGAGAAGGATGGAAATCTAAAAATAGGGTACATATGAACTTGTTTGCAAAACATACATAGACTCACAGACTTTGAAGGCAAACTTATGGTTACCAAGAGGGACTTGTTGGCAGAGGGATGGATTGGGGGTTTGGGATTGGCATTTGCACACTGAGGTATACGGAGTAGTATGGGGACCTGCTGCATAGCCTAGGGAAGTCTCCCCAATACTCTGTGATGATCTATGTGGGAGGAGGATCTGAAAAAGAATGGATGTGTGTAGCCGTATAACTGAATCACTTTGTCGTTCAGTAGAAATTATTACAACATGGTAAATCAACTACACTTAAATAAAACTTTAATTTTTAAAAATGTTACTTTTTGTCTACCTTTGTTCAATTGTCCTCTGGCTTCTTGTGTTGCCGTAAGAGGTCCTAGTGTCGCCAACCCTAAGCCTTCCTTAGGTAGGAATCGTTTTGCTTCTTCTTGGCTTCCCCCTGTAGTCTCCCACCTTCCTCCTAGCTCATATGTTTACTATCTGCTTTCCATTTCAAAAATAATACTGGGAGTTCCCGTCGTGGCGCAGTGGTTAACGAATCCGACTAGGAACCATGAGGTTGCGGGTTCGGTCCCTGCCCTTGCTCAGTGGGTTAACGATCCGGTGTTGCCGTGAGCTGTGGTGTAGGTTGCAGACGCGGCTCGGATCCCGCGTTGCTGTGGCTCTGGCGTAGGCCGGTGGCTGCAGCTCCGATTCGACCCCTAGCCTGGGAACCTCCATATGCTGTGGGAGCAGCCCAAAGAAATAGCAAAAAGACAAAATAATAATAATAATAATAATAATAATAATAATAATACCGTACAGGAGTTCCCATCGTGGCTCAGCAGTTAACTTATCTGACTAGGAACCATAAGGTTGTGGGTTCAATCCCTGGCCTTGCTCTGTGGGTTAAGGAGCTGGCGTGGTCGTGAGCTGTGGTATAGGTTGCAGACTGGGCTCAGACCTGCGTTGCTGTGGCTCTGGAGTAGGCCAGCAGCTACATTTCCGATTAGACCCCTAGCCTGGGAACCTCCATATGTCGTGGGTGCAGCCCTAGAAATATACAAAAAGACCAAAAAAAAATAATAATACTGTACAGCAGAGGGATCTATACTCAATATTTTATGATAACCAATAAGGGAAAAGAATCTGAAACAATAATAGATATATATGTATGTATAACTGGATCACTTCGCTGTACTCCTGAAACTAACACAACATTGCAAATGAACTATTCTTCAATAAATTTAAAAAAAAATGAAAAAAACACCCAGCTGCTAAAGTGTTACCTGAAAAAGCATATATACGCACACAGACATAGGTGTAACTGAATCACTGTGCTGTACACCTGAAACTAACATGGCACTGTAAACCAACTATACTTCAATTTTAAAATTAGTTAATTTTTTAAATGGTTATAAAGTTAAAAAAATAATCCTGACTCCGAATCTGCCATTATTTCCTCTATAATTCTTTGTTTCTTTCTTTGGGAGCATGTCCCTTTTACCATTATTTTAGTGGGGATTTTTTTTTTTATTTTAAAAAGTTTTATTGAAGTATAGTTGATTTATAATGTTATATTTAGTTTTTTGTTTTTTGGGTTTTTTTTTTTTGTCTTTTTAGGGCCACACCTGCAGCATATGGAGGTTCCAAGCCTAGGGGTCGAATCAGAGCTGTAGCCACTGGCCTACGCCAGAGCCACGGCAACATCAGATCCAAGCCTCGTCTGCGATCTACACCACAGCTCACGGCCATGCCGGATCCTTAACCCACTAAGCAAGGCCAGGGATCAAACCTGCATCCTCCTGGATACTAGTCAGATTCGTTTCAGCTGAGCCACAATGGAAACGCCCTGTTTAGTGGGTTTTTAATGAAGAGAGATGAATATGTGTTCGACTCACCTTGTTTCATTGGAATCCCTTGCCCATGGAATATTAATAACACCTTTATTTGGCCAGAGAGAAATTAATCATAATTCCTCAAAGCAAAATTCTTACAGGTCATATTGACCAACAGCAATGGAAGAGGAGAAATGAAAATAGGGATATGAGACATGGAGGGTTTGCCACCACACTTAACAGGACTCAGCTGTGACCTGGACATAAGGTGCAGGGGTTTCTTTTCCTCACAGTCATCTGGTCCTGGCAGCTGCCAAATGGCAAGTGCCACCAACTGGTGGAGACGGTTGGTGGCAATGAGGAAGTGGGCTTGAGCCAGATGGGCCTTCCTTCATGGTCTTGAGTTGGTCCCCTTCCTGCATGAGCACCTAGCCAATCCCAAGATGCTGGGATGGCATCTTTCTTGCTGAACGGCAGAGCCTCAGGGCTTCCTTAACAAGCCTTAGGAAGGAGCTCTCGCCGTGGCGCAGTGGTTAACGAATCCGACTAGGAACCATGAGGTTGTGGGTTTGATTCTTGGCCTTGTTCAGTGGGTTAAGGATCCGGCGTTGCCCTGAGCTGTGGTGTAGGTTGCAGACACGGCTCGGATCCCGCTTCGACCTGTGGCCTGGAAACCTCCATATGCCGTGGGAAGCGGCCCTAGAAAAGGCAAAAAGACAAAATGCAAACAAATGAAAACAAACACGCCTTAGGAAGACTGAGGTCCAGCCTGAAAGGAAGTAGGGACAGGGGGACACAGTGGAGGAAGAGGTTGGAGGTGAGAAAGGGGTAGGAGTTGAGTGATTAGAGAATGGAGTTTGCCTCTCAAGCATCCTAAGAGTGAGCAGAAGTCATTTTGGGGCCAGAATTGCTTAAATGTTCTGAGAGCTTCTGACCTCCCCTCCAGAAGGTGGACAGGCTGCAATAGGGTTTGTGAAGGGCCAGGGAGAGGTTATTCTGAGCCGAGCCTTTTTTCTGGGCTATGTGGGTGAGCGTTTCCACCGTGCCTTCCCCTCTGGAGGGGTCATAGTTTCTACAGCAAAGGGATTGGTCGCGGCTGGATAGAGAAGCCTGCCTGCTCATCTTACAGAGAGTTAGCATAGCTTTTAGGCAGTCTCACCATTCCATCCCAGTTTTGGAGAATTGTGATCAAATGGTAGTCAAGTTCTCAACTTTTCCAAACTGGGAAACTGGGAAAGGGCTTGGCTTTGCTGGAGTGGCCCAGTTACAAGACAATGGGGTGAAATACTGAGGGTTGCAGTCCAGCACCTCTGTACCCCAGGGTTCTGTGGTCTGCCCCATGCCTGGCTTACAAACTGTGCAAGAAGCTATAAAAGTAGAGGGAGAAGGGTGCGAGGGAGCACACCTAGGGAGGTTAGCGATGACTTTACTTCTGCAGCTCCCTAGCCCCCAACAGGACCAACCCAGTAGGTGTACATGATCCTGGGCTCATGAAAAGAGCCCCAACTTCGTTAGCCATCAGGAAAGTCAGGTAAATCCGCAATGAGAGGAGTTCCCTTACGGCATGGTGGGTTGAGGATCAGGTGTTGTCCCTGCTGTGGTGTGGGTTTGATCCCTGGCCTGGGAACTTCTACCTGCCAAGGGTGCTGCCAAACAAACAAACAACAACAACAAAAAAACAATGATGAGAGTCCAGTTCATTCCCAGTAGGATGGCCCTAATGAAAAAAAAAAAAAAAAAGATGGACAATAATGAGTATTGATGAGAATGTAGAGAAGTTGGAACACTCATTTATGGCTGTTAGGGATCTAAAATGGTGCGACCGCTTTGGAGCATGGTCTGGTAGTTTTTCAAAAATGTTTAATGGAATATAGACATTACTACACCTAAAATAGTTAACCAGCGAGGACTTACTGGACAGCCTAGGGAACTCTACTCAGTATTCTGTAATAACCTGTATGGGCAAAGAATCTGAGACAGGATGGATATAGGTACATGGATAACGGAGTCACTTTGCTGTATACCTGAAACTAACACAACACTGTAAATCAACTATACTTCAATTTTTTAAAAAAACAATATTTAATGTAGAATGGCCATCTACCCCAATGTAGTGGGCAGGATCACAATTCCCCAAAGGATGTCACGTCCTGATTTCCAGAACCTCTGAGTACATTATCTTACAAGACAAAGGGGATTTTGCAAGTGTGGTTACATTAAGAATTTTGAAAAGAGGGAGTTCCCATCGTGGCTCAGCAGTAACAAACACGACTAGTATCCATGAGGATGGGGGTTCGATTCCTGGCCTCACTCAGTGGGTTGAGGGTCTGATGTTGCCGAAAGTGCAAATGTGGCTTGGATCTGGAGTTAGCTGTGGCTGAGGTGTAGGCCGACCGACAAACAAAAACATATATATGAATACACATTATTATTATTATTCAGAAGGGTGGAAAGAGGCTGGGAATGGGGAGTCACTGTAAATGAGCACGGGTTTCTTGGGGGGTAATGGAAGCATTCTAAAATTAGACTGTGGTGGAAGTATTCTAAGATTAGTTGTCGCTGCACAACTCTGTAACTCCATTAAAGTCATTGATCTTAAATGGGTGGAGTTTATGGTATGTAAATTATACCTCAACAGAGTTGATAATTACAGTTTTAAAAAGATCCTACAGATAGTATCCTTTTGATCCTTAAAGGGAACGCATACTTCTGCTCTACAGTATTTTTCTGTCTGATCCAAAGTCACAATGACCTGACTTTGGTCTCATGGAAGCCTTATTGGGCGCTCTCTCAGCAAGAATCCCAGCCAATCTGGAATTGAACTCTTCCTGGGAGATCTTCCTGGGAGAGAAGGTTGTTCCTAAATGCTTGTTGGATACCTGGCATTTCAAGGAAGATGGTGCTAAAGAGAGAAAAGAGAAATGCTAACGCATAAAGAGAATTTGGGGGTGGAATGGTATCTCTGCTTCTGCTTGGGCAAGATGTAATGAGGACACTCTGTTTTACTTAAAGAATTCAGTGGAAATTTGGGGGAACCAATGTTCTTATTTTTAAAAAAGGAGTTAGCCTATCAGCATAGTAGACTTCTGTCTTTGGTTAAAAACTTCCTCCAAGAAATCAACAAAATCAGAATAACATCTGTGTGCACATGCATGAACACACATGCCCTCTTGCACTGGCTGCAAAGAAAATGAACACCCATGCTTGGCCTTGGCTGAAACAATATGTTTTGATCAAGTCTCCCTTTGATGTTCACAGCCTGTCCTCTAGAAAGAGTGTACAAATTGGGGGATTAGTGGGAAGCCTCCAGAGATGGAAGTTATTGTTTTCGAGCCTTTCTACTTCAAAGGGGACCCTCGGCTTGAAAATCATCAATCGTACATTCAAGATGTAAAAAAATTGATGAATTGTCCAGTAGAGGAAGTAAACGCTCTGCTATTTCCCAAGATTGGATTTGAATCAGGTTCCCTTGGGTCATACGATTTGCTCGAGTAATGCATTTACTCACTCTATTCTAAAATAGGTTTAGCCCAAGTCAGCTGTGAACACCAACGGCTCTGTGTAAAACTCATGATGTCCCAACCGCTGATCCTTCTTTCGTAACAGTTCTGTGCCTTTCCACAGGGGCGAGAATGGTGCCTATCTGAGGCTCTCAGTTAGTTGGTGATGGGTGAGCCTGTGTGAGACGTGGATGCCCGTGAACAGGGAGTGGAAGCTGTCTCCTTGCTGAGCTTTGGCTGCTGGGAAACTTCACGGCCAGGTGCTGGAGAGAACCAGGAGCCACAGCCCTTCTCTCTGACTGCCCTGGCTCTGGCCATGAGAGCTCCCTGCCCAACATGGAGCTGCCCTGAAGCTGAACTCTGTCCCTGTGTCCCCACCCTGAACAGGCTTTCCAACAGATGCAGGACCTTGGCTCTTCCTCTAATGTGGGTTTCTGAGGAATGGAAAGTGGAGTGGTCTAACATGCTGTCACCTGCTTGTGCCCCCCACCACCCCTTGCTCTGGCTGAGGGCATCCACTCTTCATGAAAGTCTTGAGGTTCCAACTGCTTACTTTGTTTTTTTTGCTTGTTGGTTTTTTATTTTACTTTACTATTTTATTTTATTTTATTTTATATTTATTTTGCTTTTCAGGGCCGCACCCACAGCATATGGAGGTTCCCAGCAACACTGGATCCATGCCACAACTCACAACAACGATCCTTAACTCACTGAGCAAGGCTAGGGATTGAACCCGCAACCTCATGTTTCCTAGTCAGATTCGTTTCTGCTGCACCATGTACGGGAACACCCCATCTCCTTACTTTGAATAGTAGGTCCTCGCTGACGATACTTGTGAAATCAGAAGGGATGTTGGAGAAGGATATAAAGACACATTGGTCCCACACAGAATTTGGGGGAGGGGGTCATGGGGCAGCCGGGCTTTCCCTTTCCTGGTGGTAGGATCACTCCATCATCCCATCATTGCAGCCGCAAGAATGCAATTAGTGGAGCAGAAGCTGTGGCACAGCAGCTTATGAATCCAGTGTTGTCTCTGTGGCTGCTCAGGTTCCACCCCTGGCCCGGCACAGTGGGCTAAGGATCACATGTTGTGGCAGCTGTGGCATAGGTCACAGCTGTGGCTTGGATTTGATTTCTCAACTTCCATGCTGAGGTTGCAGCCAAAAAAAGGGAAAGAAAGAAAGAATGCAATTACTCTCCCTTGGATGGGGAGGGAACCATTCCTAGCAGGCTTATAATTAGTTCATACCCTCATTTTTAAGGTAATAAAACGAGTTTCCTTTTCTTCTTCTCCTTTTTTTTTTTTTTTTTTTGGCTATTTAGGGCTGCACCCTTGGCACATGGAAGTTCCCAGGCTAGGGGTTGCATCAGAGTTTCAGCTGCCAGCCTACACCACAGTTCATGGCAATGCCAGATCCTTAACCCACTGACTGAAGGCAGGGATCGAACCCATGTCCTCATGAATTCTAGTCAGGTTCATTACTACTGAGCCACAACGGGAACTCCAAAACAAGTTTCTTAAACCTTCTTACCCAGGCTTTTGTTGCTGCGAGTTGGCTTTCGATAGAAGGGCTCCCATTTTCTAGCCTGGTTTTAGATGGCGGCCAGACTTAGAGGTCCTCCTTCAGGCATGAACAGAGTGCGGGCACCCCCACCCTCCCGCCAGCTCCTGCAGCCCAGCTTTCTGGTCTACCCTCAGGCAGTCTCCTCATGACCCTCCAACTCACCAGCTCCACTGTACTTCTCCATTTTGCCATGAGAAAGTGAATTATTCTCTCTGAATACAGCCTCCTGCATCCTCTAGGATTAAGTCTTAAATATATGCATAGCCAAGATAGTTCAGCAACTACAGTTCGCAGCATCAATCGAGTGCCTATGGTGTGTCAGACACTCCCTAAGCTCTCCGCGAGGAGCAAGCCGCTTCACCCTAACAGCGCCCCAGCACCAGATTCCATTGCTTCTGGGACAGAAATTCTTTTTCATCTCCTGACATCTCTAAAATCCAATGCATCTTACAATACATGGAGCATTTGGTTTAACCGACAGTGCTTGTTCTTTCTCAGTGGTTCATAAAACGATGCTGTATTTTATCTTCAGGGTGCCTTAGATTTGATTCAAATAGCTCCACGTGCTAGGCTGGGGACCACTAAATTAGAGAAGCTCTGATATTTCCTTGCGGGATTCTTTCATATTTTAAGGCCTCCGCAGTAATAAACATGGACTCTAATGCTGTGTCCCTGCTTTGCTCTTCCCGTGAAGAACCCTGGATTTTCCTTTGGGGAAGGACAAAACTCTCTAGTAAACCTCATTTTGCTGTCAACCACTACCTTAACCCACTGAGCAAGGCCAGGGATCGAACCTGCAACCTCATGGTTCCTACTCAGATTCATTTCCTCTGTGCCACGACAGGAACACCAAGAGGAGAAGATTCTTAAGGAGAATTTGTCTCTGAGTTCCATGGACTGTTCTTTTGGCAATCTTGCTTTTTTAAAGTATGTGGGTTTTTTTTTTTTACATATTAAAAAATAGTATTTTCTGTTATGGTCTGTCCCAGGAGATTGAATATACTTCTCTATGCTCTACAGTAGGACCTCATTGCTTATCCATTCTCAATGTAATCGTTTGCATCTACTAACCCCAAACTCCAGTCCACCCCACTTCTCCCCCCTGGCAACCATGAGTCTGTTTTCTATGTCCATAAGTCTGTTTTGGGATAAGTTGTTCCATATTTTAGATTCCACATATAAATGATATCATATAGTGTTTGTCTTTCTCCTTCTGACTTAATTTACTTAGTATGATCATCTCTAGGTGCATAGTATGGCTTTTTAAAAATGGAAGTATAATTAATTTACAGTATTGTGTTAGTTTCAAGTGTAGAGCAAAGTGATTCAATTTTTATATACATATATGTAAATGCATATTCTTTTTCAGATTCTTTTTCATTATAGGTTGTTATAAGATATTGCGTATAGTTCCCTGTGCTATACAGTAGGTCCCTGTTGTTTACCTATTTTATTTTATTTTTGTCTTTTTCTTTGTCTTTTTTAGGGCTGCACCTGCGGCATATGGAGGTTCCCAGGCTAGGGGTTGAATGGGAGCTGTAGCCACCAGCCTACGCCAGAGCCACAGCAACTCGGGATCCGAGCCACATCGGCAACCTACACCACAGCTCACGGCAAACCAGATTCTCAACCCACTGAGCAAGGCCAGGGATCGAACCTGAAACCTCATGGTTGCTAGTCGGATTTGATTCCGCTGCACCGCAACAGGAACTCCTATTTAGCTATTTTATATATAGTAGTGTGTATACGTTGCTTCTGAACTTCTAAATTATCTCTCTCTCCCCTCCTCCCTCCACTATTCCCTTTGGTAACCATAAGTTTGTTTTCTATCTTTTCACAGTCTTACATTTATTTACTTATTTATTGCTTTTTAGGGCTGCACTCAAAACACATGGAAGTTCCAGGGTTAGGGGTAGACCTAGAGCTACAGCTGCGGGCCTGTGTCACAGCCACAACAACCGACGATCCAAGCCGTGTCTGCGACTTAACACCACAGCTCACAGCGATGCCAGATCCAGAACCCACTGGTGAGGCCAGGGATCGGGATCGAACCCACGTCCTCATGTTTACTAGTCGGGTTCCTTACCACTGAGCCACGACAGGAACTCCGACAGTCTTACTTTTAAAGCCTCTCCCCCAACATCATCTTGAAATCCCTCCTAACACAAAAGAGAAGCAAGTTAAAGATCGGGTTTGTTTAAAAAAAATGCTTTTAGCATGTGGACTCTGCCTCTTTGAATGTGGCTTCATACCTCCTTGGGTTTGACATCCACAAGTGTTGGCTGTGTTTTCCCAGAACTCCTGTCATGGGGCCAGGAGGCAGAATGAAGCTTTGCAGGGCTCCAAGCAATGCAGGCAGAAAAAGTGAAAGGAACGTCAAGAGTGAGGACAACGCCCACGAGACTGTCAGGCGCTCCATCCTCGAATGACTGGCATCACCCGCTTCCCCACACGCGGGTCCATGGGAGCATTTCATAGACCCTTCACGTTCCTCTTACAGGGAGCTGAGCCCACAGGACCCGTCTTGGGAAGGGAACAGAGAGAGTCTAAAATGACCTCTCGTGTGAACACAGGGAGCCTTGGCTGGACCTTGGATGTCTCTTCGGGCTTCTGAGCTCTGTGGTGGTCCCTTGGTGTTTTGGGGGGTTCTGGCTTATGGTCTGGGAGGGTAGCTGAGCTGGGAGGCTTGTTTCTCTTTTTACAGGATCTAGCAGCCCAGAGAAATGAAGCCCGAGAAAGGAATTTCTGCGGGAGGGGAAGGTGCATTTGAGGATTTTAGTGGAGTGGGTGGGTGCTCGCCTTTTGGTTTGTGAGCTGTGTAGTGTAGCGGTTAAATCATCAACCTTGGAATCCGTCGTCCTGGGCTCAGAGCCTGGTTCCTGCATAGCTTTGTGACCTTGGGCAAGTTATTTCATCTCTCTGTACCTATTTCCTTATCTACAAAATAGGAGAATAATAATGCCACTCTTGACAGGTGGATGTGAATATTAAATTACTAATATATGTAAGATACACAAAACGCGCCTACAAACACCAAAAAAAAATGTTTGCCGTCATTATCCATGCCTCAGCTGTAGTTGCATCACTGCCACTAGAGGGCACTGTTAGCTATAGGGGGCAGGAGGGTTCTCTGTTAAGAGTGGGCACACAGGATCCGGGGGACTGAAGAGCCCAGAGCTGGAATAGCCCCTACTCGTTCCCTCGTTTGAGTAAGAAGGATTTGTGATTGTTGGCAATGCTACCAACCATAAGCCAGGAAAAGGGCAGCATGCCTCCAGGCCACAGAAAGACCTCGACATGCAAAGGTGTCACGGCAAGCATGAGCTGGAGCTTGGCAAGATAAGGATTCCAGGGCCAAGATAACTATTAAACCTTGGCTTTAGAGAGCATGATATGCCTTTATCCCAGACCATGATTTCCAGAGCCAGCAGAGAAAGGGAGTCCGCAGGAAGGTCCTGCGGCATCAGTGTGACGAAGGAGCGACCTAATGCTTGAATCCGGAACAAAGGTGGCCAGCGAGCCAAGAAGAGCCTAAACATCTAGTTCGTGCGGTCAAGTGGAGAATTGGAATGAGATAGGAAGCTGGGGTCTGAAGGTGAGACCAGAGCAATGAGGTCCAGGAGGAATGTTCAGGAAGGAGCATTTATAAGAGGCCAGCATCCTGAGCCCTGGGTAGGAGGTGAGTGCGTGGGGCCCCTTGAGGGTCCCTCCTCCCCCTGAGTGTGACCCATGGTGGGTGCCTGTGGATTAGGGGGCCCACATCAACTGCTTCTCTCTGGGGCAAGCTCTTCTGCAGCCTGAAAAGGCCTGGACCGGTGCTACTTCTCACCACATCACTCGACGCATCCTTTGCAGAAATCTATCTCGCTCACACCTGATTGCTCTAGAGGCTTCGTAGTTTCCACTGCCCCTGGATCCCACCCCAATGAGAGTTCATTCTTGTCCCTCTCTTGGACTGACGTGTCCCCACCCTGGCTTTCTTGCATCCTGAGTTCCCGGGGTCTTTGCGGCCTCCTCTGTGTGTATGTGTGAGTGTGAAGGAGGGAGATGTGATGTGAGCCAGCAGAATTGGGCCTGAGGTGGAACATTCTGCTCACCAAGGGGTGGGACCCTGAGCAAACAGATCTTATTTATAGAAACAAAGAAATGTGCTGTTTCTTACATCTGGGTGTCCTACACCCCCATCAGCTACACTGGTTTCAAAAAAACTGCCCATGTTCAGAAGGGGCTACTTTGTGGGCTAATTCGCGAGGCTCTGCTATAAGGTTCCCGCAGCCTCCCCCCTCCCTCCCCCACCAAGTAGCTGCCCCCCCCCACCTCATGCGTGTGTGGCATTTTGTTCATTAACATTATTCCTATACGGGGGGGGGGGGGGGGGCTGTTTCCTTAGAAAGAGGAAAACTTTACCACCCTAACCTGGCGTGCACAGCAGCCTGCAAAGAGCTGGGTCCAGAGCAGCCCCATTGCTCTTTGTGGCTTCTTCCCTGTGTTTGGTGAAACAGCTACACAGAGGCCAGTTTTCCTGAATATTTTCTCAACCACCACTCAAGCCATGTGTTGTCCTTCAAGGGTCCCTGCTTCCCCTGCTGGCCCGGAATCTCCTGTCCTCACAGAAGCTGCTCCTCACCCCTCTGGATCCATCCCAACAGAGACGATGCAGGCACAGAGGGTCCCACAGCCAGCTGGTGCTTCCTGGCCCATCTCTCCATACAAGGGGTGGGATGGGGGGGGTTGGACACATTTCCCAAGTTCCTTCTTTGTTTTTTCTTGGATAGCCCACCCCCTTTTCAGGAAGTGGAATTGGGAGTTGCCTATTGGAAGCTTCCTTCCAATAGTTTTCTCTCCATCTAAAGGCTCAGGGCAGAAATCTCAGTATCATTTCTTTCTTTCTTTCTTTCTTTTTTTGTTTCCTTTTATCTTTTTAGAGCCACACCCTCGGCATATGGACGTTCCCAGACTAGGAGTCAAATGGGAGGTGAAGCTGACTGTCTACGCCACAGCCACAGCAGTACCAGCTCCGAGCTGCCTCTGTGACCTATACCACAACTCAGGGCAACGCCGGATCCTTAACCCACTGGGCAAGGTCAGGGATGGAACCTGCAACCTCATGGTTCCTAGTCAGATTCGTTAACCACTGCGCCACGATGGGAACTCCAATCATACTTCAATTTGTTGAAAAATTTTAAAAATTCAACAAAAGGATTTCCCTTGTGGCACAGGAGGTTAAGGATCTGATGCTGTCACTGCAGCAGCTTGGGTCACTGCTGTGGCGTGGGTTTGATCTGTGGCCCAGGAAGTTTCTCATGCCTCAGATGCAGTAAAAAATTTAAATAAATAAAAATAAAAAATCGATAATGAAATTAAAATTTAAAAAAATATTTAAAACATACACCGATTTTCCACTCCTACTCTGCTACAAGAAAAAAACTCCTGTGAATTGGCATGTGTCATCTGAGTGTGTGCCTACATCTCAGTTTTAGATAAAAAGATTTGGCACAGTGAAATCAGTGTTCTGACAAGCCCATAAGTGGGAGGGCACAGTTCTGCCAGGCAGTGTTAATCTCAGGTAACTGGTGGTTTCCCTGCAGGCAGAGTGGCTCAGGTCGTGCCAAACAGAGGCCAGCCAGGGGGCTGGGGCCCGATGGATCTTGAGGGCTTGTTGTTCCTTGGGTCTGCAGCTCAAGCGTTGGTCCCCAAAGGCTGGAGTGATTCTGAGGGCACAAGCAGGGGCCCCAGTATTCAAAGCGCCAGATGTCAGATTCTAGCTGGGGTGAACCTAGTCCCCACCGGTTGGGAACTGGGGAGACCAGATGGCTGCCTCAAGTTCCCCAAGATGTGGGTTTCCCATCCCTGGAGAGAGCTCACTAAAGGTGAGACCTAAAAGGAATCTCCCATGTAGCTCTCCCTTCCTTCTTCAACCCCCTCAGCGGTGTGAAAGGACATGGAAATGTTAATAAGGTGGGGCTTTGGAGTCTCACTTCCTGGGTTCGAATTTCCAGCTCTACCACGTATGGGCCGGAGACTTTGAGCAAATTACCTAACTTTTCCAAGCTTGCTTTTTCATTCAAAACATAAGGGAAATAATATTAAACACCTTGTGACATTGCTATGAGCATCATATGAGCTAATGAAGATAATGTGTTTGATATAATGCCTGGTCAAATAAATCAATGCGCAATACATTTTAGCTGTGAGTATCACCTCCACAAGGATGTGGGTATGACAGAGCATTGGTCCCTCCAGATCTTGAATAACAAAGGAGAGGGAAGATGTCAAAGGTGGGGCCTGTAGCAGCAAAGGGTCTTCCCTGGTGCCCCCTCAATGATGACATCGTCATGGAGGTGGGGCATCCCGCCCCAGGATGAGCCGGGGATGCAGGAGGAGCAGCCCCCCAGGCTAGCTGTGCGCCAGAAACTGGAGAGGCACACATTTCCAGGAAAATCATAGGGAAAGAAAATTGGCCTCAAATAGGTGATAGTGGTTGGTGAAAATTAACTTTTGCCCAAAAAGAGAGACATGTGGCCAGAAGAAAGAGAGGAGTTTGCTGCCCCGTGACTGGGGACTGGTTCTTTCATCTTGGCCCCCACCGCCCAAAGGGGTTCTTGGCTCGTTTTCATGGGACACCTGGGCTGGAGAGGAAAAGATGAAGGATCCACACATGGGCTCACAGCACCGGGTCTACGCAGAGGATGGGGAGGTGGCTTCATTGCCCAGGCCTTGGTCAACCTGAGTCACTTTAGCTGCCCACCTGTCAGAGCAAACAGGCAGGAAGGGAAACTGATCAGGGAGCGGAGGAGGAAGTTCACACGCTGTGGCTGGTTGGGTTTACACCATCGGGGCTAGAGCCAGCTGCATTTATGAGGCTTCTACCTTTTGATAACCTCAGCACAGGCCGCATCTCCTGATTCACCCATAAATGGAGTGAAGGCCTTGCCTAAGGTCAGTGCCAAGTCAAGGGCAGGGTCTCTGGAGCACCTCTTTCGCCCGTGGTGTCCACGAGAGGAACCCCCAGCAGGCCTCTCTCCTGCTTGGCCCTTGGTGGCTTCTCTGTTCCCAACCGGGTCCCCAAGTTCCCTGTCCTTCCAATGCTATGGGGCTCCTCTCCTCCTCCAGCTCCATCAAACCCTACCATTCACTTTGTGCCCCACGCAGAGCTTGAGTGTCTGGTGTTGGGAAGTCTCCCCAGCTTCCTCCCCAGAAGCCAGCACACAGACTCTCTTTCCTTTAATTATTTTATTTTATTTTTTTGTTTTTTGCCTTTTCTTGGACCGCTTCTGTGGGCATGTGGAAGTTCCCAGGCTAGGAGTCTAATCGGAGCTGTAGCCACCGGCCTACGCCAGAGCCACAGCAACGTGGGATCCAAGCCTTGTCTGCGACCTATACCACAGCTCATGGCAATGCCAGATCCTTAACCCACTGAGCAGGGCCAGGGATTGAACCCACAACCTCATGATTCCTAGTCGGATTCGTTAACCACTGCGCCACGACGGGAACTCCTCTTCCCTTTAATGATTTTATTTCTGCATGAAAGAGAAATAGGATCCAAAACCAACACATCCAGATATATGCATATATTTCAATGAATCAGTTTGTTGCATAGCAGAAACACAACATTGTAAGTCAACAATACGTCCATAAAATAAATTAAAAAAATAAAAGTTTGGTATACAGAGCAAAAAATAAAAACAAAACACTCACTGGTTTTTACCACTCTGGTCCCTGACATGCATTCCTTCATTCCTTCATTTATCCGTTCAATGATCATTTATCGAGCACCTGCTGTGTACGCTGGAGTGGCGGAGGCATTGGGGATTCAGCAGTGAACAAGTCAGATGCAGATCTGCTTTGGCTCTCCTGGAGATCTTTTTTTCTCCTTCTTTTTATGGCTGTACCTGTGGCATGTGGAAGTTCCAGGGCCAGGGAATGACTCAACCCACAGCTGTGACACGACACAACACGTGGCTGTTTTAACCCACTGTGCCTCTGCAGGAACCTGAGCTGCTGTAGTCAGACTCTTAACTCACTGCACCACAGTGGGAACCCCTCTCCCGGAGCCCCTGAGCCAGTCATGGAACCTGGGTGTCGGGGGCGGGGGGTGTCTCTGATGTCCAGGTTTGTTAAGGAGCCCACTGGGGGCCCTGCTCTCGAAGCCTGCATTTCAGCCAGAAGCAGGACCAGACGGTCCTAGGCATTGACTTGGAGCAGCTAGAAGCAGTGATGCCAGGATGTGCTGGCCGTGGTGGCTGAGCGAAGCCATGAGTCTGAGCCGAAGAGGCGTGGCCTGGACCAGGTCTAAGAGCTGCCAAGTGAGTCCAGGCATCAGGGTAGAGGTCAGGAGGGTGAGTGTAGGGGAGGCGGCTGCCAGGGTGAGGATTAGGGAAAGACAAGGCTATTGGGAGCTGGCTGGAGTGGCAGGAAATCGGGGCGTCCTTGGTGGTCCTGACAACAACAATCCTTGCATCAAGGGTGTGAAAGGCTTCCTGTGTCTGTGCCAGGCACCAAGCGAAGCACTGGACAGCCACGGTCTCACGTTAAGGGGTACAGGGCTGAGCAGGATAACTGCTTTTAAACATAAAAAGGAAGGAGGAGGAGGAGGGAGTGGGGTAGACTGGGAATTTGGGGTTAGTAAATGGAAAGCTACTGCCTTTGGAATGGATTAGCAATGAGATCCTGCTGTGTCGCACTGGGAACTATGTCTCGTCACTTGTGATGGAGCATGATCATGTGAGCAAAAGAATGTATGCATGGATGTGTAACTGGGTCGCCATGCTGCACAGCAGAAAAAAAAAGGATTGGGGAAGTAACAATTGATAACAATTAAAAATTAAAAATAAACAAATATGTGAAGTCAAAACAACAAAAAACAAACAAAAAAACATAAAAAGGAATCCATCAAACGTCCCCTTCCGAGACACCAGACAAACGTTTAGATCAAGTGAGCTTCCTCCCCCACCCCCGTGCCTCCCTCAAGCTCATCGCATCGTCTGTATCTACAGAGGAAAATGACACTTCATCAGACAGAAAGATGAAGTGACGATGAAGAGTCCTCTCACTCCACGTGGCCAATTTGCCTCACTGAGCAACTCTGCTCTTTACTAAACTTTCATATCGTCCAGGAATGATCCTCTTTGGGCATCACCCTCCCAAAGTGACAGCAGTGGAGCAGGATAGTTACACGGGCAGTTGGAGAAGTCCCAATAAGGGACCAGAGACAGAGAGGGAAACCTAGGGAACTTTGGGAGACCCCTGTAAGGTAACGATTGCTCAAGAAAGCCATCGTAGAAAAACAAAGCAGGCTTGCTTAACTATAAAAGCCATGACAGTCCTAGTCTGACCTCAGAGGGTTAAGTGCTCTCTTACCCGACATGAAGGGGGAGTCAGTGATGTAAGCCTGACATCTGCTCGAAGAATGAGGGAGAAGGCGATCTTTTCCCCTTTCCCTACTTTCTTTAGATTGCAAAAATGTAGCCCACTTAATCCTCACGGCAGAGCCCCCTCGCCTGCCTGCCAGCATCCCTCACAAGTGTCCTATCGTAATAAATCCAGTTCTTGCCTATCCCTTTGCCTCTCGCTGAATTCCTTCTGTGCTGAGACACAAAGAACCTGAGCCTCAGTAACTCCAGACCCCAAGAGGGTGATTCTAATTTAAAACCCATGGGTTCCAAGTTCTCGTCATGGCTCAGTGGGTAACGAACACAACTAACAGCCATGAGGACACGGGTTCGATCCCTGGTCTTGCTCAGTGGGTTCAGTGTCTGGCGTTGCCGGGAGCTGTGGTGTAGGTCAAAGATGTGGCTAAGGTACTGCTTTGCTGTGGCTCTGGCGCAGGCCAGCAGCTATGGCTCCAGTTGGACCCCTAGCCTGGGAACCTCCATATGCCGCAAGTGTGGCCCTCAAAAGACAAAAGACCAAAAAAAAAAAAAAAAAAACCCAAACCAGCAACCCGTGGGTTCAAATCCCAATCTGAGTTTAGGCTGGTTTTGAGTCAGAGATGTTTCAGTTTCAGAAGGACACAGATTCAAGTGTCTCAGGGGCCAGGCAGGTAATGCAAATGAGTTTGTGTGAAGAAAAACTGACCCTGGTCATGAGAGAAAGAGAGATCTGGGGATGTTTTCCTTCAAAGCATGAAACCCAGTGGCCAGATCTCCTGCGTTTTTTCTGTTGTTGTTGTTTTTCTTTTGTTTTTGTTTTTGTTTTTTTCCCAACAGAAGACAGAAATCCAGATTTTAATAGGAAATCCCTATGGGTTTTTTTGTTTGTTTGTTTTTTAAAAAATGTTTTTATTAATGATTTGGTTTTAATTGTGGGGGGGGAAATCTCTACATTTTTAAGTGTTGACAAGGAATACAAAAATTAAAACAGACAAGCAGGACCTCTCTGGGACTTGTACTCTACAAAGCAAACAAAACACATCTGATTTACATATATTTTTTGTCTTTTGTTGTTGTTGCTATTTCTTGGGCCGCTCCCGCGGCATATGGAGGTTCCCAGGCTAGGGGTCGAATCGGAGCTGTAGCCACCGGCCTACGCCAGAGCCACAGCAACGCAGGATCCGAGCCGCGTCTGCAACCTACACCACAGCTCACGGCAACGCCGGATCGTTAACCCACTGAGCAAGGGCAGGGACCGAACCCGCAACCTCATGGTTCCTAGTCAGATTCGTTAACCACTGTGCCACGACGGGAACTCCACAAAACACATCTGAGAACGGCTTATCTGCCAGATCCAAACTGAATTCAGAGTCCTTGGAACCCCTTCTCCAAAAGGCTAAATCCTTCCACCGAGATAGCAGTACATTTAGGCGTTGAGTGAGCACCACTGCTGCTGACACTCTAAAGCAGCCTCACTGTTCCATCATCTGCTGACTCAGGGAGAGTCGGGGGGGGGGGGGGGGGAAGGGGGGGAGAGAACGCAAGGAGAAGGGAGAAGATGAAATAATTAAGAGGGGGAAGGGTGTTACCATGCTGGGGCCTCCTATGCCATGCAAATCTTAGCACATTGCCTCCTTTCGGCTGGTGGGTTAAGTGCCTTTCCTCCATTCCAGAAAAGAAACCTTTTTGAAGGTCACTCCGGGCCACTGCCTGTTGGAAGGAGTCCTTGCTCTTTCCAGAATATTCTAGGAACTGACTGCTGGGACATCTGGGCCCGTGGCCTCAGGGGAGCTGACACAGCCCAGCTCTTGCTCTGAGCCCCGCTGGCCCCACTCGATGCTGTGGCACGAACACACACACGGAGGGCCAGGCAGCTGGGGGCGAAGGGATGGAAAGAGCAGAGGGATTATTATCCACGGTCTCCGCTGCATCTTTCCTTCACCCACGAGCATCCCTCACAGGCGCCTCTCAGACACTTGCTTTCTGCTCATCACCACGGTCGGGAGATGGAGACAATTCAGAAGCAACTGAAGATCCAGTTTCTCCCTGCAGAGAGCGTTCAGTGTGATCAGGGAGACTCGGGGCCTCCAGAAAACACTGGTTTGAGGACACAGCTAAAGCAGCTTGGTTCCAAGGGCGTGGTGAGGTGGCTCAGTTGTGCCCTTCCCACGAAGACAGAATTGGAGGGGGGTTGCTCAGGGCTGGGCGAGGCCCTGGCTGTAGGGATGTTGGACCTTCGATCTAGGAAAGGGAGCTAGAGGAGGGAGCCATGGGCCAGAACTGCTCCTTTAGTCCATTCAGATCCACATTTTTGTCTTTTTTTTCTTTTTTTAAGGGCTGCACCCATGGCATATGGAGGTTCCCTGGGTAAGAGTCAAATCAGAGCTGTAGCCGCCGGTCTACACCACAGCCACAGGCATGTGGGATCCGAGCTGCGTCTGCGACCTACACCACGGCTCGTGACCATGCTATATCTTTGACCCACTGAGTGAGGCCAGGATACTTGAACCCGAGTCCTCATGGATACTAGTCGAGTTCATTAACCATTAAGCCACCACAGGAACTCCCAAATCCACATATTTGATTTTTTTTTTGTCTTTTTGCTATTTCTTTGGGCCGCTCCCGAGGCATATGGAGGTTCCCAGGCTAGGGGTCGAATCAGAGCTGTAGCCACTGGCCTACGCCAGAGCCACAGCAACGCAGGATCCGAGCCGCGTCTGCAACCTACACCACAGCTCACGGCAACGCCGGATCGTTAACCCACTGAGCAAGGGCAGGGACCGAACCCGCAACCTCATGGTTCCTAGTCGGATTCGTTAACCACTGCGCCACGACGGGAACTCCCCCAAATCCACATATTTGAAATGATATTTAGTAATAAAAAAAGAACAAGATATATATACATGAAACAACATGCATGAACTTCAAAGATGTTATGTTAAGTGAAAGAAGCCAGACACAGAGGGTCACTTACTGATCCTTCTATGGAGATAAAATGTCCAGAAAAGGCCAATTCATAGAGACAGAAAGTAGATGACTGGTTGCCTGGCATTAGGACCTAGGAATGGAGGATTAACCATAAATGGGTGTGTGAGATCTTACTGGGGTAATGTGAACGCTTAAAAATGAATTGTGCTGGGAATTCCCGCTGCGGGGCCACGTAATTGGTGGCGTCTCTGCAGTAGCAGGACACAGGTTCGATCCCCAGCATGGTGGGTTAAAGGATGCAGTATTGCTGCAGCTGCAGTGTAGGTTGCAACTGTGGCTCAGATTGGATCCCTGGCCTGGGAACTTCATTTGCCATGGGGCAGCCAAAAAGAAAAAAGAAAAGGAAAAAAAAGAAAAACAACTGAATCATGCTGTTGGTTACACAACTTGGTAAAATTACTGGTGAATTTTACAATATCTAAATACACACAGACACAGCCATACCCACACCCCTACACACGCATGCACACGTGCACACACGCATGCATACACACAAGCATGCCGTGGAGAAAGCCAGATATAGTACCTCTGATATATGGCCAAAGAGGAAATAAACTCAAGCCCAGAGAGGATCTATTTCCTGGAGGTGCTACTTTCTTATCAAACCTAATTGGTCAGAATGACAGTTCATAGCCTCAAACTCACAAAAGGGTTTTGGGGTAAAGATGTTGGAAGAAGGATGGTGAGTTTGGTTATACTCACGGGATTACAGGCAGGCCTTGCAGGAAGCAAGCAGATTCATGCTCACACTGATTGAGGAGAACAGGCCCACCCAGGAACGCATCACCCTGGAGCCCTTCCCGGCACACCACCCACTGTTGACAGATGACGGTGCTTTTAACAGAGGAAGGGGTTGGGAGTTTTCTTGTGGTGCAGCAGGTTAAAGATCTGGTGTTGTCATGGCAGCGGCTCGAGTGCCTGCTGTGGTACGTGTTCAATCCCTGGCTGGGGAACTTACACATGCCATGGGCACAGCCATTAAAAAAAAAAAAAAAGGCTTAGTTTTCCCATAAACTCAAGAGCCCAGCTTATACTCAGAGGTATTTGCCAGATTATGCTCAGCTTCCCCCCTCCCCACTCCTCTGAGGCCGCATGTGTTAAGGGGATGCACCAGAGGCTCCCCTAGATCCCTCCAGGTGGGGGGAGAATTCCGGGGCCCCTCTAGCCAGTCCCTCCCAAGCCCAGCGCTATGCTGCTGCTCCCACTTTCTCCAGCCCCTAGTGACCTCCCCAGGTGACCTGTACAGAGTCCTCTTGAGAATAAGAACATGGGTGTACGCAATCCCACTCTTGGGCATCTATCTGGACAAAACTCTACTTAAAAGAGACACGTGCACCCGCATGTTCATTGCAGCACTATTCACAATAGCCAAGACATGGAAACAACCCAAATGTCCATCGACAGATGAGTGGATTCAGAAGATGTGGTATATATACACAATGGAATGCTACTCAGCCATAAAAAAGAATGACATAATGCCATTTGCAGCAACATGGATGGAGCTAGAGAATCTCATCCTGAGTGAAATGAGCCAGAAAGACAAAAAAAATACCATATGATATCACTTATAACTGGAATCTAATATCCAGCACAAATGAACATCTCCTTAGAAAAGAAAATCATGGACTTGGAGAAGAGACTTGTGGCTGCCTGATGGGAGGGGGAGGGAGTGGGAGGGATCGGGAGCTTGGGCTTATCAGACACAACTTAGAATAGATTTACAAGGAGATCCTGCTGAATAGCATTGAGAACTTTGTCTAGATACTCATGTTGCAACAGAAGAAAGGCTGGGGGGAAAATGTAATTGTAATGTATACATGTAAGGATAACCTGACCCCCTTGCTGTACAGTGGGAAAAAAAAAAAAAAAGAACATGGGTGTAAACTGCAAAGCTCTAGCAAACCCTCAGCAGCTGGCCTCTCTGATACCCTCGGAAGAAAACCCCTCCACCCTCTATTCTGCCAATCCCTCTGGAAGACCAGCCTGGGGTCTCCACAAAATTGTGGTTCCCAGAATTCCCACTGTGGTGCAACAGGATTGGTGGTGTCTCTGCAGCGCCAGGACGCAGGTTCTATCCTGGTCTAACACAGCGGGTTAAAAGGTCCAGTGTTGCTGCAGCTGCAGCTTGGAGCTGATCCCTGGCCCCAAACTCCATATGCCTCGGGGTGGCAAAAAAAAATTCATGGTTCCCAAGGCAGCTTTTCTTTTCCAGATTTACAGAATCTTCTGTTCGAGATCTGGGCTACATCTCGTTTTGCCAGTTGCCTCTTGCTTCATTTACTTTCCCTTCATAGGGATTGGAGAGAAGCAGTTTTCTTCCCTCCTAGTTTGCAGGGCTCCTAGCATCCTTTATGCAAATAAGCCCCCCGTGTCCTGATGTGATATCTTATCCTTCTTCTCTCTCTTCCTTTCTTCCTCCATCCCTTGCTTCCTCTCTCTCTCTCCTTCAAAAGATATATAGATATAGATCTATTTTTCGTTTTGGCCACACCAATGGCATGTGGAAGTTCCCGGGACAGGGATCCAATCTACACCATGTCAGCGACCAGAGCCATAGAAGTGACCCCAGATCCTTAACCTGCTGAGCTACCAGGGAACTCCAACAGATAATAGGATTTAACTACCTATATGAACATGTCACTATTCTGGGAATGCGAGGATGAAGAAGGCAGGCATGGCCCTTCCTGTACCGAGCACTCAATCTGGTCGGAGAGACAGATGAAGTTGTTACAATAGAGTTGTCGTGTGATGAGGGAGGTGTGGGCTGCTGTAAATGTTCATAGATGGGATGGAAAAATCTAGAGACTCCCATTCTTTTCTTTTTTTCTGTTTTTCTTTTTACGGCTGTACCCGTGGCATATGGAAGTTCCCAGGCTAGGGTCCAATCGGAGCTGCAGCGGCCAGCCTACACCACAGCCACAGCAATGCCAGATCCAAGCTGCCTCTGTGACCCATGCCACTGCTTGTGGCAACACTGGATCCTCAACCCACTGAGGGAGGCCAGGAATCGAACCCACATCCTCATGGATATTTAACCTGATGTATTAGGTTAAGAATCAGGTGGGATTCTTAACCTGATGAGCCACGCTGGGAACTCCTCCCATCCTTTTAAAACATAGGAATGAGGCGTTCCTGTTGTGGCTTATTACAGAGCAGCACCGGAGACTTCGTGAATATATAAATGAATGACTCTAGCAACTGACCCTCTGCTCCACCTTATCTTCAATGGTCTAATTTTTTTTTTTTTGTCTTTTTAGGGCTGCACCAGCGGCATATGGAGATTCCCAGGCTAGAGGTCGAATCGGAGCTGTACCTGCCAGCCTACACCACAGCCACAGCAACGTGGGATCTGAGCCTCATCTACAACCTACACCACAGCTCATGGCAACACGGATCCTTAACCCACTGAACGAGGCCAGGGATCGAACCCGATACCTGATGGTTCCTAGTCAGATTCGTTTCTGCTGAGCCACAATGGGAACTCCTTTTTTTTTTTTAAGGGCCACACCAAAAGACCAACGACTGCTTCCCCCTCATCAGAGCCATCCTTAATGGACAGTCCCTGAAAGAGATGAAGCATAACGTTTGCTATGTGGATGGGTATATTTAGTTTAGTTTAGTTTAGTTTTTTGTCTTTTTAGGGCCTCAGCCGCAGCATTCGGAGGTTCCCAGGCTAGGGGTTGAATCAGAGCTGCAGCTGCTGGCCTACACCACAGTCACAGCAACACCAGATCTGAGCCACATCTGTGAACCACGCAGCTTGGGGCAATGCCAGATCCTTAACCCACTGAGCAAGACCCGGTATCCAAACCAAATCCTCACGGAGACAATGTTGGGTCCTTAACCCTCTGAGCCACAACAGAGACTCTTAATGATCTAACCTTAAGCAGCTCCCCTCCCCCCACCCCCAGAGCTGTAGTTAACAGGGCCTTCAGCCTGAGCTCAGGCGTGTAGGTACCGACTAGGAAAAGATAAAGGGCTTTCTTCTACTCCCAGAGAATGGACAAGGGAAAGAGGCCGAAAAAATGTACTCCCCAGAAGCAAGGTTATTTAAAGCTTCCTACAACCTTTCTGACCTGGAATAATCTTTTTCCTTCCTTAAACTGTTTAGTCCTAGGTGGAAGCTCCAAGCAGGTGGCTGGCTGCTCGGAAACCAAGAAGATCTGGAAATACAGGCAAAGCTTTTTGACTTTAGAGGCACTTTTGGTTTTCCTCATCACCTCAGGCTCTTTGGGGTGACCTGGTGATTTCTGGACATGCCTTTTAACTGACTCAATCTTGCATTCCTAGGGGCACACAAATCTGGCGGCTCCACATGGGACCACTCCTTGGCTGGGTTCGAGGGACCATCCGGCAGACACAGAGGTCAAAGTTGAGTCACACTGTACAGAACCTTCCCTCTCTTGCACTGGGGAAACGTAAAACTGTCATTCGGTTATGACAGCCTGAGCAATTAACATTCCTGAGGGAAAAATCTAAATGCACAGGGTACCGGCCAACTATGGGCCCCTAAGGGGAAGAATGCGGGAAATCGACACTCTTGTGTGAAGAGTTTTATTCCCAAGAAATCAACATTTACTATATCATTTTGGCCCAATAATATCCCATGAAGCAGTGGTTATTAATCCTGACGGCACATTGGAACATGGGGTGGGGGGAGGGGCGGGCTTTGAAAAATGCTGATGTCTGGGCCCCGGCCCGGAGATGAAGACGAGGGCTCTGGGGTAGGGTGGAGCATCCGTCATTGCGTGGTATCCGCAGAGGACTGGTTTCAGTACCTCCTTCCCAGGCCCAAATCCAAGGATGCTCAAGTCCCTTACATAAAACAGCACCGTATTTGCATGTCATTTGCATACAACCCCCACACCTCCTCCTGTACACCTTAAATCATCTCTTGATTACTTATAATACCTAATACAAGGTAAGTGCTATGAAAAGATACGTACATACTAAGTAAATAGATCAAGTTTTGCTTTTTTGAACCGGCTGGAATTTTATTTTCCCCCACATTTTTGGGTGGGGGCTCCACCCTTTGACATATGGAAGTTCCTGGGTTCAGGGATCAAAGCCGAGTCACAGCCTGGGACCTACACCACCACAGGAACAATGCCAGATCCTTAACCCACTGGACCACAGCAGGAACTCCAATCTTATTTTAAACATTAAAGAAAAATTGAATAGAAGCATGTGTGTGTTTTCTCCACTAACTCTGGATGGGATATTTAGCCCCATCAAGTAAGACTAATATAGGAATCGGACTCACTACAGGCTGTGTAGTGAGTCCACAAACAATGGAACTGTAGGCAGAAGTCATTTTCAGATTAAATACAACAATTTCCACCTTAGAATCAGAAGGGTTATCATTTTTCCAGTCATAGGAGACCCCATGAAATGCAGCAAAATTATAGCTTATTTTCTTTTTCATTTGCTAGTATTTACATGCTCCACAGGTACTTGTAAAATGGCTGCATATTCTGTTTTTTTAGACGCACATCCTCTATGTGGCTTCACAGCTATTTAACAGCTGCTATATCTTTACACAACCAGCTTATCTCAAACACATCAGCCTCATTTTATTTTAAACACAGCAAAAATCAAAACACCCCTTTCTCTAAATGTATTCATCCTGTATGTCAGGCTATAAGACCCGAAAGCATTATTAATAGTTTGCTGGGATTCTGTGGCCGGAAAAGGTGACAAGTGGGTGACTTGGATACAGCAGGTATTATTTTCATTTTCATGGTTTGCTATGAAAGTTATTTTCACATTATTCTGTAACACATAGTTAGACTAAAACCATTGTATTAATGTTTAAAATGTAAGCATTATAATTCTGAAAAGACACATTTTTAAGAAGAAAAAAAAGTTTATACTAGTGGTAATCGTTCTGGTTCTAGAGTTAATTGTCCTTAGCATCATTCCTGATTTTTGTGAATTTGAATTCTCTCTGTCTTTTTCTCAACTACGTTTCCCACTTTGGAGAATCCTTACTGTAATGAACCTCTTCCTTCAGATGCGTTGAGTAAAAAAAAGAAATGTTCATCGGTCCTACTTTTAAAATGTTCAATCTTAAATGTATTAAATCTTCTGTACTTGTACGTAATTTTAAAAATCTGCATGGATCTTTGGGGGCAGAACGTGCTAAAGCTTCTTCTCAATAGTTTTTTTTTTTCTGTCTCCTCTAATTCCATGGGTTGTGGCTTTATGTATTTTATGGCAAAATGGTTAGATGTATATATGTTCATAATGGTATGTGTTTTTGGATCTACTACAGTCGTACAATTATATCACATCCTTATGTTTTTTTTCCCTTTGTCTATTTGGTGGGGGGGGGGGGAGAAGAGCTTAAAATCTACTTTGCCTAAAAACAAAGATGAAATAAACAAACAAAACAGGTTCATAAGCCAGGAAAAAAATCTACTTTGCCTAAAATGATACTGCTACCCCAGCTTTCTTTTGGCTCTTCTTATCTGATGTGTTTCTCTTTGACACCTTTTCAATCTCTTTATACCTTTTAAAATTATCCCTATCTTCTCCCCAAATAAATCAATTATCTTAGCACATTTCACATACCTGCGGTCCAGCCTTCTCTCCCATCATGCTGGTATTCCCTAGTTTTAGCTTTGGAGTTTTAAAATGTTTTGGAGTTACGTATTTAGGCAGCAATAAAGCAAAAGTTATTTATTCATTCCTCATATGGCCCTGCTTCGTCTCATAACATCTGTTAATCTTTTCATACCATCACACTTCAAATTCTTCTTCTGTATTTCTGAGGAAATCTATAATGCTTCTTTTTTTTCTTTTCTTTCTTTCTTTTTTTTTTGGCTTTTTGCCTTTTTCTTGAGCCACTCCTGTAGCATATGGAGGTTCCCAGGCTAGGGGTCTAATCGGAGCTGTAGCCGCTGGCCTAAGCCACAGCCACAGCAACGAGGGATTCGAGCCGAGTCTGCCACCCACACCACAGCTCACAGCAATGCCGGATCCTTAACCCACTGAGCAAGGCCAGGGATCGAACCCGCAACCTCATGGTTCCTAGTGGGATTCATTAACCACTGTGCCACCACGGGAACTCCTATAATGCCTCATTTGAATATGTATTTTGCTGGTCATTGAATTCTACTCTGATGTTGGCTCTTCGGTTTGTTTATGGCAGCACCTGAGGCATATGGAAGTTGCCTGGCCAGGGGTTGAATCTGAGCCACAGCTTTGATCTATACACAGCTGCGGTAATGCTGGGTCCTTTAACACACTGTGCAGGGCCAGGATGGAACCCAAGCCTCCTCAGTGACCTGAGCTGCAGCTAGATTCTTTTGTTTGTTTGTTTGTTTTGCTTTTAGGGGCTGCACTAGTGGCATATGGAAGTTCCCAGGCTAGGGGGTTGAATCGGAGCTGCAGCTGCCAGCCTACACCACAGCCACAGCAATGCGGGATCTGAGCCTCGTCTGTGGCTACACCACAGCTCCCTGCAATGCCGGATCCTTAACCCCCTGAGTGAGGCCAAGGGAACCGAACCTGCATCCTCACGGATGCTAGTCGGGATCCTTACCATTGTGCCGCAATGGGAACTCCCTGCAGTTAGATTCTTAACCCACCGCACCCACAGCGGAACTCTCATCTTTATTTTATACTGTTTTCACACCTCAGATTCTCTCTCTGTTTTGAACCCTTGTGAGCCCGTCTTCCCTTGTGTTCATTGGCCACTGTGGTGGATTGTGTGTCTGCAGGAAGAGGTGAAATTCTGACCACCGTCTTCTCCAGATGAGTGGGATGGGAGCCTCTGGCAGGCTCAACCCTCTATGTCAGTGTGCCCCCCACTACCCAAAGAAATCCCACTTCTTAGGCAACTTTTCAACCACTTTATTCAGACATGGGTCTTTTGCAGATGTGGTGTTTTAGGTTGTAATTTCCTAGTCACAGAAAGGGGAGAAGCAGGATAATGATCGTAGCTGGTCAATTTTCTTAATGCAGATAAGATTGGGCCTTCCCTATATTTGGCTGTTTTTATTTTAATGGGTATAGGCTGGAAGAGAGCTTGCATTTAAGCTACCTCTTTCCCAGAAGTATTCATCTGGTATATTTTTAACTTATTAACTTTCTTGTACATTCTATTTTTAATGTGATCTTGGGTCAGCTGAGATCATTACTGGGGTAGTGGTGGTGGTGTTTTTCCAATTGGTATGCGTTCTTCAACCCCATGGTCTGTAGGAGGTCGGATGTCCTTTCCCACAGATTCCTGGGAAATTTATTGGCCCCTGGTTATTTCTGGCTCTGAGTTCAAGTTCCAACTCCTTAAGCCCACTTGCTCTCATTTGAATCCTACCTCCTGAGGCTGTTCTTGCTTCTCTCCTCCATAACTCAGCTCCTGTTCATGATTCCTTGCCCTGAAACTGCCCTCCACAGGACTTTCAACAGGCTTTTTTTTTTTTTTTTGGCTACACCCATGACATCGGGAAATTCCTTGGCCAGGGATCAAACCTACACCATAGCAGTGACAACGCTGGAGCCTTAACCCTCTAGGCCACCAGGGAACACCTAGATAGCCACTTAAAAGTCCATTTACACCCCTGGGGGTTTTTACTGTATCACCAGCCTCTACCTTTCCTCTCTTCCTATCTTATTGTTGGCCTCTCTCCTTAGAAATCTAAAATAATTCCTGAGAGTTCCTGTTGCAGCTCAGTGGTTAATGAATCCAACTAGGAACCATGAGGTTGCGGGTTCGGTCCCTGCCCTTGCTCAGTGGGTTAAGGATCAGGCGTTGCCGTGAGCTGCGGTGTAGGTTACACATGCGGCTTGGATCCCGCGTTGCTGTGGCTCTGGTGTAGGCCGGCGGCTACAGCTGTGATTTTACCCCTAGCCTGGGAACCTCCATATGCCTCGGGAGCGGCCCAAAGAAATAGCAAAAAGACAAAAAAAAAAAAGTCTAAAATAATTCCTTTTGTTCTTGTAAAACCATGAGGGTCTATTTTCACCCTACACTTCATGACCAGGTTGTCCAACCTGAGAAGAGCACACTACATATTTAAATGGACTCTGACACATATTTTTTTAAGACAAAGGGTACTCCCTCCCTAAGGTAAATTTTGAGATCACTTGTTGAGATCATTAAAAATCTCTATCTAAGACCTTCCCTCTCTATTACATTAAAATAAAGATTCCATAACTTTGGACAAATTTACAGCTCTTGAATCACAGAATGGGTTCCTTTGCCCTTCTCTAGGCATCCTGCCCCACAGCCAAGAGAAAAAAGTCTGGGTTTTCTTGTTTGGGGTAAATACATGATGCTCTAATCAGGTCAGCTAGACTTAGCACATAGGGTCTAAGAGAGAGGAGAGGACACTGGGAACTTTTATGTAACATCCAATTTTCAATCTCCTGTATTTAGAAAGCTAACATTTTATGTATATTATATATAATAATAGTATACAGTGCAACAGGATATAATATGATTATAAATATATGTAAGTTTTCTGAAAATTGGTATAGCTAGAAGAGCTATGTTACCCAGAGAAAAGAAAAGCCTAGAAAATTCTATATCTATATGCTATTCAGTGTATTACACACACTATATGTATAAATACTCTTCAGCATGTAATACACACAGGAAAATTTGGATAATAGAAAAAAATGACTTTGGAAAAGTTGAGTAGCCATTGGAGGAGGGGGAAATAAATTTGGAGTCACTTTGCCCTTTCTTAAAGAATATACAGATGAAATATTTACATAATCTGAAGGTGATGGCATCTTTTTTCTTCTTTTTTGGCTTTTTAGGGCCGCACCTGCCGTATATGGCCGTTCCCAGGCTAAGGGTCGAATCAGAGCTGCAGCTGCCGGCCTATGCCACAGCCACAGCAACGCCAGATCCGAACCACATCTTCGACCTACACCACAGCTCACAGCAACACCGGCTCCTTAACCCGCTGAGTGAGCCCAGGGATCAGACTTGCACCCTCACGGATACTAGTTGGATTTGTTACCCGTGAGCCACGACGGGAACTCCAAGAGAATCTTTTCTAATCATGACATCAAAGGCATGAAAGCGGTGCTGAAGGGGCCTGACTGAGTCTGCAAAGGGAACGAGCCTCACCTGGGGATGGGGACAACCTGAAAGCTGAAGACAGGACCACAAAGTCAGGTTCCAGAGAAAGGACATTGAGACAAAATTCACCAACACCAGCCCTTCTAGATGCTTGCGCACCTGTGCGTGTGTGCGTGTGCAAGCGCGCGCGCATGTGTGTGTGTGTGCTCGGGTGTGCCCATGCACACCCATGCACCACACACGATTGAAAGGCTGAACATAGGGCCTCATTGTCCATTTTTAAGAACTAGAGCCAGAAAGTAAGGAGGGAAGTAAAAGAGGGATCACTCCCACTATTGAGAGTCACACGGAAGCCTTGGAGAAACTACTCCAGGAAAGAGCTGGGGCTTTCAGACAGCACGTGCCTTGCACTCTTCAAAGAAAAGAAAGAGCGTGTGACCTCTGTGGGCAAAAATGAGATAACAGATGTGGTAATACATCAATTGAATGAGACAAAACAAGGCCGCTAGAAGAACTAAGAAAAGAAAGCAAGGACAAGAGAGCATGTGAGAAGGACTATATTATCATAGAAATAGCAAACAGAGCAAAATACATGCAGCGGCCGACTTTATGTGTGCTCTGAGGAACAAGCTTAAGAAAATCACATAAACTTCCGATGAAAATGCAAAGAAATGGAAACAGTTAGAAGAAGAAGGAAGAGGCAGTGAAGAGCCAGCATGCCTTTGAAAGATGCTCTTGGTTGTTGGCCCAGTGGTGGTTCCCATTCCCTTCCCCCCTTGCTCTCTCTAAGTGGGTATTGCTCTCTCAATACCCAGCATCTCAGCCTCCGCAGGAAGATACACAGCTCTGACTTGAAAAAACTCTTGAAACTACTTTCAGTGAGAGAAGGAAGCTGCAGAACTTCACAGGAAAAAAAAAGTTGTGGGGTTCCTGGGGTGGTTCAGCGGAAACGAATCTGACTAGGAACCATGAGGTTGAGGGTTCGATCCCTGGCCTTGCCCAGTGGGTTAAGGATTCGGCGTTGCTGTGGTATAGGCCAGCAGCTGTAGCTCTGATTAGACTCCTAGTCTGGGAACCTCCATATGCTGCGAGTGCGGCCCTAAAAAGACAAAGAAAAAAAAATTTGTTATATGTGTGTCATGGGCTGAATTCCACTTCCCTCCCAGCCTCTGCCCACCCCACCCCCCCCAATCCCCAGGATTTCAGGATGTGACCGTATTTGAAGATCAGGTCTTTAAAGAGGTAATTAAGGTTAAACGAAGTCCTCAGGGTGGACTCTAACCTCCTGACTGGTGTCTTTATACAAAAAGGAAATTGGGTCACAGATACACACAGGGAAGGCCATGCAAAGACACAGGAAGAAGACGGCCGTCTACACGCCAAGGAGAGAGGCCTCAGAAGAAACCCACCCTGTTGACATCTTAGATCTCAGACCTCTGGCCTCCAGAATCTCGAGGAAATAAATTTCTGTTGTTTAAGTCACTTAGTCTGGGGTATTTTGTTACAGCAGTCCCTGCAAACTCATACAGAGTGTGTGTGTGGGCAATAAAATGAAACTGGAAGAAACTCTATCAGACTTTTGCTGAGGGTATTTCCAAAGGGGTGATTCTAGTTGGGGCAAACTACTACATTTAGCATGGATAAGCAATGAGGAACTACCGTACAGCCCAGGGAACGATACACAATCTCTTGGGATAGAACATGATGGAAGATAATATGAGAAAAAGAGTGTATATCTATGTATGACTGTGTCACTTTGCTGTACAGCAGAAATTGACACAAGGTTGTAAATCAACTATACTTCAAGAAAAATTTATTTATTTATTTATTTATTTATTTATTTTTTGCTTTTTTAGGGCCTCACCTGTGGCATATGAAGTTCCCAGGCTAGTGGTTGAATTGGAGCTACAGCTGCCGGCCTACACCACGGCCACAACAACATGGGATCCAAGCCACGTCTGCAAGCTACACCACAGTTCACAGCACCACCAGATCCCTGACACACTGAGCAAGGCCAGGGATCAAACACACTTCTTCATGGATACTAGTCGGTTGATTCTGCTGGGCCACAAGGGGAACTCCAGAAAAAAAAATTTTTTTTTAAATATAAGGGACTTTTAATGACACACTTCATTTCATATGTTTTTGTTTGAACATATTACACTAAGCACAATTTCTTTCTTAATGGACCTAAGGACTTTTTAAAAAAATTAGGTAGGCTAGAAGAAAGGGAAAAAGTTAAAAACACATGGCAACAGACACATCTCTGTATGTGGCCACACGTCCACATGTTTGCCTCTGAGCTGTCAATAATGCAACTCCCACAAGTATATCTTGTTGATTACACAGTGCACTGTGTCCATGAGATGAAAGCCCAGATGGGTTGTAAAGAGATTCTTTTCTAGGGCCACACCCGTGGCATATGGAGGTTCCCAGGCTAGGGGTCGAATCGGAGCTGTAGCCGCCAGTCTACGCCAGAGCCACAGCTAGGCCAGATCTGAGCCGCATCTGTGACCCACACCACAGCTCACGGCAATACCGGATCTTTAACCCACGGAGCGAGGCCAGGGATCGAACCCTCAACCTCATGGTTCCTAGTCGGATTCATTAACCCCTGAGCCATGACGGGAACTCCCCATATGGCTGTTTTTCTATCAACCCTCAATATCACGGGAAGCACAAGCAAAGACTGTTTTATGGGGCCAGGATCAAATTATACTTTCCAATGTGTCACACATTTAACCTGGCTGGCTTCCCTTGCTTACATACCTGTCTATTCTCTGTGGATACTTGTACTTGCAACCCCAAAGTAGATAGACTGCGGTGAGGCTGATGGAGTGATGCCCTCTTCTTCCTTCTCTCCTTGACCCATTCTTCAAGCAAAACTGAAGGAGAGGTGCCTGTGACCAACTATGGAAAACTCAGTACTATCCACCTAGTAGTTTGGTCTGGGGACAAGTACAGAGGGTGGAAGACGTTGATGGCAGGGGGTCAAGGAAAGAGCCTGGATTTTTTTTGTCCTTACATTTACTGAGCACTTACTCTATGTGAGTCAATGCTATTAAGTGCCTTTCATTTGTTATTTCATTTAAGCTTTGCAACAATCCTGTAGGGTAGTTTCTGTTATAGCCTCCATTTTTATAAATGGGACAGCTGAGTCTGAAAGGGGTTAAGAGTAGGTCGCCTCTCTCAGCTAGTAGAGGAGGAGGCAGGATTTGAACCCATGCTGGCTGTCTTGAAGGCTGAGGTTCTCTAACTACCACACCTTGTATAAGCAGGCCTGGTATCCAGTTCTAGTGTAGCTACTTGCTAGGTGAATGATTTTGACAAATCCCTTCCTGTCTCTGAGCCTAATTTTCCTCCTTGGTGTAGAGAGGGCTTCACCTAGGTACCCTCCAAGGGCCCCCTAGCTTAGCCATGCCAGGCTTGGCCTCATGCACCATTTTAGTGAATGGTCTGAATGGAAGGCCACCGGCAGATGAGGCCTTGGTTTCAGCACAGGATTTGGCTTACCTTCGAGAAGGCACCTCTCTCCGGAGGATAGAAATTGTCACCAGGGGAGATGTGGTGTCTTCTCTGCCAGATCTACCCAGGGGACTGACTGACTCCTAACCAGGCCATGCTGCAAAATCATGGGGAGTTTTAGGTCTCTGGTGCCTTAGGGCTTCCATTGACTACAGCTGAAAGTCCACGTCTTTGTTTGCTGACTTTATAACTCTCCAAGATCTGGCCCCACCTACATTGCTAGTCTTCTCTCCCACTCTGCCACCTGCCATGTGATGCTTGTCCAAGTTGAACTTCATTCTCTTCCATAAATACACGCAGCCTTATCACACCTCTGAACTCTGCCCACTCAACAGCCTCCTCAACCTGACAATGCCCATCTCTAAATCGCTCCCACTTTCCAAGACCTAACGTTAAAGCTCCTCTTCTTGGAGGCCTCTCCCAAATTGGGAGTGACCTCTCTGCCCATGTCTGAGGTGCCATTGTAGCTTATCGGTCTTTTATTAAAGCACCGACTACTTCCAACCTGAGAGCATAGTCCTCTGATAATCTCCCAACTGGACTGTGGACTCTGAGACAAGATTCATGTCACAGGAAGCATCTTTGAGTGTCCACAGAACCTAGGTCATATAAAGAAGTGATCAACTGAGGGTACATGAGTACGGAGCACGAGTTGTCAACTGAGCAAATGTAGTTCCGGAGACTCTAAGGCATGGAGCTGAAGAATGGGACGTGGAGATGGAAGAGAGCAGAGCTGCTCGAGGGACCATTGAGACTCAATGGAGAGCATGTAGTGAAGAACCAAAGGGCAGAAAGAAATAAGTACTCGGGTTGTGGGAAAGAACTGTGGGCTGCAGGGAAGGCAAGGGCAAGACATGGTGGTGCTGTGACTCTCCACCCTCTCCTGAAATTCTCATTCATGTAAGACCCAAGTGTGTGGCAGAGTCCTTCTTTGCCTTGCTGATAGTTTCCTGGGGGGCGCTGGGGGAGAGGGAGTAGTTGGAGAAGCAATACCAATCAAAAAGTGAAGTTAAATTTGCAGGACTCATGAAAGCATGCACTAGTGGGGTTATTGGAAGCAAAAATGCACTTTTTTTTTTTTGGTCTTTTTTGTCCTTATAGGGCCGCACCTGCGGCATATGGAGGTTCGCAGGCTAGGGGTCTAATCAGAGTTGTAGCCACCGGCCTACGCCAGAGCCACAGCAACACGGGATCCAAGCCGCCTCTGCGACCCACACCACAGCTCACGGCAATGCCAGATCCTTAACCCACTGAACGAGGCCAGAGATCGAATCTGCAACCTCAAGTTTCCTAGTCGGATTTGTTAACCACTGAGCCACGATGGGAACTCCAAAAAAATGCACTTTTATTGTCATAAAGTAGGGTTTGGTTTGGTTTGGTTTTTTTTCCCCTCTGAAACAGATAACACTTGTGTTGCGCCAGAAAATGCAGTGAGTCTTGGGTCTGGGATGAGACTTCTGCTCTCTGCTGCTGGGACGCTGAGATAGCAAGGAAACATGGTTCCAGGTAGACCAGATGGCCAAGCTTGGAAACTTGTCTGGAGATAGCTGTCAGGACTACAAAGACATCTTGGGCGAGGGGGGCTGTGTGTGCATGTGTCACCTAAAGAGAGCTGTGTAGCGGGAGAGCCCCTGCATCAGATGAGACAACAGCTGAGCACAATACTGTAGAGGGGAAGCACAAATCATCCCCTCTGCCTCTGGAGATACTACCATCTGGCTCTGGTGATAGGATATATCTTGAGAGCCAAGGCACTTTCTTCAGCGGTCAAGGTCCTCTGGGTTCCCAGAACACCTTATTTTGGTGAGAGTTGTGTCTAGTTCCCATCACGTTTTTGCTGATGGATTAGAGCAGCACAGAACTGCCAACATGGCAAGTGTCGGACTTTCTGACCTCTAGAGGAAGATGGCCAGGGGGAAGCAGGTCTGGAATGGGTTAATGTAGCAGTTCTCTACAGCTGCTATAACAAATTACCGCCAAGTTTGGTGACTTAAAAATACAAAGTGTTTGGAGTTCCCACTGTGGTGCAACAAGATCAGTGGTGTCTCTGCAGCGCCAATATTAGAGCCTTCTAGAAAAATTAAAGCTAGGCACTGCCTTTTACCAATTTCTTTCTCCACATCCCTGCCTCACATTACCACAGTTCCTCATTTAGAGGGGTATGGTGGAGTTCCCGCTGTGGCACAAGGGGATTGGAGGTGTCTCTGGAGCTCCTAGGATGCAGGTTTGATTCCTGGCCCAACACAGTGGGTTAAAGGATCCAGCCTCACCGCAGCTGTGGCATATGTTGCAGCTGTGGCATAGTTTGCAACTGTGGCTCGGATCCTGACCCACAAACTCCATACGCTGCGGGGTGGCCCAAAATGAAACAAACAAAAAACAACCCCCCTGCAAAAAAAACCCCCAAAGTTATTATCTTACAGTTCTGGAGGTCAGACATAGGCAATGGGTCTCTCAGGGCTCAAGTCAGGGGCAGAAGGGCTGTTTTCCTACTAGTGGCTCTGGAGAATCTGTTTCCTTGTCTTTTTCAGCTTTCTGGGGCCACCTACTTCCTTGGCTCGTGGTCCCTTCCCGTCTTCAAAGCCAGCAAGTTAGTATCTTTAAATCGTTTCTGCCCCTCTCTTCTATATTTAAAGGACCTTTGAAGGCTCTTCTGGGTAATCCAAGATAATGTTCTGAATTTTAAGATCTGCTGTCAGCAACTTTAATTCCTCGTACAACCTTAATTTCTTGCCATATTAACATGTAACATAACAATCCCTCCCTAATCCAGGGATTAGAATATGGACATCTTTGCGGGGGGTTTGGGGGCTTCTTTTGCCTATCCCATTTAGTGAACAAAGAATGTCTGCCATAGAAAAATGGACAAAGAAGCCTTATCCTTACTTTTCTTCTATCATTTTCATTAAGTAGAAAGATCTTTGGATCCAAAAGAGAAGAGGTTCTGCCATGGCACAATGGGTTAAGAATCCAACTGCCTGGAGTTCCTGTCATGGCTCAGCAGAAATGAATCTGACTAGCGTCCTTGAGGATGCAGGTTCGATCCCTGGCCTCGCTCAGTGGGTTAAGGATCCAGCATTGCCATGAGCTATGGCATAGGTCTCGGACATGGCTTGGATCCCTCGTTGCTGGCTGTGGCATAGGTCAGCGGCTACAACTCCGATTTGACCCCTAGCCTGGGAACCTCCATATGTGAGCCTCAGGTGTGGCCCTAAAGAAAAAAAAGAATCCAACTGCAGTGTCTGGAGTTTGATCCCTGGCCTGGTGCAGTGGTTTAAAGGATCTGGCATTGCTGAAGCTGTGGCATAATTTGAAGCTGCAGCTCAGATTCAGTCCCTGGCTGGACTTACATATGCTAAGAATGCAGCCATAAAACAGAGAGACGGAGAGAGAGACAGAGAGAGAGAGACATAACACCGGTTAGACTCAAAGCTGAAGATGAGTAAAGAGCCCCCTGATCCGAATGGAATTCACCCCCAAGGTACTGAGAGAATTTAGGAATGAGTTTTCCAAATTGCTCATGGAGAGTTTTGAGGATTTATGAAGGACAGTAAAAGAGTTAGAAGACTAGAAATGGGCAAAACAGGGTACTAATTTTTCAAAGGAAGAAAATAGATTCCCTAACCTGTAGGTGAACGGGTTCAACACTGCTTCTGGAAATAATTTTGAAGGAAACATGAGAAAGAATGTTTCACAAGCACCTAAAAGAGTTCATTGCAATTATGAAGCACCATAGGTTCACTGAGAACAAGTCTTTTTTTTTTTTTTTTAATGGTGATGGTGATTTTTTTTTTTTCCTCTGCAGTGATGGCTACAGTTAGAGGAGTTGTTATAATGAACAAATAGCTTGAGGAAGAGTCTTATCAGACAAATCTTTTTTTATTTGTTTCAGGGAAGTACTTTTGATTTAGTATATAAATCAAATAGTAGATAAAGTATATTAATGTTGTATTCATTTCTGGCATACAGCAAAGCGATTCAGATATGTATATAACGGCATATAATACATTCTTTTTCAGATTCTTTTCTATTGCGGTTTGTTCTTGGATATTGAGCGAGAGGAAATTTCAGAGGCCAATGTAAATTCTGTTCTTGGACTAAGTGAAAGGTAAAATGAGAAAACAAATCATGCAAGTACAGAGTTGGGGTGGTGGTGGAAGAACACAGCTTAGCAGCATGAGACAGGAAGAGTGAGTCTCCAGTTCTCCAAACTGGTCACATGATGACCAGAGCACTGTGCCAGATCCAGGCACGACAGAGTTGAGCATTCAGAGAAGAGTGAATAGAGTGAGGAGAGATATAAAACTTCTCGTGTGAAGCATGGTAGCAGGAATTTGAAGGTTTTCATAGGAGACGAAAAGACTCAAAGGAATAGAAGGTGGACCCCAAGTATGTGGGTCCCTCGCACCACTCAGCCTCAGGGGGGGACCATTTACATTTTACTCTCCATAAATAGCAATGCCCAGAACTGGGTGATGCAGGTCTGCACAACCAAAGCACCACCCTTGCTCAACAAAGGGTTGGTATTCCAAACAGCAGAAGCCCCTAGGATTGTATTTCAATTCAGTTTCAGCAGGAACCTCACAACTCCTTGGATAGATTCAGAGCAGACGCTGGATACTTAATACCCAGCATTGTTAAGTATCCAGCGTTGCCGTGAGCTGTGGTGCAGGTCGAGCTGCTGGAGGTATAATAGGGGACTCTGGCAACAGAAAAGCAGGAGTGTTTTCCTGGGTGACTTTTAGTATTGTTCCAATCCTGAGATTCACAAATCCCAGAGATCAGAATTTAAATCCCATTTACAGAGTTTCTCTTTGTGCCAGGCATTGTGTTAGGTACTCTATACACCTGATTTAATTTAATCTTCAAAACCACCCTCCCAAAGGGATGCAATTATCCTTAATTTACAGATGAAGAAATTGAGACTGAGATGAATTACTGGTCCAGAGTCATTCAGTTATTAAGTAACGAAGCCAGTATTTAAACCTGGGATGATATGACCCCTTGTTTTCTTCTGGACCACTGGGGATTGGGAGGAAAGCGAACCCCTTCACCCTCTCCAGGACTCATTGGGTAGCACGGTGAGCAGTGTCAATATCAGCCTTATGGACAGGGACTGACTGGTGGAAGGAAGTTCATGGGAGAGAACACGGAGCTGCGGGTTCTCTTGACTGGCCAGTGGTGCCCATGTGGTGTAATAAGACTTCATGCCTTGCCAGAGCTGACTTTACTGGATTAGAGTCGTATGTTGCTCCATCTCTTGTGCTGATCCCATCCATTTGCAATGCCCCAAAGAAAACGAAGATGCTCACAGAAACACAGTCCCTGATGGAATCTCCCGCTTTGGATTAAAGGATAAGAGTCAGGAATCTCTTTATCCTGCTTTTTCCCCCAAGACAGACACTCAGGTCTTGAAGGTGCCTCTGCGGGCTCATTATCCATCCCGGGCTTGCTTGCCTGGAGCCACTGACAGACTGGAGCAATTTCCTGGGAGCTACTACATAGCTGATAAACCTGGAGGCGTGATCTTTGACTCATCCATCCATTACACAACTAATCGGCACTATGGAGCTTGGGTGTGCACCGTGTGTCACCACATGCCAGAGCCACGCCTCTCCGTCACTGGATTAGCTGGCCCGGCTGGCTTGTGAAGCCCCGGGAAGGTGTTTGTTGACCTGGAAGAACCACCGCCTCTCCCATTACCTCATGGGCTGTATCAAGACTGCCATTCCCACCTGCTAGTAATTCTGCAGTGTGAGAATTTGGTTGTGGGCTGATCTTGTGTTGTGAGCAATTACTTTGAATTTGTCTGGAGCCAGCCCTGTTGATGTGACTTCTGCTCGCACCTAGGATTAAAGTCTACTTATTTTCAGAGGGCAAACGCCTGTCCCCACAATGCACATAGCTAAGGTTACAGTCAGGGACTCTCCTTTTCTTGCAGGCTCTCAAAGGCAGATTTATTCGGGGACTTGCTATTTTTCTGTCTGAATTGTCTCCTTGCGCTCAGGTGACTCTAAAGCCCCAACATGATTCTGTTCTACCCCCCCCACCCACCCCAATTCTTTCCATTGTCAGTAAATTCAGCACAGGACCATACAAATTGGCACTGAATATAAGGGAATAAAGCAGAGAAAGGTTCATCCTATTGAAAACAACAAGTGAATGCATTTTTTTTTTGTAATAGCATCGACATCATATATGGAAGTTCCCAGGCTAAGGGGGTGAATTGGAGCTACAAGCTGCCAGCCTATGCCACAGCCACAACAATGTGGGATCGGAGCCACATCTGTGACCTATACCACCGCTCATGACAACACTGGATCCTCGACCCACTGATTGAGGCCAGGGATCAAACCCGCATCCTCATGGATGCTAGTCAGATTTGTTTCCACTGCACCACAACAGGAAGTCCAACAAGTGAAATTCTCTTGATGCCCAATTACCATGCCCCCTTCCCTCTTATTTTTTTTCTTTATCGGCCCCACGGCATATAGGGTTTCCTGGGCCAGGGATCAGACTGAGCCACAGCTGCAGCCTATGTGGCAACTGTGGCAATGCTGTATCCTTAACACACTGGGCCAGACCCGGGATTGAACCTGTGTCCCAGTGCTCCAGAGACACCTCAGATCCCATTGCTCCCCCACAGGAACTCCGCCATGCCCCTTTAAATCGGGAACTGTTGGAACATGTGGCAAAAATCATAGAAAGTAATTGGTAAAAGGCAGTGCCTAGCCGTATTTTTCTAGAAGATTCTAACCTTGCCTTGGAATTCACCAAACCAGGACCCTTATGTAAATACTGAAGGACCTTTATTTAAATACTAAATGAAATGTTGAGAATGACTGAAGGAGGGCTAGAGTATACACTGGGGAACAACCCACGGCGGAGTTCTGATCCCCGGCTCTGGCTCCTCCCCAGATGATTCCAGGGACAACTCTGAAGCAGAGAAGGCAGTTTGGGTCTAGGCCTTTGTAGGCAGCCCTGCTTCCCTGTCTCACACCGTGGCCCTGCCCTGGGAGGTCTGCCTCTTTCTACAGGATCCGCTTGCTTCCACCACCTTTCTGCACACGCTGAAGGTGCTGTGTTTGGATCCTGGATCTGGTCGTAGGTGAGTGAAGCTGGCTCTCTGAGTCTCTAACCAGGGCCTCTTAGGGTGCACTCGGCTGGGACCCTTCTCTTCTAGCAGCTGTAGTCATTACAGATGGTGGTGAGATAAAGAGGTTTTCAAGGCTCTCTGGCGAGAAGAGTTCCTGCCTGCCTGAGGTCAGAACTGAAATGACTTCATCTGCACAAGGCTCTGGCATTTCCTGTGCAACTCTTATCAAATGCCTCTACGGTGGCAGTGACTTGAGATGGTGCTTTTTAATCACTTTTTGCCCAGTATCTCCCATCACATGGTCACAATTTTCTTGTCCTCTGTCATTCATCAGAAAGGCAGGCACGTCGGTGAATAGCTTGCATTCTTCAGCGGCAATCTGTCAGGGAGTTCAGGAGGTGCTGTCTGTTTTTCTATTTGGAGAAATCAGAGGAAGGTTTGATGGGGGAAGGTGCCACCCGTCTATTTCCTTTCTCCATCCAGGCAGCCTGTGGGCTACAACACTGGTCATCTCATATATGGGCTGCAGAGGGTTCCTAAGACCGCTTCTCCCTCATCAGAGCCATCCTTAATGGACAGTCCCTGAAAGAGATGAAGCATAAAGTTTGCTATGTGGATGGGTATATCTATTTATTTTTATTTATTTTATTTTTTTTTTTTGTCTTTTTAGGGCCGTACCTGCGGCATATGGAAGTTCCTAGACTAGGGGTCAAATCAGAGCTGTAGCCACAGGCTTACACCACAGCCACAGCAAAGCCAGATCTGAGCCGCATCTGCGACCTACACCACAGCTCACAGCAATGCTGGATCCTTAATCCACTCCGTGAGGCCAGGAATCGAACCTGCATCCTCATGGAGACTAGTCAGATTCTTTTCCACTGAGCCACAACAGAAACTCCCATGGATGGGTATATTTAGAGAATAAATCCCTAGAAGTGGAACTATTAGGTGATGTGATTTGTAATTTTCATCCCCCCCCCCCCGATTGATACTTCTACCTGCTGTGGATGAGTGTGCTTCCTTCCCCAAACTTTTGTAAATAAAATGGGTTTTTTAAACTTGGCCAATTTCATAGGTGAGAAAATAAAATAAAGCTTGCTTCTAACTGTGAATACAAACCCCTGGGAGAAGGAGACCTGGAGTCTGCAGATGCTTCCTAGGGGTTTGCTCATCCCAGCCCAGGATTCTGTAGCGAGAAGGGGATGGAAGAGAGGATGGGAAATGGGGAGAGGAGGAGGGGAGAAGAGTGGCAGAGAGCAAAAAAAAAAAAAAAAAAAGGGGAGTGAGGAGGATGAGAAAGTATCAGAGCAGTAGGTTGGGGCAAATCAGACCAAAGCTAGAAGTTATATTTCTTAGCAGATCAGAGGCTTCCTGTTCTCTGCCTACTCCGCTTACGTCCCTCCATCCCACACATACATTTCGCCCCGGCAGCCCCACTTCCTGTAAATAGGGACTTATGTTCTGGGCATTCAAGTATCTTGACTGCTCATGCCATTCTAGAACCTCAGGACAGACACTAGACACAGATGCACCGATTGCCCAAGAATTCCTTGCTTAGAGTGTCGAGGGGTGGGGTGCTTGGCTGGGGGGAGAAAGGAGCTGGTGAGGCTCTACAAGGAGGTTTCTAAAGCTGATTTATTTGCAATGGAAAAAATGACCACAGGGAGTTCTGGGTTAATCAAAGAATCTCAGAGGGGTTAAAACTATTGGATTAAGCATTCTAATCCTGGAGTTCCCATTGTGGCTCAGTGGAACTAAACCCGATTAGTATCCATGAGGACAGGGGTTCAATCCCTTGCCTTGCTCAGTGGGTTAAGGACCCAGCATTGCTGTGAGCTGTGGTGTAGGTCTCAGGCACGGCTCGGATCCTGTATGGCTGTGGCTGTGGTGCAAGCTGGCAGCTGCAGCTCCAATTTGACCCCTAGCCTGGGAACTTCCATAAAAAGCAAAACAAACAAACAAACAAACAAAACAAAAAACCTCCAATACTAATTTATATGGTTGGTACAGATGCAGTTACCAGTAAAAAAAAAAAAAAAAATGGGTTTGCCTCTTTAGGTTGTAACATACAAAGGGGCTTATCCAGATTACCCTGAGTGTTGGAGGTTGATGAAGCTATGTATTTTGAGGAAGGGAGATCGCTCTTTTTTTTTTTTTTTTTTTTGCCACACCCACAGCATGTGAAATTTCCTGGGCCAGTGATAGATTCTGAGCCACAGCTGTGACCTATGCCACAGCTGCAACAATGCTGGATCTGAGCCCTGTCTGCGACCTGCACTGTACTGGGCTGGGGATTGAACTGGCCCCTCCAGAGAGACAAGCCAGATTTTTAACCTGCTGCACAGCAGGAACTCCCAGGAAGGGTGATAAATTGACCAAAGAGTCAGATCTCTGGAGAACCTATAAACAGCACACTAGCTAGTGTCCCCAGGGCCCAGAACATAGCTTGGTAATTAGAAGGTCATATAGGATCCTATGTGGGTCTGGCAACGGGGTGATCCCTGCCCCTCCTCCTTCAGCAGCAGAAGAAGCGAATTGCTCCTCCAGAGCTTCACTACCCTTTGGATCCAGCTCCTCCATCTTTTCTTCTGTGGTCCACACCTCCCTCTAAAAAAATGCCCTTTACACCCCATCTGATCTCACAATCTCTGCTCACTCATACCTCCCTCCTAACAATCTCTAAATGTCCAATATCTCACGTTCAAAAATCCTCCAAAGACAGAATCTGATTAATTCAATCTGTCACCAGGGTTCCTACTGCCCAGTTTATAGACAGCACATAGCCTGGCTATCCTTGCATCAGATGCCTATTCAGCGATGGCCAGGCTGGAGGTGTCAGCAAGGTCCACTGGGGACCTCAAAATGAGACAGCCTTGGAAGGCGGTCGTGAGGATGGGGCTGAGGTCATCAGACCTCTTTAGGATGGCTAGACCAAGTGTCTGGGTTCGCATCCCAGCTCCCACATGACCTTAGCTTCTTCCTGTAGAGCCTTGAAAAACAAGCCCATCAGGTACGCAGGTATTTATTGTGCATTATCTCTAAGCATCTTTACGGCCTTGACAATCTAATTCGGTGATTCCATCCGTCCCCACATAACACCTCTACTCTTCTGGGCTTCTGGTCCTCCCTCCTATACAGTTGCCACATGTACCTCCTATTCCCGAGAAGACAGAGACCACTGTCTCTCTTTCCTCATCAGAAAGGATGATATGAGTGCATCCGCAGATGGCCCCTGACTTAGGATGTTGCAATGGAGGAAGCACAGTGCTCCGAGGAAGGCAGGGCTTGCTCCCCCTTGCTTACACTGTCACAGAGAAGAGGGGAAAGTGGGGACAGGTATGTCCAGTTCCTCTGCCCTCCCCGCAGTGCTCCCCGAGGGAGGAAGGGTGACTATTTGGAGCAGGGAGGATGCGGATCTCGTCTTTGGGAGCAGCCTGTTCTCAGCACACTCAGATTCTCTGCTCCTTCAGGCAGCGAACTCACCAGTGCCCTGCCCCTCAGAGAGCGAGGACTACAACTAGGGGGATAAACAGTAGGAAGACCGGGGAAGCCACGATCTCCCTTATCAATCGTAAAGCTAATATTTGGATCTGAGTCTATGTAATGCCTACAATTACATCTCCATTGTTTTGGGAGCTGGCTTAGGAGGGAGGAGTATGGGTAAAATCACCTGTTGCCCAATACATGCCATCCCTGGAGGTCTGAGAAAGCACGCCACACCAGTTCTGAGTACAGGATAGGGTGATTTGTCTTAAGGGTCCCTAAGCAAGCTGAGGAATGAAGGAGACCCATCAGGAATACTAGCCTCCTACCAGCGAGTCCCGGTTCCTTGACTCTTCCCAGACAGATGCTGCAACCTTCACTGTCCCCCGTGGCTCAGGACACTGAAGAAATGCACTGGCTTTGGAGTCAGAGGATTGGAACTCAAACTTCAGCTCTGCGGGTTATTCGTTGCATGACGGCACACATGTGAGTCCTCTTCTGAGTCTCAGTTTCTCCATCTTTAGAGTGGGCCTCATGATACCTGCTTCAGAGAGTCCTTCTGAAGATTTCAATCGGTGAGAAAACAAGTTGGTACCATGTTTGTTAACTCTGCAGATGGGAGTGGTTGTCATCAATCCTCCTGAGGATGAGCAGGCTTTCCTAACCCACCCAACTCCCTCTGTTTTTCCTCTTAGGCCCTTGAGGTCCCAGGCTGGAGGTGAAATTGACACAGTGGTTTCTTTCTCTCCTCACTTCTTTCTTTCTCTCTTTCTTTCCTTCTTTCTTCCTTCTTTCCCTTCTTTTTTTTTTTTTTTTGTTTGTTTTAATGACTGCATCCGTGGCATATGGAAGTTCCCAGGCTAGGGGTTGAATCCAGAGCTGCAGCTTCCAGCCTGTGCCACAACCATAGCAACCAGAACCGAGCCAAACTGGGACCTACACCACAGCAACACTGAATCTTTAACCCACTGAGCAAAGCCAGGGATCGAACCTGCATCCTCATAGAGAGAGAGTGTGAGGTCCTTAACCCGCTGAGCCACAATGGGAACTCCCACAGCAGTTATTTCCATGACTGTAGCATTGCTAAGTTTCCCATGAGCCCCTTGATAGAGAACAAAAGAAGAAGAACTGGAGTCTCTGCCAGGCCAACTGGGGCTAAATTAGACTGGCTGGCAGGAATTCTGAAAAGAGTGGGGAGCCCACTTGTGACTCTTATCATCTGTAAAGTGAATATAATCATTCCAACCTCGGAAGGTTCCTAGAAGGAATAAATAGGCTCATGGATCTGGCATATGATTAGATCGTCAAATGCTACTTCTCTCCTTTCCTTTAAACTCTAAGACACTACTCTCAGATGTGTGGCCTATAGAAGGGACTTGTTCTGCATCGGTCCAATTTTTAAGGACCTCACAGCAAAGCCTACCTGGAATCCACATTGGGAAGATACTGTCATGTGGCAGCTAGATAGATTTGACTGTGATCATTCCTTCAGTCAAAGACCAGGAAAAAAAATGATTAGCAGTGACTTATTCTTTCCCTTCTTTTTGGCTGCCCTGCGGCATATGGAGTTCATGGGCCAGGGATCAAATCTGAGCTGCAATTGCAACCTATGCTGCAGCTGTTAAGCTGGATCCTTAATCCACTGTGCTGGGCCAGGGATTGAACCTGTGTCCCAGCGTTCCAGAGACCCCACTGATCCTGTTGTGTCATAGCAGGAACTCCTAGCAGTGACTTATGCTAAAAATTGGGATTAGGAAGCCGTGTGAGAATTTTGCCCACCATCAAGCTAGAAATGAGACTGCCAGCCATCTCTGCTACCCTGGATCTCGACTCCTGATCTAGTCTAAGCCTCAGTGTTCCCACCTTGACTGTAGTGAAGGTATCTTCCCTGGCCTGGTCTTGGCCTTGTCTGAACTTCTCTCAAGTCCTTTGTTAATACAGCTTCGCCACTGTTGCCAGTTTAATTCTCCCAAGGTGATTATATCCGTTTCCTGCTCAGAAACCGGAACTGGTTCCACAATCACACTTTCTAGATTTCCATTCCTTCTTTTTATGTGTCCTTCCACTTTTCCCATGGAACTAGTACCTAGATGGATTGGGCAGAGTCACCAGTTGCAAGCCCACAATCACACTTTCTAGATTTCCATTCCTTCTTTTTATGTGTCCTTCCACTTTTCCCGTGGAACTAGTACCTAGATGGATTGGGCAGAGTCACCAGTTGCAAGCAACAGAAATCGTTTCTGGATATTGGGCAGTTTGCAGACCAACTGACAAGACCAGAGAATCAGCCACAACTCCATAGTTCCAGGGACCTACAACCATGCCACCAAACTGGTTTTATGAGAAAAATCACCCAGTTTTTCCCCCTGAGACTTAACCAAATGCTATACTTCAGTGTCAGAAATTCAATTTCAGAGCAAACATGATGGCTGCCAGTATCTGTGGCATCTCTTCACTGAGAACTCAGTCTTGCGGGCTCTGAGAGTCAGGTACTTATTACTTTAGAGAGAGGAAAAACCATGCACTAGTCCCTCCTGATGTTTGGCGCTTAGAAATCAGTATCTCCGTGGTTAAGACTTATTTTTTTTTGTCTTTTGTCTTTTTTGTTGTTGTTGTTGTTGTTGTTGTTGTTGTTGCTATTTCTTGGGCCGCTCCCTCGGCACATGGAGGTTCCCAGGCTAGGGGTCGAATCGGAGCTGTAGCCACCGGCCTACGCCAGAGCCACAGCAACGCGGGATCCAAGCCGCGTCTGCAACCTACACCACAGCTCACAGCAACGCCGGATCGTTAACCCACTGAGCAAGGGCAGGGACCGAACCCGCAACCTCATGGTTCCTAGTCGGATTCGTTAGTGGTTAAGCCTTATTGATAGAGTCTGGCTTACATGTTTATGTCACACTGGCCAGAAAAGCTGGGAAAGAGAGCCTTTTGGGCGTTCACCTTGGAGGGTGAGGAATGGGACTTAGAAGGTGGTGGATTTCCAAACTATACCAAGGCTGCTCAAAAATCTACTGGGCAGCTAGAAAAGGTGACGATAGCGACAGATAGTCAACCCTTTGTTTGCCCAGCATTAGCCTATACCATTTTTGCATTCCCAAGCTTACCAATAACAGCTTTCCTGACAGAGATAATGTAACTATCCCTTAAGTGAACACAGCCTTGGAGTTCCCTGGTGGTTCAGTGGGTTAAGGATCTGGCATTGTCACTACTGCGGTGCAGGTTTGATCCCTGGGCTGTAGGTAAAGCCAAAAACAAAGAAAGATAGAAAGACAGAAATGATGGCAGAAAGGAAGGGGAAAGAAAGGAAGGAAGAAGAAAGAGGAGTTCCCGTCGTGGCAAAGCAGAAACGAATCTGACTAGGAACCATGAGGTTGCGGGTTCGATCTCTGGCCTCACTCAGTGGGTTAAGGATCTGGCATTTCTGTGAGCTTGGTATAGGTCACAGATGTGTCTGGGATCTGGCGTTGCTGTGGCTCTGGCGTAGGCTGGCAGTTGTAGCTCCAATTAGACCCCTAGCCTGGGAACCTCCATATGATGCAGGACAGGCCCTAAAAGGACAAAAGACAGAAAGACAGAAAGAAAGAAAGACAGACAGACAGAAAGAAAGAAAGAAAGAAAGAAAGAAAGAAAGAAAGAAAGAAAGAAAGAAAGAAAGAAAGAAAGAAAGATAGAAAAGAAAGGAAGGAAGGAAAGAAAGAAAGAAAGATAGATAGATAGAAAGGAAGGGGAAGGAAGGAAGGGGAAGGAAGGATGGAAAGAAGGATGGACGGAAGGAAGGAAAGAAAGCAAGAAAGCAAGAAAACAAATAAACAAACAAACAAGCTTATCCTCTGCCCTAAAAGCAGACAAGTCAAAGTCTCATCAGTTAGATTATCCAGCTTCAAATCTAGAGTCTCTGGACGATGTGTATTCTTTCTCTAGTTCTCTCTGGGTTCTGTCTTTATACCCTGTAACCTGCGGATTAGATTGCGAAGAGAGTCACTCTCACCACAAGCCTCCAAAATAATTAGTACAGGAATAGACAAGAGGGAAAGAACAATTAGTTATGACACATCAAGGAAAACATACGAGTACACTTTCTAGCCTCTCCCTGCCTCAGTGGGTCAAATGGTCAGAGCTGGCATGTATGTGTCTTCTCTCCACTGCCATCTACCCCCTGCTCCTTTGCCCTCAGTGAGCACATTGGCTGGTTGCTTCTATACACGCTCGGTACCCTCAAGTTTTATTTGCCTGTATTTGGTTTCTATAGTTTTTGCTCAAACTTTCCTGGACAGAGAAGTATGGAGAGGTACACGGTCTATCCTAGATTTCAGATACCCCTTCCTGCCTCCATGGTGTGACAGAAAGACTCTTTCTCCTTGATGGGCAGGTGACATCACTCTTGGCAGCACCAAGACCCCCTATTCTTCAAGTGATAAGCTTAGTCTTCAATAAACAATGTCACTTGTCTTTAAGGCTGGTTGCTTCTGCGTGACCAGGATACCTGATAGATCCCTGAATCCCATGAACACCAGCCCATTTTCTTCTTAAATGGTTAAATGATTTTTGGGGTCAGAACCAATGGAGTCTGTGATACCCGGAAAAAGCGTGGAGAGAAGGGAAGATGAATTAAAACCCAGAAAAAAATGTCTCTTCAGGGAGGACTCTCCTCTGTAATAGAAAGAGCCCAATGTAATTAACCTGCTACCAGGTAGCCTACTGGTCCCCCTGCACAATGGCATCGCATCAGGGGCTTTGGTTTGGTTTTACTGCTAATAATCGAGTGTTTGGTGATGGTAGCAGGCAGGCCAGCCCCGATAGAGGAATCCATGCTTTTGGGGTGTGTAAACCCTTCATTTTTGCCACCATGACTTCCTCTGCAGTGGAGACTTTTGATGAGAACTCACAGGGGACACAGCCTCACCCCTCCACCTGTTTTGTTAGGTTCTTCAGCCAACTTCCTCAATTAACTTTTTGCCACCAATACGTTTTGGTCGTTCCAACTTCTTGAACATCTGGCCAAACCATTAGCCCTTTCTCATGAATGTACACTGTACATTCCCCACCCATGTACACTAAAGATCCAGGCTGAGGCCACCCTACTTTACAGGCAAAGTTGTATCTATAAGGGGACTTTCCTATCTGTATTTAGGGCCATCCTTCAGGCCGAAAAGGCTTAGCATCCCACTTCTTTCTGGTGCCAGAACATCACAGAGTCCTCTATAGTAGGCCAACTGCATACTCTTCATGAGATGTAGGTATGTGCCAAGGAAGAGGTGGCGGTGTAACAGAGGCATGCCGAGACGTGGAGTTACCTGTGCTTGTAATGTGTTGGCACCTTCAGGGCAATTGTGATGGAGGTGTTGTTAAGTTATGCTTGACCTTGTGTCTTGGTGGATGAGAGAACATCTAGTCCACAAGGGACCATCCGTAGTGCATGAATTCTGGGTGGCCACTGACAGGAATCCAATCACCATGTGCCAATAACAAGCCAAGACGGCTTCCCCAAAGGAAAATAGATACTTGCTGAAGAGTACATGGCTTTTCTCCAAAACCCGGGGGACTTGGTTGGGGTCCCCTGTTGAGGCTTGCCACAGGTGCCCTATGGCATCGTGTGTCTACAAACACACATCAAACACCACCGGATCTGCTGGAATCCTAAGTGCTGAATGTTAAAAACAGCGATGGAGCATTATTCTTGTTCTGGGTCCTGCTCAATGCTGAGAGCCTTTTAGGTCACATGGTAAAAGCAACAACAGCATGCTTAAATGTGGTAGATGGTGCTTCTAAAATCTAAAGAAGCAATGAGGAGTTCCCGTTGTGGCTCAGCAGGTTACGAGTCTGACTAGTATCCATGAGGATGTGGACTCGATCCCTGGCCTCGCTCAGTGGGTTAAGAATCTGGCGTTGCCGTGAGCTGTGGTGTAGGTTGCAGACATGGCTCGGATCCTGCATTGCTGTGTCTGTGGCGTAGGCCTGCAGGGTAGTTCCAATCCGACCCCTACCTAGCCTGGGAACTTCCATATACCACAGGTGCGGCCTTAAAAAGCAAAAAAATAAAAAATAAATAATTTTTAAAAATAAAGAAGTAATGTGCTTCTCTCTCTATTTTTCTTTTTGGCCACACCCATGGCATGTGGAAGTTCCCAGGCCAGGGAATCGAACTTATGCCACAGCAGCCACCAAAGCAGTGGCAGTGACAATGCCAGATCCCTTACCTGCTGAGCCACAAGGGAATCAATCCCTCAGGTTCTCTTTGTAAAAATTGAAGTAGAGTTGAGTTACAATGTTTCATGTGTACAACAAAATGATTCACTTATAGATTTATCTATTCTTTTAGAGATTCTTTTCCTTTATAGGTTATTACAAAATATCGAATATTGTTCCTTTGCTGTACAGTAGATCCTTGTTGTTTATCTATTTTATATGCAGTAGTGTGTATCTTTCTTTCTTTATTTTCCTTTCTTTCTTTCTTTCTTTCTTTCTTTTTTTTTTTTTTTTTTTTTTTTTTTGCTTTTTAGGCCCGCACCCTTGGCATATGGAGGTTTCCAGGCTAGGGGGCTAATTGGAGCTATAGCTGCCGGCCAACACCACAGTCACAGCAATGCAGGATCTGAGTAGCGTCTTTGACCTACACCACAGCTTGCCGCAATACTGGGTCCTTAATCCACTGAACAAGGCCAGGGATCAAACCCACAACCTCATGGTTCCTAGTCGGATTTGTTTCTGCTGTGCCATGACAAGAACTCCCGTGCTTATTTCTTAATGGTAGAAATTATAAGGTACACCTACCCCTTCCTTTGAGGGTGATATCCCAATTCCTGGACTTTAATGAGGTGGCAGCCCTGTATATTTTCATGGGCTGCATCTCTCATTTTAGGCACACTTCAGGTATGTCTCTAACCCAAGGTATCTAAAGCACCTGCTACATCCTGGTTATATTAGTTTGATGTCATCAACGTAATAAGTCAACCTCACGTCCTGCGAAACAGGGAGAAAGTCGAGCACAAACGCAATTGTGGCACAGAGGCAGAGGGGGCATAACACCAAGGCAAGACGGTGGAGGTAGACAGCTCCCCCTGCCAGGTGAAAACAAATTTCAACTAACCTTTCCTTCTCATTTGAATGGACGAAACTGTCACCACATCCAGAGCTGCCTACCAGATGTTAGAAACTGTGCTGATTGACTCCAGTAAAGAGACCACATCTGGAATAGCTGATACTAGCTTTTAAGAAGCCTCTGTATGTCTTCGAGATCTGACAGTTGCCTAGACAAAACAGGTACCTTAAAAAGGGATATGAAAGGAAGCATCACCCCCACAACTTTCAATTCTGTTTTGATTGCATATCATTTTGAGGATCTTCCAGGAAAGGGATATTGTTTTTGGTTTATTCGCATAGTGGTGAGGGGAAGCTCTCGAGCTGTGCTGCCCCAAACCCTGGCCACTAGCCACACAAGAGCTTGCAATGTGGTTAGCCTATAATGAGATGTTCTGTCAGTGTAAAAATATGCACCATATTTTGAAGACCTCGTATGAAAATAAATATATTATTAAGGCAACCTATATTGATTAGAAATTGAAATGATAGTATTTTGGATATTTTAGGTTAAATTAAATGCCCTATTGGAGTTCCCGTCGTGGTGCCATGGTTAGCAAACCTGACTAGGAACCATGAAGTTGCAGGTTCGATCCCTGGCCTTGCTCAGTGGGTTAACGATCTGGCATTACCATGAACTGTGGTGTAGGTCGCAGACGCAGCTTGGATCCCGTGTTGCTGTGGCTCTGGCATAGGCCGGTGGCTACAGCTCCGATTCGACCCCTAGCCTGGGAACCTCCACATGCCGAGGGAGCGGCCCTAGAAAAGGCAAAGACAAAGAATAAAAAAATAAAAATAAATAAATGCCTTCTTAAAATGAATTTCACTTGTTTCTTCTTTTTTAAAAATATGACTACTAGAAAATTTAAACTTAGATCTATGGCTCATACTATACTTCTATGAGGCAGTACCAGTTGCAGGCTGCACTTGCTTTTCTTATGACAGCCCTCGTGACAGAGGTTAGGAAACAAATTTGGAAATGATGCCAGTGGCTGAATTTACCTATTTCAGCTCTATGCTCAACCACGAGATGGCTCTGGGGTCTCATAGGGCCCATCAGGAGGTTGTTACAATTGAAGCATTTATAATCTGATCGACATAAGTCTGCCACTGACTGGGAATCCAGAGCTGCATTTTAGTTTCCCATTATTTCAAAGCCAAAGTTTGGGATATTTTTCTCTCCCTACGTGGACATTTATCCTGCTAAATGGCTGTCTCTGTGGCGAAGAGGAGGAGGAAAAAGCAGAGCAGAAGCCATCATGCTATCACAGCGTCTTTGGTCAGGTGTATGGAACTTTCCTTTCATGTAAGGAGCTCTGAGTTTCTGAAATAAATCAGGCCAGAGGATCGAGTGAGGGAGTGAGAATCTCTATCACAGTGGCCCAAGTAAGGTCTCTTTCCACCAGACTGTGGTTTTTTTTTGGGGGGGAGGGTGTGGAGGGGTCAGTTCCTAAATCAAGTAAAACCTTGCAGTGGGCTGCCTATCTGTTTCACTTCTGGATCTTCTGATTAGGTAACTGGATACCATCCAAGAGCCAGACCATTCAGATCAGCACCGCAGCCCCTTAGCCAATTGTAATAATTGTAGATACCATGCCTGGCAGTGTTAAGTCTGATGCTTGGCCTGGCTTAGGTGCCCTGCCCCTGTCCCATTACCTCGTTGGCATCGTGGAGATTATTTCAGCACCTCTAGTTCCTCACATCTGCATCTTTGGCCTACAAACGCAGGCCCACGTTTCTAGTTCTTCTGAACTGATGTATTTTTCAACGATAGGAGCGTCGTTGGCCCCATGTATGGTTTCTGCATCCGAGGATACAGAAACCTGACTGCACTGTGCCATTTTATTTTATTTTACTCTCATTTTTGGCCGTATCCAAGGCACGCAGAAGTTCCCAGGCCAGGGATCAAACTCGATCCAAAGCAGTGACAATGCTGGATCCTTAACCCACTGAACCACCATGAAACTCCCATGACATTTAATGCGAGGAATTTGAGCATTCGCAGATTTGGGTATCCACAGGCGCTGGGGGTGGTCCTGGAACCAATACCAAGGGTCTTGATCTTTACTGGGAGGGGAGGCTGAACTACATATGATGAATCCACTCCAAAATCCCTGTCTTCCTGTCTTTCTATTCTTCCTCTCCAGTTGACCCTGGAATTTCTGACTTCTTGGATTTTTTTGGTGGGGTCCCTCTTTGAGTCAGTTTGCCATCTGCCAACTGAGAAAAACAATTAGCTCCAGCTGCTAGAGCTCTCATTTTCATCCAATATCTCTGGAAAGAATGCCATATTGAAAAATGCAGCCTAATCTTTATTTATGTCTGTCTTTCCTTGGCCAAGCCCTTAATCTCACATACATTCTCCAGGGTTTTGCTGATAAATTAGGAAAGACTTAAAGGCTTTTTTAAGGTCTTAGCCTTATTCCTGGTTCTGCGTCCCTGGGGACATGCTAGGCTATAATTCTTGTTATAAGTCTGGAGACAAGCGGAGAGGGTAAGGATGAGGCATGGAGAGAACTGGCTCCCTCTTGCCAGGTAAATCCCTACAGCAGGATCCTTGTGGATTTCCAGAAAGAAGAGGAGTAGGAGAGGGGAGAGGGAGGGGAGGATAGGTGGAGGAGGAGGTGGTGGCTGGAGGAGAAGGAGGAGCTGAGTCTGCTGCCAAGAGAGGCTCAGTGGGGATTTGGGATACTCTGAGTCACATGAATTCCCCTAAGTTGATTCTTGGCACCTACTTCTTTCTGGTCCACACCACAACTTTTGCAAAAGACCTGGTGAAGCTATGAATTTCACCAAGGTTTTAATTTAGCATGCTGCAGAATCTAACTTCAACTGTTAGGAAGCAGCAGGGAGCACCCAGCTGGTTATCATATCCAAGAAGAGGTTGTAGGAGACTGGACAGGGAGATACGACAGTGGGATTGAGAGCCAGTCACCTGCAGGAACAAATTAGAGAGTGATGGCCTGGAGAGGTCACATAAAGGCAGGAAGTCAGATGAAGTGCCTGTGGTCCTGTCATGGACTCTTTCTTGGGTGTCAGGCTCCTGGAACTTTTGCGGGGTGGTGGTGGTGTCAGATTCAAAAGGGCACGTGTGGGATTGGTATGAAACAAAGAAGGATTCTCACTGTATTCCGTGCAAAGTTTATAAGTGCTATGTTCCAGAGGAGTTCCCGTCACGGCTCAGTGGTTAACGAATCCGAATAGGAACCATGAAGTTGCGGGTTCGATCCCTGGCCTTGCTCAGTGGGTTAAGGATCAAGCGTTGACGTAAGCTGTGGTGTAGGTTGCAGATGCAGCTTGGATCCTGCGTTGCTGTGGCTCTGGCGTAGGCCAGAGGCTTCAACTCCGATTAGACCCATATGCCATCGGAATCGGCCCTAGAAAAGGCAAAAAAAGACTAAAGAAATAAATAAAGTGCTACGTTCCCATCAAAGCTGTACAAAGGGAAAGAAAGAGAAGTTTCAGGCCATATTTGGGTCATAGGGGCAGATAGGCTTTCTGTAAATAAACAGAATTCCTCGCTGGCATTAGAGCAGTAACTTTCCTGCCTGTCTCGCTGTCTTGAAGTTCATTCTCTCTGTAAGCTGATTCATCTCAGCCGGCAGGGATATCTTTCTAATGCATAAAGCCTTTAATGGCTCCCCATTGCCTTCAGGAAAAAGCCCAAACTCTTTGACTAGCTTCTTAAGGCTCAGCTCACTCCGGCCCTGCCACCTCTCCATCCTCATTTCATTGTCTCCAGCTCCATCCCTACCCCTAGTCTCAACCCTACAGCTTTCCACTGAAAACTGACCCTGAGGAACTGTTCTTGAAAAATGTGCAGCCTTTGGAGTCCCTGTTGTGGCGCAGCAGGTTAAGAATCTTACATAGTGTCCATGAAGTTGCGGGTTTGATCCCTGGCCTCAGTCAGTGGGTTAAGGACCCGGTGGTGCTGCAGGCTGCCGATCCCTGATGTGGTTTGGATCCAGTGTTGCTGTGGCTGTGACGTAGGCCTGCAGCTGCAGCTCCAATTCAACGCTTGGCCCTCAGAACTTCCTTCCATATGCTGTATGTGCAGCTCCAAAAAGAAAAGAAAAGAAAAGCACAGCATTCTAATGAGGATGGATGCTGCAAAAAGAAAGACCATAATCACGGGTTTTAGCAGTCCTTTTTATTACTAAAGGAGAAATTATTCCTTTTGTTCGGCTGAGCATCTTGACGGATTTTTGGATGAGCATAGGTGAGTCTGGAGGAAATCCGTGGCATATTTGTAGTTAATTTGACCTGTGCAAACTGTGAGCTGAATACGGATGGGGAAAAAAAGATGAGTGAGAAGATAAAGGAGATAACCAGTTGAAAGAGAGAGAAAAAGAGAGATAGCACCACTGGTAAGAAATCCTTGGTGGAAGAACAAAGGATTTTTCTTATCTAAGGAGCAATTTTCAGTTGTTTGTTGTGCACTGCAGCTTTGCAATCATAAACCTCAATAAAGCCTGGAGGAGCTCCTGTCATGGCTCAGTGGTTAACAAACCCAACTAGTATCCATGAGGAGGCAGGTTTGATCCCGGGCCTCACTCAGTAGGTTAAGGATCCCGAGTTGCCGTGAGCTGCGGTGTGGTCCTGCACTGCTGTAGCTCCGATTCGACCCCTAGCCTGGGAACCTCCACATGCCTTTCATGCAGCCCTAAAAAAGACAAAAACAAGACAAAACAAAGCTTGGAACCATTTTTTACATCCTGCTTTTCTTCTGTCACATCCCTACTCCTAGGTTTTGTGGTAATTTTAGCCAAGGCTCTAGAGTAAGTCTTTCCTGATTCAAAAGTTCTTACTATTCCATGTCACGCTAGCATCATCCATTTAGATGAGGACAATACAAGGGTCATTTAGCACCACTGTTGTCTTGCATTCTTTGTCATCTTCCACGCAGAGATTTTTGTCTGTGGTTATTTTCTCTATTATTTTCTTGACTAATTTCCTCAGATAAAGTACATGAGTCATATACTTTCCAAGGCCCTATGTGTCCATAGATGCCTTCTTTTTGCCCACATAGAATAATGTTTCAATTGAATGTAAGATTTTCAGATCTTAATCCACGTTCCCCCCAGCAGCTTATAAATAGCATCCTTTTATCTTTCAAGAACCTCCAGTATTGATGACAGTCCAGTGATGGCCTCTCCTTTGTCAATAACATGTTTTTTTTTTGTTTTGTTTTGTTTTTTATGGCTGGCTGATAAAAGTTAAATTAATCCTTGAAGCTGAGAGATTTCATCAGGACACTTCTTTGTGTGAATGTTTCCTTTTATTAAACCCACCTGCAGGCCAGGGGAGTCCTTTAAATAATCAAATCTTTCTTTGGTTTTCTTCTCTTTTTGCGGGGGGGGGGGGGGGATGCCCAGCATCACATGGAATTCTTGGACCAGGAGTCGCAACTGTAGCTTGGATCTGACCCCTGGCCCAGGAATTCCATATGATGGATCTTTAACCCATTGTACAGGGCTGGGGATAGAACCTGTGTCCTGGCTCTGCAGAGAGGCTGTTGATCCAGTTGCGCCACAGCAGGAACTCCTCTTTAGTATTCTCCTATCTTCTCCTTTCTCCTTCTGGCACTCCCATTCTTAGACTATTAAGACTCTGCCTAATTGGTCCCCTGTGTCTTATATCAGTGCATTTTTTAAAAACATCGTTAGCATGCCTTTTTTTTTTTCTTTTGCTTGAGTTATTGGAACAACCCCCTACGCTAAACACTCATTAATTTTTGGAAGTTATCATTTGCTTTCATTTCTACTTTGAATTTCTAAACTTAGGAATCATGCTCTTTAGTCCTATAATTTCATTTTTTATGCTCTAATTCTATCTTCTTGAAAGTTCTCATTATGATTTTTCCCTCATTATGTTTTAATTGAATTTCACGTCTGCATCTCCCATTAACGCTGCCTCTACTTGCCGACATCTCCTGGCCATTCAGATGGGGCTCTTTCCTAAAAAGGACATGTTCCCTTTGTGTGTAATCTCCTTTGCCTGATAATTTGGCAACTCGGCTGTTGGAATCCCTCACCCAGAGTTGGACGGATCGCCACTGTGACGTGAGCCGGCAGGAACGGGGACAGGAAGACGGGACGTTTCAGTTGAGGATTTGGGTGGTGCTGGTGGTGGAGTCATCGTTCTTGGATGCGAGAAAGCTAGACCTCCCTGGCATCGGTGGCTTCATCTCAGGTTCCCCCAGAGACAGTCACAGCAAGGAGGAGGGGTTAAGGCCGCCAGATCTGGATCCTCATCCCTAAATGCCATGTAACGAGCTCTTAGCCGTGTCGGGACTCTTCCTTTGGTGGCTGAGCCGTCCTAGCTCGGAGGGACGGAGACGGGGCGTGACTACACAGGTTGTCACTTTCCCAGGATTCCCTAAGAACGGACAAGGGCGGCAGTGCTGGCCCAAATCAGCGGGGCTTTGAAGGCAGACACTGCTTCCTCCATCGTCTTGGCAGCTCCGGTTCCATCTCATTAGCTACAGCCACGCTACACGTCCACACAGGCTCCCGCTGGGCTGGTCCATGAAAACAGAGCAAACAGTTCCAGTTCCAGGTACGCTGGTGACAATGATCAGGATTGCAGTTTCTAAGGGAAAGATGTTTGAAGAGAAAGAAAGCCTGGTTAACTTTTCAACACGTTTTCCTCTCTTTCTATTTCTTTTGTTACCAGACCTCTTGTTTGCCGCTCAACATCTGCTGTTTGGTGGAGCCTGAGTTGCAGGCTCCTGGCGGTGGTGGCAACCTCTGGGGCATACACGTCTACAGGGCTACCATTTGGTTCCTGATCACAATTGCAACGTGTGGAGGAGGAGTTTCCTCCACACTGCCTAGCCACGCTCGGGGACACCAGGCAGGGTCCAAGAATTCAACTTAATTCTGATACTGGAGACAGTATCAGATTCCGCACGTTAAGGGGTCAGTCCTGCAAGACTGCCGACCCCCCACCCCCACCCCCGCCTTAGACACCGATTTCAAGTCCAGGTTGTCACCTGTGTTTGACCTACTGGCCATAAATGGGAGAATCCCGTGACCCCCTCCTTGGCTTCAGTTTTTGCTGGAGCATCTCGTAGAACTCAGAGAAACATTTTACTTACTAGATAACCATCTTATTAGAAAAGGATAGAACTCAGGAACAGGCAGATAGAAGACACATGCACAGGGCAGGGGATGAGGAAAGGGTTTGAGGCTTCCAAGCACAGCACTCTCCCCAGGTTCATCAATCTGGAAGGTCTTTGAACTCTGTCCTTTTGGGTTTTTATAGAGGCTTCAACACAGACACAGCTGATGACATCATTGTCTATTGGTCACTGATTCAACTTCTTTTCTTTTCTTTTTTTTCGGGGTGGGGGGACATACCCACAGCATGTGGAAGTTACTAGGCCAGGAATCGAACCTGTGCCACAGCAGTGGCAATGCTAGATCCTTAACCCATTGCGCCACAGGGGATCTTCCAAACTCTTTCAACCTCCAGCTCCTCTCCCATCCCCAGAGGTCAGGGAGGTGGGACTGAAAGTTTCAACTCTCTCTAATCACCTGGTTGGCTCTCCTGGCAACCAACCCCTGTCTTAGACGTGATCCAAGAGTCACCCCATTCACCTAATGAAAGACGGCTTCAGTGCCCTCACGCTTAGGGAATGCTGAGGGGTTTAGAGCCTGTGTGCCAGGAATAGGGATGAAGACAAAATATGTTTCTTTTCTTTTCTTTTCTTTTTTTTTGTCTTTTTGGCCATTTCTTGGGCCGCTCCCTTGGCATATGGAGGTTTCCAGGCTAGGGGTCCAATCGGAGCTGTAGCTGCCAGCCTACGCCAGAGCCACAGCAACACGGGATCTGAGCCGCGTCTGCAACCTACACCACAGCTCACGGCAACCCCGGATCCTTAACCCACTGAGCAAGGCCAGGGATGGAACCCGCAACCTCATGTTTCCTAGTCGGATTCGTTAACCACTGCACCACGACGGGAACTCCCAAAATATGTTTCTTATCATAAATCACAACCTTTACAATCACTTCACCAGGAGCACAACAAGATAACGTCCTAAGAGCTAAGTCTCAGCCCTCCTGCGCCAGAGGCCACCACCCCTGCTCCACTGTCCCTGACTTTGTGTAAATTGCATCCCCTGGGGATAGACTTCCCCTGAAATGTTCCTCAAAGGGGGCTGGAAGTTGCCTGCTTCAGAATCTCTGGAGATGGAGTTTCCATCATGGCTTAGCAATTAGTGAACCCAACTAGCATCCACGAGGACACGGGTTCGATCCCTGGTCTTGCTCAGTGGGTTAAGGATCCGGTATTGCCGTGAGCTGTGGTGTAGGTTGCAGATGCGGCTCAGCTCTGGTCTTGCTGTGGCTGTGGTGTAGGCCGGCGGCTTCAGCTCCCAGTGGACCCCTAGCCTGGGAACCTCTATATGCCGAGGATGTGGCCCTAAAAAGACAAAACAAAGACAGAAAAAAAAAAAAAAAGAATCTCAGGAGAGACTGTACAGGCTGAGAGTCCTCAGCCTCATCTCAGGGGAGGGGGGCACAGCAGTCAGCTTTTTAAATAATTTGCATTCATGCTATGTTTTGGGATCCATGCAAGCTCTAAAGCCTTTTCAGCCACCCAGTTTGAGAAAGACCTCAGCCCCCCTCAATCACTGTCCAGAGTCAGACCTGGGAAACTGCCTTGGGATTACACAGAACCAGTTGTCCATTAAAAGAATGAAAGTGGATGGAGTTCCCATTGCGGCTCAGCAGTAATGAACCTGACTAGCATCCACAAGGACTCAGGCTCAATCTCTGACCCCACTCAGTGGGTTAAGGATCTGGCGTTGCCATGAGCTGTGGTGTAGGGTAGGCCAGCACCTGTAGCTTTGATTTGACCCCTAGCCTGGGGACTTCTATATGCTGTGGACTTTATGCATCCCTAAAAAAGGAAAAAAAAAAAAAAGAAAGCTGGGAACATGCCAGTCTGGGGAAAACTCCTTGAGTGTTGCCCACGTCATGAGTGCATCTCATTCCACAGAACATGGAACAAATGCTGTTTCCCTGCTATAAATTCTCGCTTCTCACAGCCTTTGGATTTTGGGCACTCTTCTTGCAGGAAGGCGGGCCCGTGACCTGAAGCCTTATAACCGTCTGCCATACCTTGCAGCTCAGTCCATGTGTGGTGTGCTAGCGTTCTGGACAGTATTACATGGGCTACAATAGCACAATTTCTAATCGTTCAAATGAATCAGGTTGATTTCCTCCTTGAAAGCTAGAAAGTTTACTCTGAACCACCAAGGGCGGAGGGGCAGTTGCCCTAGGGAAGATCGTGTGACCATCTGCACCAGCTTGTGAACCATTCTTTCCTCAAGCCTGGAAGGAAAGAAGAGCTCCTTTGTCAACTGGGTAAGGAAGCTTTCTTTTTCTTTTTTCTTTTTTCTTTTTTGTCTTTTTGCCTTTTCTAGGGCCGCACCCGCAGCATATGGAAGTTCCCAGGCTAGGGGTCAAATACGAGCTGTAGCCGCCGGCCTACACCACAGCTCACAGCAATGCTGGATCCTTCGCCCACTGAGCAAGGTCAGGGATCGTACCCGCCACCTCATGGTTCCCAGTCGGATTCGTTAACCACTGAGCCATGACGGGAACTCCAGAAGCTTTCATTTTCACTTGGCGACCACAGCCTAGCGCTGGAGATCCTTATCATAGTAACACTCCGCTTTTATTGAGAATGTGGCTTTGCCTATGCATTATTTCCTTTCATTTTCAGGTTGACCCAAGAAAGAGGTACCACTGGTGTCCACTGAGGCACAGTGAGGTAGAGAGAGCAAGTGGTGATGCTTGCTGGCAGGTGCACCCAAGCCGCCTGGCTCCACAGTTCGCATTCCTAACTCTTACGTGATTAGCTATAAGCATAAGATTCATGATAAAGGCATACTTATCTTTATTTGTTCATTAATTCCTTCAATATAAAGGACTTTGTGTCAGGTGCTAAGCTAGGTGCTTGGCACACTCCCTGCCCTTGACGTCTCCCAGTCTAATGATGAACACAACTAAGAGGCCAATTAAAACAATGAGCATTACATGCTTGGATGTAAGTGAGAGGAAAGGCTGTGGAGGCACAGACACGGGGGAGGAGGGGTACAGAACCCACGGTTAGAGAAGTCACAGAGAAGGTGGCCTCTGAGTAGAGTTCCCAGGTCAGGGTAGGGGGCCAGTGAGACGAACTGGGGAAGCCAGTTGAGGAAGCAGAGCAGCACGGAGGCCCAGAGCAGGAAAGGGCAGGAAGTTTTCTACAAAGAGAGTGTATCTGAGAAGGTTAGGGCCAGTGGCAAGGGCTGGAGGGGTTGACAGGGAAGGGATCTTTCTTAAATGGCCTCTCCAGGAGTTCTTGTTGTGGCTTAGTGGGTTAAGAACTCGACATAGTGTCTGTGAGGATGTGGGTTCGATCCTCGCCCTCGCTCAGTGGGTTAAAGATCTGGCATTGACACAAGCGCCGGTGTAGTTGGCAGATGAGGCTTGGATCTGGTGTTGCTGTGGCTGTGGCATAGGACAGCAGGTGCAGCTCCAGTTTGACCCCTAGCCTGGGAACTTCCATGTGCCGCCCTTTAAAAAAAAAAAAAAAAAAAAGAGCCTCTGCAAGGGAAAAGCTTGGGCTTTATCCTGTCAAGCCTTTCAAGTATTTTAAGAGGAAGAGTGACAGAGCCAGCTTTTTTTTTTTGGCTATTTAAGGCCAAATCCTTGACATATGGAAGTTCCCAGGCTCGGGGTCAAATCGGAGCTACAGCTGGCGGCCTACACCACAGTCATAGCAATGCAGGATCAGAGCTGAGTCTATGACCTACACCACAGCTCACAGCAACGCTGGATCCTTAACCCACTGAGCGAGGCCAGGGATCAAACCTGCATCCTGGTGGATACCAGTCAGGTTCATTAACTGCTGAACCATGAAGGGGACTCCAGCTTCTCTTTATATTAAGAGGACACTGGTGCCATAAGAAGGGTGGCCTTCCCTGCCACTCAGCTCTTTGATCACAAAGGCCCAAGTTCAATTGGCACAGGTGCTGCAAACATCCTGAACAACAGCGTATGTGGTTGGAAAGTTTGTAAAGAATTATGAAACTGTTATGTGCATCTCTATGGTGTAAATAACTAAAACTGACTTTTAAAAAGTGTAGAAAATATGGAGTTCTCTCTGTGGAGCAATGGGGTAGGCGGTGGCTCTGCAGTGCTGGGATGCAGGTTTGATCCCCGGCTCAGCACAGTGGGTTAAAGGATCTGCCATTGCCACAGCTGCAGTGTAGTTCACAACTGTGGCTCAGATCTGATCCCTGGCCCAGAAACTCCATATGCCCCCCCCCCAAAAAAAAGAAAAAGAAAAAATAATCTACAATATTTTGTAGAAAATATGAACAGATTATTATCAATGAAACAAACTGAAAATGTTCTAGAAGTTCCAGGCCCCTGAAGTTTTTGGGGTTTTATATTTTTGGCTGCATCTGCAACATGAAGAAGTTCCTAGGCCAGTGACTGAACCTGAGCCACAGAAGTAATCAGATTCACAGCAGAGACAATGCTGGGTCCATAACCCACTGAGCCACCAGGGAACTCTATCCTGGAAGTTTTGTTTTTTGTTTTTTTTTTATCTTTTTGCCATTTCTTTGGGCCACTCCCTCGGTATATGGAGGTTCCCAGGCTAGGGGTCGAATCGGAGCTGTAGCTGCCAGCCTACACCACAGCCACAGCAACGCAGGATCCGAGCCGCGTCTGTGACCTCCACCACAGCTCACGGCAACACCGGATCCTTAACCCACTGAGCAAGGCCAGGGATCGAACCCACAACCTCATGGTTCCTAGTCAGATTCGTTAACCACTGCGCCACAACGGGAACTCCGGAAGTTTTATAGATAAATTCTTTCAAACTTTCAAGGATCATAAACTCCTGGCTAAATAATTTTTTTCCTAGAGCATAAATTAAAAAAACAAAAACAAAAACACCCAACTGATTTTGCAGTTAACATAAACTCACTCTACAGGTTAGAAAATATTTCATAAAATATGATCAAATAAAGTTCAGAAATCGGAGTTCCCATCATGGCTCAGTGGAAACAAATCTGCCTAGTATCCATGAGGACGAAGGTTTGATCCCTGCCTTGCTCATTGGGTTAAGGATCAGGCATTTCCATGAGCTGTGGTATAGGTCACAGACACAGCTCGAATTCTGTGTTGCTGTGGCTGTGGTGTAGGCCAGCAGCTCCAGCTCCGCTATGACCCCTAGCCTGGGAACCTCTACATGACACAGGTTAGGCCCTAAAAAGACAAAAATTAAAAAAAAAAAAAAAAGTTCAGAAATTATTAAAAAAAACCCCAAACAGTACCCCAAAGCTTTAAGTAAGCTTTATTTCAGAAAAATAAATATATGTAGACTCTGAAAATAATGTTTCTTCAGAGCTGAAAATGGTTCTGTGTTAAAAAGGGAGAGAAATAACGTTTGGGAACGCTGACCTTGGATCTGGACACTTGTGTGGGTGGTTTGGTTGCACAAATGCTGATCAATTATTTCCATGCCTATCCCATTTTATCTTGAAGAATTATTATCCTAAATGCAAAGATTTTAGCAATGTTTTGGTTGGCAATATAAATTGTTTTATATGGTGAAAAAGAAAAGTGTAAAAAGCAATAAGAAAGCCTAAAGACTCTCATATCAATAAGATTAAGAAATGGAAAATTCCAACGGCTAAAAATCGTAAAGACAAAAATACGCATTCTTACCAGTCATTAAAAAAATCTGTGATGTAAACAGGGAGATACAATATTTTCATCTGTCAAACTTAAAAAGATTTAGAAAGTGGCAATTCTCCACTTGCTTAGGATAGAACATGATGGAAGATAATGTCAGGAAAAGAATGTATGGCTGGGTCCCTATGCTCTACAGCAGAAATTGACGCAACACTGTAAATCAATTACACTCTAATCAAAAAATAAAATAAAGGGGGAAGAAAGAAAACGGCAATTCTGAGCACTCACGAGGATGCCAAGTGAACAAGTTACACACACCCTCTCATCAAACAGTTCAGCAATATGTGTCAGAACACCAGAAGGAGAGATTAATAGTGTTTTTCATTTTTTTCTTTATTTAAAAAATTAAGTTGTAATTCACATGCCATAACATTTGCCTTTTAAAGCGCACAATTCAGGTTGCCATTGTTTTTTTGTATATTCACAATGTGCAACCATCACCACTATCTAATTGCAAAACATTTCATCACGCCAAAAAGAAACCCTGTGTCTGATCGGCTCAGTCCCATCCATCCTCCAGCCCCTGGCAGCCACTAATCTACTTCCTGTCACCATAGATTTGCTTATTCTGGAGAAATGGAATCATTACTATGCAGCCTTTTGTATCTGGCTTCTTAGCATATTTTAATTTATTTATTTATATTTTTAGGGCCGTATCCGCTGCATATGGAAGTTCCCAGGCTATGGGGCGAATTGGAGCTACAGCTGCCAGCCTACAGCACAGCCACAGCTCACAGCAACGCCGGATCCTTAACCCACTGAGCGAGGCCAGGGATCGAACCTGCAACCTCATGGTTACAGTCAGATTTGTTTCCACTGCACCACAACGGGGACTCCTACTTAGCATAATTTTTTTCCAAGGTTGTGTAGTGCCATGTATCAATGCTTCATTCTTTTTTGGGTGGAATGCTATTCATTGTATGGGTATACCACACCGTGTTTATCCATTTATCAGGTGATGGACGCTGAGTTGTTCCCACCTTTGGCCATTATGGTTAATGCTGCTGTGAACACTTATGCTCCAGTTTTTGTGCGGTTATAGATTCCTTGTTTCCAGTTCTCTTGGGTGTATACCTAGGAGTGCTTTTACTTGCGTACATTCCAGTGCTTCTATAGGAAATGTGTGCTATTTTTATGATTCAAAAAGCAATGCGTTACCTTAAAAAAACAAACAAGAACCAATAGATTTACAGGGTGTCAGGGACAGGACTTGCCATGGTCACTTCTGATGCCTGGCTTCTCAAAGTTAAAAACAAAACACACAAACAAAAAACAGAACTAGAAGATTCCAGTAGAGTGAAAGAGGAATGTAGTATTTTTCTCACATGAAGAGAAATCTTTTCGTCAAGCAGGGGGTGGAAATGAAATAGCAAATGCACTGCTCACACAATGAGCAGGTGAGAAGATGTTAATATATGAACGAAAGTCAGTTAGTTTCTTCTCACTTAACACTAACAAAACATTACTGAATAACTATTATGTGAAAGTATTGGGAGGCAGGGAAGGGTGCAAAGAGAAACGGGCTAATTAGTCATCAAAAATGACGACTGAGAGTTCCCTGGTGGCCTAGCTGTTAAGGACTCAGCATTGCCATTGCTGTGGTTTGGGTCGCTGCCGTGGTTCCTGTTCTATCCTTGGCCCAAGAATCTCTGATGCCCTGGTGGGCGTGGCTAAAAAAATAGCTACTAAGACACGCCAAGTTCAGACCCTTAAAAAGCTGGAAATAACTTGAAGGCACAAAGTAAAAGCAAAATGCCTGCTAAAAAGAAACAGACGGTCACCTAAGTACACAGCACCCTGGAGAGATCCTGGAATGAATGTGAGTGGAGGGTTAAAGGGCAGAGGATCCCAAGCGGCAGAGCAAATGAAGGTGGAAGGAGGGAGGGAGAGGAAACTTCAGGCTACGGAAAGAGCATGAGAGCAAGGAAGCACCGGTTCAATTTGGAGAACAGAGGCTGGGGGTGGCATGGGAGAGAAGGTGGAATGAAGTGAGAAAAGGAAGGACTTTGAGTGATGCTGAGGTGCATGGGGTCAAGAAGGAGAAGCCAATGGAGTTCCCGTGGTAGCTCAGTGGTTAACGAATCCGACTAGGAACCACGAGATTGTGGGTTCGATCCCTGGCCTCGCTCAATGGGTTAAGGATCCAGCATTGCCGTGAGCTATGGTGTAGGTTTCAGACGCGGCTTGGATCTGGCATTGTGGTGGCTGTGGTGTAGGCCGGCAGCTACAGCTCCGATTGGACCCCTAGCCTGGGAACCTCCATATGGCGTGGGAGCGGCCCAAGAAATGGCAAAAAGACAAAAAAAAAAAGAAAAGAAAAGAAAAGAAGGAGGAGCCAAGTTCAGAGGTTAAGCTCTAGGACATGATAGAAACAGAGTAGGGAGTAAAGGAAGAAGAAAGAGATCAGAATATAAAGGTGCAGACTATGGGCAAATAAATGGACAGGGCTGAGGAGTTAAAAACTTTATTGGATGCTGATCATGGTGTAGACAGATGGGTCTTAAATAGTCACAGGACTGGAAGATTGGGAGGGATGATAAAACTTCATTGTCTTTTTCTGACTTGAATTATTTTATTTATCTATTCTTTGCCACCCTTGTGGCCGGCGGAACTTCCTGAGCCAGTGATCAAATCCCATACCACAGCTGTGACATGAGCCACAGCAGTGAGAAGGCCAGATCCTTACACTAGGCCACCAGTGAACTCCCTCACTTGAATTCTTAAGAAATTCTTTTAGCCTAGGATCACTGAGACCTTGGGTGGAAAATGCATCACTGTTGCAATTTCCAAATATCTGTTTTCATAGCTATCCTTTCTTCCTCACATGCTTCTTAAGCCCCCATCATCTGAGGTTTGTACTTTCCACTCTACTGAACAGGCTTCCTAGGGGTGGACTTAAACCGTTTTTTTTTGTTTTTTTTTTTTTTTTTGGGCACATGAGTCAGATGGTTATTCTCAGGGTTGGGAGAGATTTCTGGCTCTGGCTGAACATCCCACCCTTTTCTCTTTCCCTGAAGAAAATATAAACAAGAGAAACCATCCATAAAGAAGCCGTGTTCTCACGCGCTGACGCTTCACCTGTCATTATGAGCCAATTCGCAATGGCCTGCGAGCCAAGTCTGCTGACACTGCAGGAGGAATGTCTGTTCTTTCTTTTTCTGTTCAGGACCCCATGGAGCACTGCCTTTTTGAAATGTTTCTAAGACACTCGTGGCGTTCGTTTTACTTCTTTCTTCTTTGAAAGGGGACAGGAACTACCCATCACTTTATATACATTACCGCCCACCCCCCCATTTCCACATGGTCAACAAGTGTGAAAAATGAAGGAAACTGCCTCAAATCCCATAGCTACCAAAAGGCTTGACTCAATATCAGTAGTCTCTTTTCCTGGGTGTTTTTCTCCCATTGAGTGTCTAAACAGGCTCCCAAGATTCTGCCCTGAGCTCTCATCCATTGATGTTCTGTCCTTGGTCATCACATTCACTGACTTCAACTGGCACATTTATGGATGTGACCCCCAAGTCTCCCCCACCCTCTTTTTTTAAGGACCAAACCAGTGGGCATATGGAAGTTCCCAGATAAGGCGTTTAATCAGAACTGCAGCTGCCAGCTTACGCCACAGCCACAGCAACACGGGATCCAAGCTGTGTCCACGACCTACACCACAGCTCACGGCAAGGCCGGATCCCCAGTCCACTGAGGGACGCCAGGGATTGAATCCACATCCTCACAGACACAATGTTGGGTTCTTAACCTGCTGGGCCACAGTGGGAGCTCCATCAAGTCTCCACTTCTAAATTTACTCCCTTGGTGCTCCAGGGCCACCTGTCAATGGTCTAACATCTTATGTTCCTTCCACTGGCCTGATGTGGGGAAGGTGACACAAGTTTCAGGCTGATGCCAAGGGAAGGGAAACAAAGTAAAAACAAGGTGACAATGGGAGCTTTGGAGGCCACAGGGAACAAAAGACATTTCCAGTCCTGGTAGAAAGGAATGATAACCTTCAACTGTTTAATTACAAGGCCATGCTATTAGCACAGATGTCTTAATGACTAAGAGATTAAACAGCAAAGCATATGAAACTAATCTGAGTCTCTGCAAATCTCTCCCAGGATAGGAGAGGGGTCATGTCAAGTGTTTAGTACATTTTTAAAAAATGTATTATTTTTAAAAATTCACTGTTTTTAAAATTGGAGTTATAGTTAATTTACAATGTGTTAGTTTTTTTTTTGTCTTTTTTTTTGCTATTTCTTTGGGCCGCTCCCGCGGCATATGGAGGTTCCCAGGCTAGGGGTTGAATCGGAGCTGCAGCCACTGGCCTACACCAGAGCCACAGCAACTCGGGATCCGAGCCGCGTCTGCAACCTACACCACAGCTCACGGCAACGCCGGATCGTTAACCCACTGAGCAAGGGCAGGGACCGAACCCGCAACCTCATGGTTCCTAGTCGGATTCGTTAACCACTGCGCCACGACGGGAACTCCACAATGTGTTAGTTTTACGTGGACAGCAAAGTGGTTCAGTGACATACGTACATATATTCTAAGATTCTATTCCACTGTAGGTTATTACAAGATACTGAATATAGTTCCCTGTGCTGTGTAGTAGGACCTTGTTGTCTATTCTGTGTAGTAGTTTGTATCTGCTAATCCCAAACTCCTATTTTGTCCCCTCCCCCTTTGATAACCATGTTTGTTTTCCATGTCTGGATTTGTTTTTAAGTGTAAGTGATATATATCTATGATATTCATCCTTTCTCTGTCTTACTTCACTTAGTATGATATTTAGGTCCATCCATGTTGCTACAAATGGCCTTATTTCATTCTTTTTTATGGCCAAGTAATATTCCACAGTAAACATGAACCATGTGTTAAGTTATTCATCTGTTGATGGACATTTAAGTTGCTTCCACGTCTTGGCTACTGTGAATAGTGCTGCTATGAACACTGGGGTGTATGGATCTTTTCAAGTAAGAGTGTTCTCTGGATACATGCCCAGGTAGCACCTTTTGGTTCTTAGGCAACTAGCTGCTTAGGAAACTGTTAGTATTATGTATTCACAAAATTTGTTTTTAGAAAATGTGGAGATAGTAATTCTAAGCTATCTTGGAGAAATTAGTATATTTAAGGCAAATTACTCAACTAAACACATTCTTTGCAGCTTTGCAGAAATAACTACTCTTCTACAATGTTTTTCTTTCCAGCAAAAGTTGATGTAATCATTAAGTATAACTTGAAATGAATAAATAATCCAAACAGTATATCCTACTAAACTTCAGAAGGAAATGTCTGAACTATTTTCTTCCAACTGATCATAATCTTGTGGTTATGTTCTAATCTTATCTATCAAATAAATATGTAAGGCATTTACCTTAAACCAGTTTATAATGAATTACATTTCTTGTTTGGCAGGTTTGAATCTGGTTCTCTAGAACAATTTTTAAGAGTTGAAATATATCTTTTTTTTTTTTTTTTTTGGTCTTTTCTAGGCCCGTGCCCATGGCATATGGAGGTTCCCAGGCTAGCTATTGGAGCTGCAGCTGCTGGCCTACACCACAGCCACAGCAACGCCAGATCCAAGCTGCATCTGCAACCTACACCACAACTCATGGCAATGCCGAATCCTTAACCCACTGAGCGAGGCCAGGGATCAAACCCGCAACCTCATGTTTCCTAGTTGGATTCATTTCCGCTGTACCACGACGGGAACTCCCATTCCACACTTTTCCTTGGGTCTGCCTTTCCTGGTTGTTGGACTGCTAGGATCACAAAGGTTGTGTTTAGGTTGGAAGCACAGGAGGAAAGGGACTAAAGGACCACGGAGTCTTTTCTAAATGTTTTGATGGGCCAGTGCTTCTCAAGTCTGCCTGCAGAGGACAAAGAGCAGTGCTCAGGCCCCCATCCAGAAAAATTAAACCATACTCTCTGTGGACAGGGCCCAGGCATCTGCATTTTTAAAGAAGTTCTTCAGGTGAAGTCTACCAGGCAACCAACATAAAAAAAACCTGGCTTTAAGGCATAAGTCTCACCTTACGTAGCACAGGTAAAGGGAAGATTTCAAAATTAACACTACAGATGTCTTCAGATAATTTTTTTTTTTTTTTGGTCTTTTTAGGGCCACACCCAAAGCACATGGAGATTCCCAGGCTAGGGGTTGAATTGGAGCTATAGTCACTGGCCTATGCCACAACCACAGCACTAGCAGATCTGAGCCACATCTGTGACCTGCACCACAGCTCATGGCAATGCTGGATCCTTAACCTGCTGAGCGAGGCCTGGGATCCAACCTGCGTCCTCATGGATGTTAGTCAGATTCGTTTCTGTTGAGTCGCAATGGGAATTCCTTCAGATAATTCTGATGTGAATGGTGGAACATGTTAGATTACTTATAAAAATATAAAATGAAAGGAAAGACAGGAGACAAAAACACAGTACTGCTAATGTTTTGATTGTATTCAAATTTTTATTTTTTGAACAAAAAACTTAAGACAATGATTTTAAATAATAAACATGGTATATTCTAGACACTTGGTTTTTTCTTTTTTTTTTGGATGGTTTATTAAATTGGGACTCCTACAGTTCTGTTGTGATGCTTTCTTCAACATTTATATTATTTCTTACAGTTGTATCATCACTCTAAACTTGCTAAACAAAAAACATCACTGTCTCCAGTGAAGCTTCACTTGAAGGAAATACTCCACTATCACATAAAAAACACATATACAGAACAGTCATTTTTTTATATTTACAAACACAAGAAGTCTGTCCAGCCATTTTGGTTTTGTGGCTACACTGCCCATACCGGGATCGGCAAATAGCTAAGGAATTAATAAGCAAGATTTCACTTCAGCAGTGCAAAGGATGGCATCAACCAAACTTCGTTAAGACAAACCAACAAATTACAAACATGGTCAGCAAAATTCAGTTTGTGTGATAGTGACTTAAAAAAAAAAACAAACTTAAACACAGAGTGGGTCACAACTAGACTGGTTTTCACTGTGCAATTTTCCTCAGGGAACAATACTACCCCCGTTTCACGCAGAAAGGAATATGCATCAAAGCCTTTGTTCTGAAGAAAATGCCCTTCAAACAAATTCATCATAAGGCAAAGAAGAGAAAGGAACAAAAAAAAAAAAAAGAAAAAAAAAGTGAATGAAGCAGTTTGGCCCAGAGAAAGCTTGTATATTGTGTGTATAGGCTGCATATACACATTCACAGATACACCATGATTTCAACCATGCAGATACTTACTGGACAATTAAATGAAATTGGCTCAGTGAGGTGAAAGAGTGTTCATCAAAAAAAAAAAAAAAAACGTAGTTATGGCTAATATGTGACACATCAGGCTTGGACATGGAAACTGGAGGAACTTAAAGAGTCTAAAGCTGCCATATGGCCAGTGTCAGCCCTGTGGGAGGCGTTCATATGGACAACATGCCATCCAATCCTGAAGAAAAAGCAAAAAGTCTGCTACCGAAAAAAAGGCAAAAATAAAAAAAAAGAAAGAAAGAAAGAAAGGCTTATGCACTGTCCTTTACATGTTTGCCTGTTTTTTTTTTTTTAAACAAAAACAAGTCCAGTTCACCACAAGATAAGCACAACCTGACAAGCAAGTTTAGCGGCATGATGGAAGAGAAGAGAAACACAGCATGCATGTACAACCAGCACTGATCTAGTCTATTTTGTCATACAAACTGGAAACAAAAGTCCAGTTTAAATAAGACTAGACTAACCGTAAATTTAAAAAAAAAAAAAAAAAACACACACAGTAGACTTAGTTTGATACTGATTAATCTGAAGAGTAAAACTCAGCCTGTCCCCTCCTAATACTCTACTGCAATTTATTTATTGATGGCTAGAATATTTATTTACTTAAAAAAGATATTAAATACCTGTATCATGAAATTACATTCTTTTTTTTTTAACAATAAGACATACTGTGTAAGAAAATAGCTCATGTGTGAAATGTGTCTGAAATGCAATTTTCCTCACAACTATCAAAACATCCACTCACTCTAAAATAACCCCCCCGCCCCAAGAACATTAAGGAAAGACAGGGGTGGGTCAGGTGAAAAGCAGGGAAGGAAAGATTTACCAGCACAGTGATTAACAATGGTTCAAGACAGAACCAACAAGAGTTGGTCAAAAAGATGCCTTTAAGACATGGCTACCATTAAAAACCAAACTCAATCACTTTTGGTTCATTGCAGTGAGACCAAAAAAATATTTCTCACAGATTCATATAAATACTAGACTCCAGCTCTCTTGTTATTATTATTCTCTGTAAAGTTTTTCCATTTGTTTTTGCAAGGCCTAGCTAGCTACCATATTACAATTTATATTTGCTCTGCAACGACTACAAGAGGTAGGCATAAAGCATGAAAAAGTTTCTCAGTTGGTACATCCCTCGGGCTGTTCACTGCATAATAACCTCTTACTTTAGACATGCAAAGGGATTACCTTCTAGTCTTTTCTAACCCCCTACGCAAAGCTGCGGCCACCCCACACATGATCCAAAAGAGTGTACTCACCAAGAAGAAACTTTCTCTACTGAAGGATACTGTCATAGAGTTTGTTGCAGAACACTCATATACATATATATTTATGTATGTATGTATTTTTTAAAAAAAACAAACAAACAACAACAAAAACTGAACCCAGGTTCCTAGAACCAATTCTCTTGATTCTCTACTTCCACAAAATAAACTATAACCATTTGGCCAAGACTACGGATGTGTTTTTTTTTTTTTTCCTCCTTTTCACGGATGCAAGTGCCATGCAAAATAAATTAAAGAACAGATACCAAAACATACATGTGATAAAACTACTGAAGGTAGATTTTTTAAAAGCATTTATATAAACATAATTTATAATACTTCTCTTTTTTCCTTTATGTACAGTCACAGAGTTGCAGTTATACATCCAGGATCTCCTCGGCGGTGCCTCCACAGCGCAGTCTGTAGCGGCCAGTTCTCCAGCTTATCGTAGGGTCCCATAATGCCGACAAAAAAATGTATATTGTCATGGATTCACGGATGAACCAAGCGACCGCGTAATCAAGTTTTGAAAAACACAGTGCGCCGCCCTAGGAATTTTTTAAAAAACGAAAAATTATTTTACTGCCAGACCAAAGGCACAGTTAAAACAAAATGAAATTCTTCAGTTTCATCTTGATTTTTATTTATTAATTTAATTTTATTTATTTATTTCAGGGGGAAGTTTCTGGGTCAGGGATGGACCCCTTGCCACAGGAGTGACCAGAGCCGCTGCACTGACAATGCTAGATCCTTAACCTGCTCTGCTACAAGAGAACTCTGTGTTTCACTTTTATACCCTATATAAAATCGAGTCTCCTTTTTTTTTTTTAACACACCAATGTAAATTAAGAAAACCGGCAGTATAATTTGAATCATCTTTACATTTCATTCTAGCACACCATGAAGCCACAGAACATTTGTATATGCTTAAAAAAAATAATAACATATGTAACATATGTATTAGATCTCCCAATTATATTTACACAGATGGAAAGTTGAAAATAGAATAAAATATTTGGTTTTTTTTAGTGTTTAGAAAGCTTAATCCTGGCAAATATAATATTAATTATACTGCATCAATTTGTTTGACTCGGACCATGCTAACTAATGGATTTGTCCTTTGGATCATCTTAACAACTGCATGGGTAGGAATTATAATCATGCACATTTTACAGATGAGAAAACTGTAATAGAAGAAGCATAATTCCTTCCAGAACGTAACCACTGGTCCTTTGTAAAACTGAGGCTGCCTGATGTCAGAATGTGTGCTTTTGAAAATCTCCTTCTTTAGATGACTTAACCATCATGCGCTAATGATTAAGAAAATATTAATTAGGAGTAGAAGCAGCATTAAAATAATGGCTATCCTAACATATGCTTAGTTGCAAGACTTATTGATTTGCTCAATACCATTTTTCTGGCTCCTTAATAAAAAATGATTGTATAACCAACTGAAAGTTGAAAATCAAGTTCCGTTTTTGTGTCCACATTCCACTAAGGAAAGTAATGCTTAAACCTGATTTTAACCTTCACTGGGAAGCTAAAGAATGGTTCGGATGGATTTTTTTCAACGTTTTCTAAATCAAAAGCGTTTTAGTTCCGACGACTGCCAGCCTTTTTGTGTCTGTCCACATACCTGGACACCCCTGAGTTGAATGTAGTCAAATATAAACCACGCCAGGCAATGACACATGAAAAATACCATAATATCCCATCTAAATACATGGTGGGCTGCCCATCCAATAATTAAACTGGCAACGAAGCATTCTGAAATTGGCTCACAAATTATTGTAGCAGGAAGCATGTTAATTCTCAATTTGGTCCACCTTAAAAAAAAAAAGAAAAAAAAAAGGATTTTCTCTTAAGTAACAGCCTAGGTAAAAAACTATCAATTTTTTTCTCACAATGATCAGAATTTCACCTGTTATATAAAGGTCTTTTATATAACCTTTAGAGAGTATTTAGTGAATATCTTTTCTATTTTTAGTTAGTAACTCAAAAGTCTATCAATACATTTGTATATCGAGTTCCTGCCATGGCTAATGGGAAACGAATCTGACTAGTATCCACGAGGATGCAGGTTTGATCCCTGGCCCCGCTCAGTGGATTAAGGATCTGGGATTGCAGAGAGCTGTGGTGTAGGTCACAGATGCAGCTCGGATCCCCAGTTGCTGTGGCTGTGGTGTAGGCCAGCAGCTGTAGCTCCAATTTAATCACTAGCCTGGGAACTTCCACATGCCTCAGGTATGGCCCTAAAAAAGTTAAAAAAAAAAAAAAATTGTATGGTCTACACTCTGACGAATAAAGATCATAAAATTCAAAGGGTAGAAAATGAGAAAAGCATATAAAAAAATTCAGTCTCAACATCTCTTTTTTGAACGCTTTCAGTGTTATATAGAAAAGGAAATATATTCAAACATTAAATTTATTTTAATAAAGAAGTTAACCCCTCTTTTCTGAAATTAACAAAATCAGATTTTTAGGTTTTTTTTTTTTTTAAACAAGTTAAGACCATGTAAAAATTACTCCCCCCTCCTTTTCTTTCAATAAAGTATATTAAAAAAAAAAAAAAGAGGAAACCAGTTGATTTACCTGATCATTCTGGATTGAAATTGAGAAATTGAGTATGAACCAGAGTTTTGCATTGCAACTTGAGTGGACATGGCAAACCTCCAGCCTCTGAAAATTAAAACAATCATTAAATGAGCTATGATGATGAACACATGCAAGCATGACTGATTTTGTAGTTATTCATCACATGAAGTGTAAGCAGCACTATTTACAAGAGCCAAGATATAGAAGCAACCTCTATCAACAGAATAATGAATAAAGAAGATGTGGTATATATACTGAATGGAATATTACTCAGCCATAAAAAAAGAATGAAATCCTGCCATTTGAAACAATGTGGCTGGATCCAGAGGATATTATGTTTAGTGGAATAAGTGAGACAAAGACAAATATTCCATTATTACTTCCACCAATATTCAGAGGTGGACTCTGAAAAATAAAACAAATGAATGACTAAACAAAAAAGAAACTGACTCACAGATTTAGAGAACTGGCGGTTACCAGTGAGGAGAGGGAGAGGCAAAATAGGGATAGTGATGAAAAGATACAAACTACTATGGATAAAATAAATAAGCAACAAGGATACAGCGCAGGGAAATACAGTCATTATTTTGTTTTAACTTTAAATGGTGTTTAATCTATAAAAATAGTGAATCACTATGTTGTACACCTAAAACTAATACTGTAAATCAACTGTTCTTTAATTTTAAAAATATTAAAAAAGTGAACAACTGCCAGTGTTCAGGGTAAGCTTGTCCCAGAATAGCACCCTTCGTAGGATGTATTATACTTATAGGTTTTAGCCATTTCCGAGGCCCATGACAGAATCACTTGAACTGGAAGGGACTACAGCTCCTCAGTTCACAGTTTAATAAACTTAAAATACAGACTTTTTGCAAGTATTAAATGGAGTGGGTTCTGCATTTAACTGTTTAGTCTCTGAACAATTAACCAAAAAAAGGCGGGGAGAGGGGCATGTGTGGGTGGATATTCAAGAAGATATGTAAACAAAAAGTTATATTCTGTATCTCATGGGAAACACTATGAAATCATGGCCCCCATGAACACCATCAGGAGAAAAATTTAAAAACATTTCAATTTTTAAGACTGCATCTTTTCAGCAAATTATCACACAAGGAAATGACCTCCTTTAAAAAAGCAAATGAGCATCATTTTGTGATAGAGAGATGTTATTAAGTCAGTCAGCTGAATCACTGGGTGGCTTCTGAGCAAAGTATCAAATAATCTACTGAGAAATTAAAAAATCTGATATCATACTCTTAAGTTTTCAACCACTGGCTTATGACTGCACTGATTTTTAATTTTCCTAAAACATGTAAAAATGTATATCCATAATAATTAAAATTCAACAATTTGAATTTTAATCACTTCAAACCCCATTAATCTGAAAAATATAGAGAAATTAAAATATTTATTTGTTTCATTAGTACATATCCGAGTAAGAAGAATTACTTTCTAAAACTATTAAATTATGCTAGACTCACTAGCAAAAACTAAAATAGCTCTTAATCCATGGTTTAACAAATAGAATAAACCAGCAGGAATAAGGAACCAAAAATACTACAGCCTAATTTTCTTACCGGTCAGCTATTGCTTTAGCCATAAAGTAATCTTCAGCAATGTACTGAGCAAAAGCTATAAGCCCTCCTGCTTGATCTAACACATCCTTTCTCATTAAACAAGACATTCCCGTCACACATTTGAAACCAGTTACATTGGCAGAGATATAGGACCTTGGATGAGAGGTTCCAAAATACACCTGCCAAAACAAAACAAATGTATACAATTAGAATAGAATTTTAAGTTAAAAGTATAATTTATAAGCATAAATTCTTTTTCCTAATGAATTTCAGTATGACTGGGTGAATATTCTATTACTGTTGCGTAAACTACCTGAATCAAAAGTAATTTAAAATAATGTTTATTTTAAAGTAGAAAATTCTCAAGTAGAATTTTCTTATCTGACCACCCACTACTGTTGCTATCATTGCTACAAAGTATTTACTTCTAGGAGGGAAAAACATATTTTAGTTTCAAATAGTCTTCTTTAAAACTCCTAGATTTCATGATTTATCAAAGTAAAACTTAATTTCGACTAAAACAAGACAGGGAAAAAAACATTGACATATAAAATATGAATATTTAATGTGTCCGGCTTTCAGAATGTTCATGTAAACACACACACATATCTCCTTATACAGGTGTACATACGTATGTACATACGTGTGTGTGCGTGCTTATGTCCACACACATGTGCACACATACATACACAACAGTTACAGGTCTAGCAACCTATGGAACAATCCTATTTCTGAATTCCTTTTCTAGTGTCCTTTTACAGCTAGATGCTATGCTTCTTGTCCTTGAGTCACTGAGTTCCTTACCAATTTCACTATTTTTAATGTATTTTTCATCAACAGCATGGATATTAAAATTCTGTGCTCCTTTTTACTGCCCTTTCCTTAGATGTGCTTTGAAGTCAGAAAACATGCAAGCCGCTAAACTAATGGTAGAATAAAACGGTCATCACCCAACTTATTACACAAAACCCCTATTTATTATTTCTATCTTAGATATGCTGCCTTTTCTAATTAGTTATCTCTGTTATCTGAGGGGGACTGGATCCAGGAGCCCCACACCAAAACCTGTGTAGATGCTCAAGTCCTTTATGTGTAAAGGCGCGGTATTTGCATATAATCTACACACACCCTCCAGTATACTTTAAGTCGTCTCTGCAAATTCTATGTAAAGAGCTGTAAATACAATGTAAAGGCTATGTAAAAATACAAGGTAAATGCAATGTAAAGAATTGTAAATTTAATGCAAATGATAAGGTAAACAGTGGCTGACTGATAGCAAATGCACATTTTGCTTTTTGTAACTTTCTGGCATTTCCCAAATATTTTTGATTCACGGTTGGCTGAAGGTCCACTGGAGGCACACACAGATATGGAGAGTGACAGCGGCTTGAAATAGAAAGCAGTGATCTTTCTTAATGGCAGAAGTCACACACACAGTGTTGAAAACGATAATTAGCAGAGGTGATTAAGAATGTGACTCCTGCTACCTAACTTGCATTAAGTCCAGACTGGAATGAAGCCCCAGTGTCTGTGGGATTAAATTAAACCAAATTTGTAAAACCAGAGGCACCCATGTTAAAACCTTAAGCAGTTATTAGGTGAGGTTTTAAGAATGAGGTAAGACCAGGTTACTGTGTTGAGGCTCCCAGGATTTCTTTACAGCGTGGAATGATTCCTCCGGCCTAACTTCATGCATTCTACGTATGGCAGAGTGCCCATCAATAAATCATACAAATCACAGTTGGATACAGAAATCAAGTTGTATATTTCCAAAACAAAACCACAATGTGGCACATAAGAATAAAAGTTACTTATTTTAAAGTAAACCCACAGTTTATTTACTAAATAAAAACTTTGGTATTTAAGACTAATGACTGCTTGCAGCAGGCAAATATACTCATAGGCAATATTAAGAAAGACCTCATGATTCAAATTGCCAAAGGTTAAAAAGAAGTTTCTGCGGTGTACCTTCACCCCCTCAGATGAGTGCAAGTCAAAAAAATACAAATGCAGTATGCTCAAACGCAAGTTGGTACACTTGGCGACAGAAACGGTATATTCCTCCCTTGTAACATAAAGACAAGTGGTTCCTCCTAAATGTTTAACCATATAGGAATGGTTAAGTATAGGATATACATATGATAGACTACGATAGAACCATACAAATTGCTTTTATTGAAAAATTATGAATAATATGGGGATACATTTATGAAGTGACAAAAATAAGACAAATTATTTTGAGTACTCTCTCAACTTGGTTTTTCAGAAGTTACATAGAAGAAAAAAAAATCCTAGTGCTAAAACGCTAAAACAAAAACAAACAATCTTAGTTTTTAAAAACAGAAACTTGCTCAAATTGATAGGGTTCTGGGAGTGGTTTTTTATTTATTTATTTGCGTTTTAGGGCCTCACCCTCAGCATATGGAGGTTCCCAGGTTCAGAGTGGAATCGGGGCTGTACCTGCCGGCCTACACCACAGACACAGCCACATCAGATCCAAGCTGCGTCTGCAACCTAAACCGCAGCTCATGGCAACGCCAGATCCCTAACGCACTGAGCGAGGCCAGGGATCGAACCTGCACCCCCGTGAATCCTAGTCAGATTCGTTTCCGCTGTGCCACGACGGGAACTCCTCAGACTAGATCTTTGAAAGAACTATGTAACATGCAGTTTTATGTAATAGTCTGGAACTGAACTCTAGAACTGAAAGCAAAGACTCTAAGGAAAAAGAATACTCTGTGCTCAGCTGGTAATAAAACCATGAGATGTTTCAGGGCACACGTGTTCACTGCCAGAGCACAGCAAGTTGACCTGTGAATGATTCCAGGGGCCCAGGCATTTCTCCACCAATGAAAACAGCTACTCTCAACTGCCGGAATGCAGCAGTTACCGTGGACTTAATACAGTTAACTTCAGGTGGCTGATCCCAACGCTTAGCACCGTCTTGAGCATCTGGGAGACGAGGGATCTGACACCAAGAATACTGAGAGTATTATTTATGACCATTGCACTTACCTGTTCTAATGTGGCGGCAAAGCCCTGTCTGTCTGCTACATACGGCAGCCCGTGGACCAGGCCCACTTTCTCTGTCATCTGGTTAACCATGTCTGTGAGTGTGTCTGGAATCACTATGATATGAAAGGAAAAAAAAAAAAAAGTACAGAGGGAGAAAGGGAAAAATACCCTTTTAGTAAAATGTCCACTAATGTAAAATACACATTGTGAATGCTTACATTATTATCTTTTTTTGTCTCTTGTCTTTTAAGGGCTGCACTCACAGTATATGGAGGTTCCCAGGCTAGGGGTTGAATCGGAGCTATAGCTGCTGGCCTACACCACAGCCACACCAACTGGGATCTGAGCCACATCTGAGACCTAAACCACAGCTCACGGCAATGCCAGATCTTTAACCCACTGGTCAGGGATCGAACCTGCGTCCTCATGGATACTAGTTGGGTTTGTTAACCACGGAGCCATGATGGGAACTCCCATGAATTCTTAAATTCGTAATCAATTCATTCTCTATATTTGGATCTAATAAAATGAATCTCAATCACCTTTCTGTGTAGGATACAAAATTTCAAAAAAGGCTAATTTATGATCGAGGATTTATTCTCAACATTTGCTGGTATAGACCTGAGAGGTACCAGAGGCAGGGTCTACCTTGAAAACGTCAACAGGCCCTGTTGCAGAACCTCCAAACTGGAATTACGGACAACGTGTTCTAGTGGAAAAGGTACAGGAGCAGAGGCCAAAGGACCTCAGTGGTCATCCTGGCTCCTCCCTTCCAACTGGAGGAAATGAGCCTCCTCTTTCTTAGAGGAGATGAGACATTCTGTCTCTTACAACTGTCAACGTGAACTGAATTAAGAATTACACCTGACAGAGGTCTGTACACTGAAAACACAGCAAATGGACGACAGTAAGAAATTTAAGATGGGACCCATGAAAAAGGAACATAGTCTCTGGCTGTGAATTGATAGATCTGCAATGATCTAAAAATCAGGTGTGTCATGCTTACCATCAATTTTCAGCTGTGCACATTTTAGGCGGGCAAAATTTAAATCACTGTCCCCTTTTCATACAGCCAAAACCTCATATCCTTTTACCGGACTTCATTTTTATTTCCTTCAAGTATTTAAGGACTAAATCTATTGTACAGAAGTGTACTTGGAGGAGTTCCAGTCGTGGCTCAGTGGTCAACGAATCTGGGAACCATGAGGTTGCAGGTTTGATCCCTGGCCTTGCTTAGTAGGTTAAGGATCCGGCATTGCCGTGAGCTGTGGGGTAGGTTGCAGACACCGCTCGGATCCTGCGTTGCTGTGGCTTTGGTGTAGGCTGGCAGCTACAGCTCCGATTGGACCCCTGGCCTGGGAACCTCTATATGCCACAGGTGCGGCCCTAAAAAGGCCAGAAAACAAAAAAACAAAAAAACAAAAAAAGTGTATTTGGACCTTAAACACACATACATAGTCTGGGTAGTGGCTCTCAACTGCTACCCTGCAGGGGACATTTGGCAACATCTAGAGACAGCTGTGATTGTCACAACTAGGGGAAGGGCACTACTACATCTAGTGGGTAGAGGCCAGGGATGCTGCTAAGCATCCCATGGGATGGCCCAACAATAAAGAATAACCCAGCCCAAAAGTGTTGAGGCTGAGAAATGTGAGGCAATTAGAATATAAAAAATGTTACAGAACACTGAAATTATTACAAGTGTACATGCTTAAAAATGCAAAAATACAAATGATATTTTCTATACATAAGGCCTCCTGCTACAATCAGCCTAAGTAAAAAGATATAAATATATTCTAATAAATGCATATAATTGTAGTAAAATTTACACTTTTTTTTCCCCTTGGCTGCGCCTGCGGCATATGGAAATTTTGGTGCCAGGGATGGAACCCGAGCCCCAACGGCGACCTGAGCCACTGCAATGACAATGCTGAGTCTTTAACCCACTGAGCCACCAGGGAACTCCAAAGAGGCACCTATTAACTTCTGTCCTTTTGCATGAGACAGTATATTGTGCATGTCACAAAGAGATTAAAATAAAAGTTAAATGTCACATGGATAAGGAAAAATTTACAACTACGAGAAAGCTCACAGGCTGTGTAACAGACCATGACAAATTTCTTTGTAAGAGTTGGAATTTTCTCTTCAAAATGAATACATTTTCATACATGTAACATTCTAGGTTGGCATAAAAAACTTAAAATCTTAGTAAGTATAACTTGCTATATTACCATGAAATAACAGTAAAATGAATTACTTTATGAGGCAAACAAATAGAGTTGATTAAATTTATTTTCAGACTGCTTTGGGCATTTTATCATTAAATGAATAGTTTTATAAAATAAATAAGAAAAGCCTCACCTCTTATTCCACTATCACAAATCCATATAAGATCATACTTTGCAACTTCATATCCTGGCATTAAATTATTAATTTTAGGATTAATGCCAACCTTTTTGCCACCTAAAAATTTAAAAATACAGCAGTCAAAGATTTGTGCAACATTGAAAATATTTTCTATTATACATAGTAGACAGAAGTGAAAAATACCTGGGTATTTAATAATTTAAATAAACATACTTTAACATTATGTTTCATGTTTCTTATTATGCATAATAATATATTTAGGAAAAACTGTTCATTCTCAAAAAGAAAATTACATCATTTTTCTTTGAAAATGTATTAGTTTCAGCTTTCTAATTCCTAAGTGCTTGCATTAGTAGTAAATATAAATGAATATTTAATAGCAAACACACCTCCAACAAGTCTTTATTTATTTATTTATTTTTTGTCTTTTTGCCTTTTCTGGGAATGCTCCTGTGGCACATGGAGGTTCCCAGGCTAGGGGTCTAATCAGAGCTGTAGCCACCGGCCTACACCACAGCCACAGCAACGCGGGATCCGAGCCGCATCTGCAACCAACTCCACAGCTCACGGCAATGCCGGATTCTTAACCCACTGAGCAAGGGCAGGGATCGAACCCGCAACCTCACGGTTCCTAGTCAGATTCGTTAACCACTGAGCCATGACGGGAACTCCCAACAAGTCTTTAGAATAAGCCCATGGGCTTTTGGAAAAACGTTCTTTTTGCCATGTTACAAAAATGAATTCTATCACTCATTCCCAATTATAGTCTATAACAAGACACGGAAAAGGCCACAGATTAAAATTATTAAAAAATAAAAATAATAGATGTTCATGTCTGGTTGATGATAAAAAGATAATTTAGGGTAATTTTGTTAATCCCAGATGTGAAAAAAAAACACACTTCGTTTTTATAACTTAAGTTTTCTTCAAAGGACAAAATCTACATCCAACACTACATGTTACACTACATCTAACAAACATGTATAAAGCAAACACGCTAGGTACGTCGATGGGTGCCTGACACCCCAATCTGTAGTTTAATGGAAAGACGATGACTGATTCTTAATATGTTCAGGCAAAAAAGGTACTGGAAAACTTGTTACTTACCTATGAACAATCTAGCATCGACATTTGGATATTTTCCAAGAAGCTTCTTACATACATCAATGGCTGGATCATCATGGTCTTGGACACAGAGGAGCACTTCATACTAGCCAAAGAACAGATTTCATGTAAATTAACCTTTTTTTTTTTATGAAGCATTGCTAAAATGCTAAGCATTTATTATTAGCATTTACTGATAGATTAAAAAGCATTCGGAAAAACACGCAATTGTACAAACCAGGTTTTAAAAGTTCAGAGCGTATTCATAATGGATACAAACACTTAAGTGATGATCAAGTGCTGCTTTAACGGGGAGCAGCTTTTCCAGAAGGGACCCCTCTGCCAGCCACGGAAGAATGAAGACATTGGTGGGATGCACAGCTGAAGTCCTGCCATTCCTGGACAGGCCTGGCCTCATATACCGGATGCCCAGCTTCACCACAGCCTTCATCTCTGAAGAATTACTAAATAAAATGCTCACGAGGTGCCTGGCAGTGTATCAGCAACACAGAAAGCAAATGAAATGAACACACTTTCTGTTCTCTGTAGACGCTTGGCCTCTGAACTTCATAATTTCATCAAGGTGCTAAAAATTACAGATCAAATACCACCATGAGAAATGTAAAGGGCTTCCCCAAATGCTTCCCAAGAAAAGGACAAAGCAGGGTTCGGTTTTTTTGCTGTGGTAAGTAAAATTATGTTCATTAAAAATGTATCATCCTGAAAAGCACACCTAGCCTTTTAACTATGAAAACACCCAGGATTTTATTTTTCCCAGAGCTATGTTTACTCTTTGATAGTAAATTACGGAAGTCATTTCTTAGCGCTTGACTGGCTGTGTCAAAATCACCCTGGGACAGTTTAAAGAGAATCCTGGGCCCCATTCTTAAACTTTTGAATCATTCTTAACCTTTGATTCAGGTTTATTTATAACATTTTGAGCTCAACACCTAATTTAGCATTTAGTAAACTACCAAATTTGTAAAAAGTGTTTGTCTTCCATATAAAGATGCTACTCTATCATCTTGTGGGAAATGTATTATAAGCAGTAATTTTTTTTTCAAAAGTCATGATAAATTCATACTGACTCAACAGCAAATTTCCTACCGAACTCTTTCTAAAACAGACTGAACATGTTTAAGCCAAGGAGGGAGGTTAATCATGTCCACAAACAAATAACAAATCTACGTGCTCTAAAAAATACAAAGGGCTAAGCACACAATTTTTGAGGTGTCTAACATACAAGGACTAATTCAGGGAATGAGCAGGACTGTTTTACTTACTTCCACTGATAAGTGCACACAAGTAAAAAGTGGAACTAAAATGTGTACGGCATCCTTGAGCACAATAACTAGTTACTGGTTGACTTAATATCTACTATCCCAGCAGCAAGTGGCAAAATAGAATTTAGTGGTTGAGCATATAAGGATTAAGGCCAATGAAGATAGTGCGGCTGACAAGGTAAGATTTTTTTCAAGTGGAAAAAAAAAGTTTTCTCAATAAAGTAGACGGTCAAACAATGCACACTTTCCACATGCTTTCTATTTACTGTTATTATATACATTCTATCCAATATCTACTTTTCAAGGAGACTGACCAAAACTGCCACCTCAGAGGTACTGAAGTAATTAAGCAACTTTCTGGCCACGGGTCTCCAGAGACCAGATGAAAATCTGAGAACAGGATGGACACCATTCTTGCCACACCTGAAGATTTCTGCAAGGGTTGACCCTGAGTCCTATAAACCATCAGCCAATCTCCCGACCAAAACATCTGGTTGAGCCACCAAAAGGCAGTGACTTTAACAATGCAGATTAGAAAGGTTAAGTGACTTTGCAAAGGGTGGAAGGAACAATTAGCGTTCCTACTAGAGTAAGCTGCTCAGCCAGGCTTGCTTGAAAAACTTCCTTGTTTTCCAAACATAGCATAGATTTTTTAAACATGATTTTATAATTTATGCTGTTTTACAGCTATAGGTGATTATAGTGAAAGAAAATGCTTGTAAGGAATACAATTCCATAAGATATTATTAAAAAGCTACTCTTTGCTTTTTCCCCAGCAAGAGAACATGTAGTATGTAGTACTAGAAATCTATTCGATGGGAGGAAAAAAGCTATACTATGTTGCAGCAAAAAAATTTTGAGAAGCATATGGTGTTAGTATAAGGAAGGGAGGTAGAGTTTATCTTTATTCAAATGCAAGATTTAAAGTTTTTGTTTTTATTGATTATACCTCTTGAACTTAATTTCAAATAAAAAACAAATACTTCCTGATTAGTCAGAGCGCAAATGAAACTGAATCCACTTTATGTAAGAAATGGCCAAACTCCTATTAAACACATAACTTTTGCTCAGTTGTTTCTGATATTGAAAATTACACTAATTTGGAGGTAGAATTCCAAGTGTTTGTTTGTTTGTTTTGCTTTTTAGGGCTGCACTTGTGGCATATTGAGGTTCCCAGGCTAGAGGTCTAATTGAAACTATATCTCCTGGCCTTCGCCACAGTCACAGCAATGCTGATCTGAGCTGCATCTGAGACCTACACCACAGCTCATGGCAACACCAGATCCTCAATTCAGTGAGCGAGGTCAGGGATGGAACCTGAAACCTCATGGTTCCTAGTCAGATTCGTTTCTGCTGCGCCACGACAGGAACTCCCCAAATGTTTTTTAAAGTGTTAGATTTTAACAAGGAATCTTCAGTTTTCAGCTAGAATAATCACCTCTGTGTCTTTACAGTCTGATCAAACATTTTATTTGCTAGGAATCTCTATATTTGAATAGTTAAATCACCCCAACTACAATGCAAGTGGTAAAACACAAGATACTAAATTGGTCAAAGCCTTTCTTAATTAACAACAAAAAAATTATTCAGATATTTTATGCTATCAAAAGGCTCAGATATAAATACATGTTCAAAAATACAGTGTTAATTAAAACTATTATACTTTAAAAATATTTCAAGAAAATGTTTATAAATCTGAAAGGGATATAAATTACAGTAAATTCCACTCTAAATATACAATAATGAATACATTAAATCTAGAAATAACTCCCAGAGTAATTTAGATGAGGTTAGCTTCAACTCTTTAGTAAGTTTGAGTAGGTATGTATGAATAGCTAAACTGACTAATTTTCCCATTTTCTTTTCAGTTAATGACTAGAAGGCTAGGTACAAAAAAGGTACAGACAATCCACAAACTGGGATTTGGTCCTTTGATATTTAAGAACTAAACATCTGAAACGGCAATAATCATAAATGCTACTTTTTTCTTTTATGAATAAGTTTAGATGTATAAAATATTAAATTTAGATATAATAATATTAGAAAAAAACTCATCGATTCAGCCATGTGGACATGAGAAAGGTAAACTTACTGCATTAATAAATATAAAATATCCTGGAGTTCCCGTTGTGGCTCAGTGGTTAACGAATCCGACTAGGAACCATGAGGTTGTGGGTTCGATCCCTGCCTTGCTCAGTGGGTTAACAATGCAGCGTTGCCGTGAGCTATGGTGTAGGTTGCAGACACCGCTTGGATCCTGTGTTGCTGTGGCTCTGGCGTAGGCAGGCAGCTACAGCTCCGATTGGACCCCTAGCCTGGGAACCTCCATATGCTGTGGGAGTGGCCCAAGAAATGGCAAAAAGACAAAAAGAAAATAAAAATAAAAAAAATAAAAAGTACATTAAAAAAAAAATCCTCCTAAAATGGAAAAACATTTCAACATGTTAACCAATTACATTGCCTATCAAGTAGGAATATCTTAATCTATAAATAACCACACATGTTTAAACAAAAAATTTATGATGATATCAGAATGCAAGTTCTATAATAGAACAGACTTATACCCCAAATGCCTAGATCATTCTCTGGCACAGAGTAGGTGATGAATATATTTGTTAGGTTAATTCATTTGTCCGAGGGTGACTTCTGAGTGAAAGACAGATGCCCGAAAGATGTTTTATAGGAAAACTGCTCTGCATTCAACGCCTTGACAAGCTGTATTAAAAATTTACCTGCTTTCAAGAACTAGGTAGTTTATATAGTTTTTCAAATTTATTTGATAAATCCCCAATCTTTCAGACTTGCCACATGTAATGTGCTGCTCTTTTGATAACTGACCCTATTTTCAATCTTTATTGCCACCATGGACAATAAAGAATCCAAGTATGACACTGGACTTGTAACATCTTAAACCCATTTTATGTTTGCAAAAAAGAAAAGAAAATCGCAATTACTATAGCCTCACTTGATTACTAACTCTAATTGTTAATTTCAAAATTCTTCACACGGCCAGAATTTACTAAAGTAACACCATCAAGCCACTTCGGACACAGATTATTTCATCTTCCTCCTACAGCTGAATTTCTCCCACGATGTCTTCTGTGCTGATGCCAAATGAGTACTTGATTTGGTGAAAAATAAACTGTATCACTTTTTCATTCTTATATTTTTTTCCAAGAAATATTTTTTCCAAGGAATAAGTATGAATATAAAGTGGATTTATTAGATATTCAAAGTATAGATACCTTTCAGGGCACTTAGTATAATAATCATCTCATCAAAATTTAAACCTAGAAATTCAGACAAGTGCCAGTAGTGAGGCTTCTTTCACATGTATAAAATTTAAAACTTTAGAATTTTAACATTTTATATATACATATGTCTATTTCCAAATGGCCTATAATGTTCCAAATCAAATAACAAGAAAGGGTTATATCCAGAATAAAAACATTTCCATAATTTTACAAAACAATGTTCACGTCTGACAAAAAGAGAATATTAAAGTGTTCTGGGCTTAGCAGTCACACAAATGTTCATTGCATGACACAACAACTCATGTGTTCACACTTGATGACACAAACAACTCGTGTGTTCACTCTCAGATGTGTGTGATTTCAGTGGTTTAACTTCAGTCTCTTGTAGAACATTTGCCATTGCATTTGGTCATTTAAAGAACAAATAAAATGCTGTAAGACTGATGTTTTCCTTTAGACTGCAGATATTTTGCACTTTTCCTCTGCTTTCTAAATGTTCTATTTACACAGTTAACAATTCTTTTAAAATTAGGAAACAAAACTGTGAACTAAAAAAGAAAAAAACAGTCTCCTGCATATAATGTTACTCATTTCATCAAAACAGCTTTCTCTTTAGCCAATTTAAATGACTTAGTGACATAAGTGAAAAGTGAAAACTAGAGCTCTGGAGATAATTCTGAATTATAATTAAAAAAAAACTTCATTCAAAAGAAGGAATCAATTATTGATGCATCCCAAATGTTCACAATTAAGAGATACATATGTTCCTGGGGTTATTTTAAGAAACTCTTTAAACCCACACTGACTTCCAAAACCATTTAAATTCTATGACTATCATCTTCCAAAAGCTGCAACATAAAAATTCTATAACTAAATTTTAAGAGTGGTTGAATGGGGGAGGGGAAATGGTTGGATGATGGTTAAAAAAATTGAGATGTGAGGTTAAGTTTCCCACAGATAAATGCATATGGGTCCACGCTATGTTCTGAGATTTATTCATAATCAATGAAAACATTCTTTCATTAACACAAATAAATTCTCCTTTGCATTTACTTACATAATGTGAGGCTTGAAAAAAAATTTCCATTTTTCTTACTGCAAAGCTTATTTGACAATTTGATTTATCTCATTCTTCCTGAGTTATCAAAGGACACATTTTTGCATATTTAGTTTGGAAAAAAAATGAAATGCATATCATATTTTTTAAAAAAATTATATATTAAATTTACTGAACAGATAATGCATTCATATGATTTGGAATCTCTGAATCTACTAAATATATATACATAAACTAGAAGAAATATATCATTTTCTGCTTCAAATTAGCTTCAAATGCCTAGATTTCTCAACTCCACAAGTGATAATAAATATAGCAACGCTAAAAAATAGCTGAATGATACTCATGTCTACATACTTAATAATAAGAGCTGCTTTAAGGCTATCACGGCTATGTCTTCTCTGTTCTTTTCACTGGCTACAAGAAAAGAAATAAAAGCATGAAAACCAGTCGACAAGAGAAGTGTGGCTATATTGTACTAAAGAAACAGAAGGGGACGTGTCTCCAAGCAGCCAAAAACTATGGAAAAACTGAAGCAATGGGGATAAAAATTGAGACACGTGAGCAGAGACCACATAGGGAAAGGGCAACTGGACTCCAAATCAGGCAGGCAGAAATCTCCAGACATAGTTTCCCAGGTAATCTACCACCACCAGAATGCCCTTACAAAAGCAGTGCCTCAAACCGGCAATTTAAAAAGCTGCCATATTGGGAGTTCCCGTCATGGTGCAGTGGAAACGAATCTGACTAGGAGCCATGAGGTTGTGGGTTCGATCCCTGGCTTTGCGCAGAGGGTTAAAGATATGGCATTGCTGTGAGCTGTGGTGTAGGCTGCAGATGCGGCTCGGATCTGGTGTTGCTGTGGCTGTGGCGTAGGCTGGCAGCTGTAGCTCCGATTACATCCCTAGCCTGGAAACCTCCATATGACATGGGTGCGGCCCTAAAAAGACAAAAAGACAGAAAAATAAAAATAAAATAAAATAAAAAGCTGCCATCAAGCTAAATATAAAAATTAAGGAATATTACGTGTTCCTAAGAAGCTAAAGGCAAGAAATAAAAAGAATACTCCCATCTAAGAAAACTAAAGGCTCCAAGGAAGGGACTACAAATGAGTTTATAGTTAAATAGATCCTATAGGTAAAGGATATAAGCAATACAATTAGGTATTAAACCCCAGGAAAATAAAGGAATGCAAAAACAAGGTACTGATGAAGCGCCACCTTATCACTAATTCTAACCTCGAAAGCCAGATTATCATGGGGATTGATTATTATTAGTTCGAGCAGTTCCTACATCCCATTTCAGACCGCTTAACCCTGCTTTTTCACTCTCACCATGACTTTCGTGGAATAAGATTCTGATGCTCAGATTACCAGGCATTTAACAATGTCTGAGTTCCAGGAGCTTTGCTCAGGGATCTCTAACTCGGACCGACACACGGGGCAGTTGGGAAAGGAATCTATAACCTTTCATCAACTTCCGTTCTGTCCTGTGACGAACCAGTACTGCTCCTACTACTGCTCTTACTACTACTATTACTATTATTGAAACTACCACTACTACAAGGACTGCTGCTACTACTATTATTATTACTGCTGCTGCTACTTCTTCTACTAAAGTGTAAATTTTATGAGGCCAAAACCATTATAAATTTTTAATACCTTCACTGATATTATCATAATTCCTCTGTGTTTACTATGGGGAAGAAAAAAAAAAGAAAGAAAAGGCATGATCTAGCCCATTCCTATGGGTACAAAACTGCACTTACTTTGGGATAATCCAATTCAAAGAACGTTTCCAAGTTGTTGATCAGGTTAGGATCGACTCCTTTCAGTGGTTTCAGAAGAGACACCCCTGGGAGCTTGCTATATGGCTGTTTGTCCGTTGCCTTCTTGTTGAGGTGTAATCGGCTAAAAAGCAAATGATATATATATTAACAGACATTTCTGGAGAATACATTAGAGTCAGAATTTACATGAAGTTTGTATCCAGTTACCAATAGATTACTAAATTCTAAATTAAAATTTTTTTTAAACTGACATCTTTCTAAAGGGATAGCTGCAAATGAAGGACAGTAGAACCAGGTAAGCTTCCAGCTGAAGAAAACCAGAACTAAGCAGAAGGAATGTGCCAATGACGGCTAGAGCTTAAGACAGTTGCTTATTGCTGCCCTCTCAGTATCTAGAACTACGTCAGGCTTGGACCAAGCATTCGATAAATACCTGGTAAAGAAATGAATGTCAGCCCACACACTGACTGCCCTTCCTCCCAAACTGCCATCAAAGTGGCCAAAGAACTATGAAAAGAGCAGGGAAAAAAAAAAAAAACCACCCTATCCGCTCCAGAATAATATGAAAAGTTAGGACCACCCCCCCCCAAAAAAAACCTGAGAAATTTCTACAATAAACAATCCACACAACACCTGGCCAGGGGTTGCAAGGCAAGCAGGAAAATGGGATAACTAGCAGAACTCCCAATGTTTACAAGCTCAGAATGGCAGGGATGGAATAGAGGGAAGATGAAGGGAAGAAAAAATAATCTCCATGAGGAGGGCAATGTCTATTACGGACACTGGAAGGCAGACCAGTGCCACCAATTCACGGATAGGTTGGTCAAGGTTCTCAGGGCTGGTCCACCCCAAGGGTGCTGCAATACAGGGCTCTTCGTGAGGGAGGCCACATCCAAAAGAGAGACTGAGCTCCAGTTCGTGTCTGGTGGTCACATCAAAGACAGGAGATGCTGTTCAGCAGCGAGCTCAAGTTTCTAGAGGAAGTCACCCACTGCGTCTTCCCTTCTCATAAGCAAGCCTCCAAGCACTCAACAGTAATCAGAGGCTGGCACAAACATGAGCCATCTGCAGGATATTTTAAGATGCACGTTCTTCCACGTTTTAACATCTCGGAAATCAATGGCATCATACAATTGCTGGCAGCCAGATGGCAGTCCGGACCTAGCAGCATGAAAAGCAACCCTTCCAGAAGATCAAGAAAATGCCAGGATCAATGCATCTTAGATTTGATGAGATCCACTATTCATCTACGAAGCATGTCTGGAAGTACACCAGTACCATCGGCCAAAGCAGTGAGCCACAGGCTCACTCCCCTAGTTAAGGCAGGGCTGTGCTGCAGCAAAACATCTCACATGAAGCCATAATACATCTTTCCTGAAAGAAAGCAGGTTACTACCTACAATGGAAAAAAAAAAAAATGTAAACCAAACAAAAAATTTAAAGAACAGTGTGCTTTCAGTTTCTGATCCTCAATACCAAATGCCAGAAAATAATGAGCACCATCTAGAGCAGTACTGCTTGGTGGGGCGGCCAACCACAACTGCTTTTTTTCTGGCCAGGGATGAAAAGAAATGGAGAGAAAGTGTTTAGGAATTTTTATAGCAGTTTGACATTGCCGTGCCATCCAAGCATGGGATTGGTAATTTATTTTCATTGTCGTTGATCAAAGTATCAGTCTGTGAAAGATTGGAAACTCTTAAAGAACTGATCCTTTGCCACAGAGAGTTTGGAAAATATTGATCTACAGGGTTCATCTAGAGGGCTGGAAAGAGGTAACACTATGATCTAAAATTTATATAACCACAAATATGATCACTATTCCACTTCTAACGAAATAGTAGACTAGATGTCTGGAGAAACCCACCCAGAACAGAACATCTAGATTAAGAGGGGGGGAAAGTTTATATTAGACATTTAACTGGCTGAAATGGTAATATACCCACATGATGGTTCAAATCACTAAAAATGCGAAGAGGTGCATATGAATATGAAGCCTTCCTGTTCCCCTGTCTCCCATCCGTCTTGCTCCCGTCATCACCTCCTTAACATTATCAGCGTCCTGCTTCTCTTTCCAGAAAGAGATTTTAAAAAATGCATCTGCAAGCCAAAACCCACACAATACATATAAAATTCTTCTATAATATTTATATTTTCTCCCTTCCTTTTCAATATAAGAACACTAAAAGCATGTTTTTAAATAAATGACTGAACTGCTGGGAAAATAAAGGAAAGCGCCCAGGTCAGAAATGAGGAGAAACCTCTGAGTGAGTGAGTATTGGCTGAGACTTGCCCTGGGACCACCCAGGGGTCCCTAATGACCTAGAGATAGTGACAAGCCTGGGACAAGAAAGAGAGAAAATCTGTCCTGAGAACCTCGTATAAATACATGGAATCCCTGAAAGGCAAAGTAGAACACTCCCAGCCCACAGAGGGAGGAAGAAGCTGCCTATCTTGGATTCAGTCCAAAGTGAAATGGAATAAAAACAAAAGGTCTCCATGGAGACCGCCTAACAACCACGTGAGTCTCGAACCCAGAATGCAAACTACAGGGGTTGCTTGAACAAAACCCAGGAGACGGAATGAGAGAAACCATCGCATGTGACCATGAATCCATGCAAAGAGCCACGCAATGTCTAGAAAAGAAAACAGGGGTCATGGACAGAAACGCAATAGACAGAGCAGAGAGAAGGTGGCATACAAACAGTTCAAAAGACAACTGGAGAACTGGGATCTGGATTTGAAGAAATTCTCCAGAACGCGGAACAGAATGAGAGGCAAAGACACTGAAATCATGAAAGAGTTTGAGACCTGGAGGATAGAATAAGAAGTCTGGGAGTTCCTGTTGTGGCGTGGAAATGAATCTGACTAGGAACCATGAAGTTGTGGGTTCAATCCCTGGCCTCGCTCAGTGGGTTAAGGATCCAGCGTTGCTGTGGCATAGGCTGGCAGCTGTAGCTCTGATTTGACCCCTAACCTGGGAACCTCCATACACCACAGGAGCGGTCCTAAAAAGAAAAAAAAAAAAAGAATAGAAGTCTAAAATCCCAGCAAATCCCAGTAATTTTAAACTATTGTATGATCAGGAAGTGCTATTAAACTGAAACAAAACATGGATGTGAGGTGACGACCAATTACAGAGAAATCTAGCCCACTAACACACTGCATTTGGTGAGGCTTTCAGTGGAAAACAATTTAAACTGCTAAAGACTAGATACTCATGTTGCAACAGAACAAAGGGAGGGGAAAAATGTAATTGTAATGTATACATGTAAGGATGACTTGATCCCCTTACTATACAGTGGGAAAATAAAATAAAATAAATAAAATAAAAAAAAAAGAAAGGTTGCTAAACTTCTCCTGGGGAAATGGAATATACATTACATCGAAACACACACACACACACACAAATAAAAATAAACTGCTAAAGAGTCTAGTGTCGATCCTATTTTCCCCTTCTCTCCCTTTGTCTTCATAAGACATTTTACTTTAAAAGCTAACACAGATCATCTCCTATTCTTTCATATCAAGAATGCAGCATTTTATCAAAGACAGGATGACGTGTCAGACAACAGCGAAGTCCTCCCCAGGTTCACAGTGAAGCAAACTGACAAATACTATAACCTAAAATTTCTCCTCAACTCTCTCTCAGGACCTTCAAAGAAACTGTCATTTGTGCCTCCCTCAACACCTATCTATTGATTAACTGATCCATCCATTCATCCATCCATCCATCCCTCTCTCTCCACATTCCCCCCGCCCTCTAACACACACACACACACACACACACACACACACTTTTCTCTCCACACCCAAAGGCTCATCCTGTAGCGTGCCCCTTACGCTATAAGAATCCTACTTTGGAGAGTAATACTGTTTTGATTTACGCAATACAACTGATACAGCCCCTAGTTCCAAATTACTTGAAATGTTTACCAAAACAATAAAAGAATATCCACTAAGTCACACACACACATACACAGTCACACAGCGCTCTGCAGAGCACACAGTGGTGCACCATGACTACTTCACATTCCTTTATCCAGCAAATCTATTTCAAGCCCAAATGTATACCAGACATTGTCCTATGCACTGGTGACACTGTGATGAACAGGTGAATGCCACACTGTTAAGAGCTGCGGTTTAATGAGGGGACGTGCCCATGTACAGAAGCTCTTCTCCTTCTAAAACTTACAGATGTCAACAGAGCTACGCTCTGGAGCAAGAACGTATTGCTTCTTCCTGCCACACAGAGAAAGGATGCCGATGGGTGCCTTGGCCATGGCTGGTGTTTTGTAAACCAATCTGTATTTTTCAAAACATGAGCAACAGCCCATTTGCTTGGAGTTGCAAAAGTTGCCTGAATGGTGGGGACCCCCGCCCCCCCGAAGTGGGCCAGTTTCAGGAGTGGCTCTCACAGCATCCTGCAAGGTTTACAGGTTTCAAAGCAGTTTTTATTTAAGTATCTGAGGTCAGGGCTTCTGCAGTCTCTTGACAGCATGAACGTGAGATTACTATACCCACATCTTGCACAGGATTTCTTGTGGGTGCCCATTTCCACCCTTGGCCTGATTGGGTGACTTGCTCTCTTCCAGGATCCTGGGTACAGCACTTTCTCAGTTTCAGCTTCTATGCTGAGAATCCAGTTCTACCTTCCTATCATGCAACTGGCTTGCAGCCTTGACCTTTTTTTATAGGGGAACGGGGGAGTACTCTTTTAAAATACATAATACATACCGTAAAGTCCTATGTAATACTCAGTTCAAGGAATTTTCTCAAGGTGAAACATCCATGTAACCTGTACCCAGATCAAGAAACAGTAGGACCAGAACTGCAGAAGCCCGTGCCCTTCCACTGGCTATCTACTCCTTAAGGTAACCACTGCCCTGACCTCAAACACCACAGACAAATTTGGCTGGTTTTAGAATTTATCCAGGAACCCTCTAGGTCATACTCTTTTGTGTCTGGCTTCTTTTACTTCACTGTGTTTGGAGAGTCATCCTTGCTATTACGATTGGCTACAGTTTATTCATTCGCATACAGCACAGTGTCCCTTGGATGAATACACCCCACTTTCTACCGACTTTCTGTTGATGGATTTCTGGGTGGTTTCCAGCTGTGGGTTAGGACAAATGGTCTGCAACTTCGTCTCTAAGCTTACGAGAGTATAAAGGCTCCTGGCCCCCCTCTGCCACGCCTCAGACCTTCCGCTTCTGGACAAGATGAAGAAACAGGGACTAGATTAACTCTCCGTACCTGAAACAGTTTTTCCAAGTCCAACAAAAAAATAGGAAATGATTTTCGTAAGATCTGGATACCAGGCAAAGAAGTGATTCCTGAGACAAGACAAAAAAACCATGAGGGGAGTCCTCCAATTGCCTCAGCTTCCTGCTTTGCGACAATTTCCAAGCCAGGAGACTCGTGTTTTTGTTTTTAATGTTTAGTATACAAAATGGCCATAGGGAGAAATCACCGCTTACAGGATCCGTGGCAGAGCCTAGGAACCTACATTTTTATAAGCATCCCAAATGATCCGCATGCAAGTTAGCAGAGCGCCACACTTGAAGGCACACCACAGTCGACTGTAAAGCCTCCAGGGTCCAGCAAAACAATGACACATGGTACATTCTCAATTTAAAAAATACTGAATAAATGAAGAGTGAAAAACGGTTGGCTAACTAGAGCTCAGAAGGTAAGGTTAGTCTAGAGATTGAAAAAAGATAGGAGAGGAGTTCCCGTCCTGGCTCAGCAGTTAAGAAACCCGACAAGTACCCATGAGCACTGGGGTTCGATCCCTGGCCTCGATCCATGGGTTGAGGATCCAGCGTGGCTGTGAGCTGTGGTGTAGGTCACAGAGGCAGCTTGGATCCCAAGTTGCTGGGGCTGTGGTTTAGACTGGCAGCTATAGCTCTGATTTGACCCTTACTTAGCCTGGGACCTTTCCTATGTCTCAGGTGTGGCCCTCAAAAGACAAAAAAAAAAAAAAAAAAGGAGTCTTCCACAGTTTGGTAACTACATAAGCTCTCCTAGATGGAGCATGCCATTAGCAGAGACCACAAATCAATATAACCAATAATATAGAACCGGTAATGCACAAAGGAGACTAGCGTGAGTAACAGGAAAAAAAAAAAAAAAAAGAAAGAAAGAGAGTCAGGAAAAAAGTCACAGAGGTTTATTTGGTGAGGCTGTTTTCCAAAGAGTTCAAGAAAAGACAACACCGAATACTGTTGAAAGGACAAGATAAGAACTGGAACGCTCAGTGGATTGAAATGTCCACAGAACTGAAATGTCCACTGGAATGTGTGAACACTGCTGACCTCAGAGCACTCCGGTCAGGGGCAGACAGATAAAAAGTTAAGAAGCAAGTGAATGGGAGTGAGACGAGGCAACACTGAATTAACACTAATGTCTCCTAAAATCTGACAGGGACCAAAAGGGCCAAAGAGTAACTAGAGAGCAAAGGGGTTTTCAGTTTCATTTTTAACTATTTTACAATTTTAACTCTTAAGTTTATATATGGTCGGGAAAGAGCTGGTCAAAAGGTCAAGAGAAAGAAAATAAACAGTAAATTAATGGCCTGCTAGGGTCCACAGTATGAAGCGGGAGTTAAGGTAATGTGACAAGAATGAGGATAAAGGAGTTCCCATCGTGGCGCAGTGGTTAACGAATCCAACTAGGAACCATGAGGTGGCGGGTTCGATCCCTGGCCTTACCCAGTGGGTTGACAATCCGGCGTTGCCGTGAGCTGTGGTGTGGGTTGCAGACGCGGCCTGGATCTGGTATTGCTATGGCTCTGGTGTAGGCGGGCAGCAACAGCTCCGATTGGACCCCTAGCCTGGGAACCTCCATATGCCACGGAAGCAGCCCCAGAAAAGGCAAAAAGACAAAAAAAAAAAGAATGAGGATAAAATGAAAATTTCGAAGAGGTGCTGCCAGTCCTGGGTGTCAGAGCTAAAAAAGGGACACAAAGCATTGCCAGATACCCGAGTAGGCTGAGCTGAGATTTGAGACCATGAATGTGTAGTAGCACTAATCCACATGGCTGCGTGATGACCTCCGTGGGATTTTGAAAGCTGAGAAGGTATAAATTATGAGATGCAGTCGGGATAACAGGGCAGACTGATGCGAGGGAAGGCAAGGGGCAAGGTAATGAAGTGATGAATTGTAACGGGGAATTAAATGGAGCCAAGAGGAAGCAGATGGAGGCCACACCTGTGGATAAAAGTGCCTAGGGCAGTTGTTCTTAGCCTTGACTGTACATGAAAATCAACTTTTTTTTTTTTTTAAATTCTTGACGCCCAGACTAAATATATCAGCATCTTTTGGAATGACATCCAGGGGGCAGCGTGTTTTTTAAAAACTCCCCCTGATGACTTCAAGGTGCCAAGTTGAGACCCACGGACCTCGGAAGACTGCTTATTACAGACAGAACAGAAGAGGGCTGAGGTGGAACCTCAGAAAGATCAGCTATGGGGTGGCTGGAAAACAAGAAGCTATAAAGGAGCTGTGCAAATGGCATGAGCATGGGGAAGGGTTGTGGAAGAGAGTAGTAAGTAGGGGCTCTCTCCATCGTGACCTAAATGTTGTCAATTACCAGGAACTTAAGATTCATAGCAACTGGAGAAATTCCCATACAGACATCCTATCCCTATGGACCACTTCCAGGGTTATTTTTAGGTTATCACAGGCAATACCTATAGCACACTGGTTTAAGAGCCCAGGCTGGAGGGAGACGGGCTGGATTCCGTACCAGCTTCACAGCGGACTAGCCATGAATCCCTGGGCAGATTACTGCTTTGTCTCAAGTTGTTGTTCTTGTTTTTTGAGTGTGAGTAACAGTACACATAAAGTGAATTGTGAGAAAACCTCATAAAGCAGTTGGGAGAAATGGATGAGATTAGACCACAAAATCAGCATTCACTGACAGCTATTATTGGGAACTTTTGAAAAAACTGCTAATTTTAAGGACATTTGCCACTAAATGTAATTCATCTGAAGTACCAGAGTTCTGAAAAGAGATTTAAAGATATCAAACATAGATATGGCCAAGAGGAAGGACTGGAAATGCATATATGTAAAGATACTGCCTTAAATATGTATATGACGCTTAGACCACTATGTTGGTTTTCTTTTTAAACATAAAGTCAACTCTTATGTATTAACAGAGTAAAAGGGGAAAAGGGGACTCATCGAAAGTCTCAGATCATGGTTAAAACAGTTAAGCCAAAACACGGAATAAAACACATTTAATCCAAAGGTTAAGGCATAGCCACTATTTAAGCTAAAATGATTATTAATTTTTTCTTTTTATTTTTTTATTATTTATTTATTTATTTATTTATTTATTTATTTATTTATTTCGTCTTTTTTTGCTATTTCTTGGGCCGCTCCCACGGCATATGGAGGTTCTCAGGCTAGGGGTCTAATCGGAGCCATAGCCACAGCAACGCAGGATCTGAGCCGAGTCTGCAACCTACACCACAGCTCACGGCAACGCCAGATCGTTAACCCACTGAGCAAGGGCAGGGACCGAACCCGCAACCTCATGGTTCCTAGTCAGATTTGTTAACCACTGCGCCACGACGGGAACTCCTAATTTTTTTTCTTTTGATAGCCACACCTGCAGCATATGGAATGGCCAGGGCTAGGGGATGAATGGGAACTGCAGCTACAGGCCTACACCACAGCCACAGAATGCCGGATCCAAGCCAAATCTGTGACCCAGGCTACAGCTTGCAGCAATGGCAGATCCTTAACCCACAGAGCCAAGCCAGGGATCGAACCCACATCCTCACAGACACCATATTGGGTTCTCAACCCCATGAGCCACAATGGGAATTCCTTAGCTAAAATTATATTTACGGTTAAAAATTACACCCCCAATTTAGGAACTAATTTTAAAGTTCTATAGGCATCATCCAAAAGTGTAAAATCAATGCAAGTATGAGAATGAGAAACATTAAATGTCACAAATCACTATTGCCTGACAACGACCTGTTACTGTTCTCTTAGGTGACCTCTCCTTTAAAACCATGGATGGGTTCTCAGTTGGACAGAGGTGCTACACAGTCCTGGCTTCTTGTAATTCCTCCATCCTCAGAGCCTTGGCTTAAAGTGTAGGATCTCACAGCCACAAGAATCTCCCTTCCTTCGGCCCTGCTACACGGAGAGGTTGCCACCGACAGAGTTGAGAGGCAAAGGCAAGATAACTTCCTCAATGCAGCAGGTACAGTGTACAAAGCAACTACTGGTTACTATGTAATTCAGTCAATCCCACCTTCTATCATGAAGATATTCAGAAACATTTCAAAGGAGACTATTCGGTTTTGTTGATCAGGGACTCACCACGCCTAAGAGTCCCTAGAGCAACAGTGAGAAGGCAGCCTTCCTACTGGGTCCAGGCCTGGGTCCCCGCAGCCCCTAACACCTGGAAAGCTCTCAGTCAGTGGCAGCATGTCCAGGGCCCAAGACCAGCAGAACCACAACCTGGGATTTTAATAATATTCTCAGGTTTCTTGAGAAAGAACTCCACTCCTAACATGGATGTCCATTTGATTTTCAGAAATTTGCTTTTATTACATTTTCAGGAACACATTAGGCAAAAAAGGAATGGACCCCTTATATACTAGTTAATGGTTTTGATTTGCTTTTTTTTTTGCACCACACCAGAGGCATGCAGAAGTTCCTGCACCAAGGATCGAACATGCATCACAGCTGTGACAGCACCAGATCTTTAACCACTAGGCCACCAAGGAACTCTGGATTTGCTTCATTTTTGAAGAATAAAATGATCCTGAAACTAAGTGAGCAATTTGCGGGAGACAGGAAAGCACAGTCAATTTTCAATACGTATCATTTTCCTGAGGTGTTATTTCCAAATTACATTTTAACTCAAGAGCTGGAATCACTGGCAAAAAAAAAAAATTTGAATTCATGTAATTAAGGCATGTCACTGTCAAGGACAGGGAGGGGCAGGTGCTCACAGCAAGCTGCTGGCAAGCTGCTGTGGGGCTGTACCTGCCACTGCAAGGACAGGAAACAGAAGTGCAGGCATCACCTGGGGTACTTTCTCAGGGTAACTTAAGTCTCAAAGGTCACAAGAGATGAATCACAGGTAAGAGAGAGGCCTTCAGGGTCCTGCTTTCTCTTAGGAGCTAGAAGGACATCTATTCAGGGAACACTTCAAAGAACGCCAAGGGATGGTAAGAAATATTCAGGGGTTCTTCTGGACTTTCTAGCTGCTTTCGCTTGATGACTCTTAAGTGTCTCTCTGCACAAGAGTTTTTGACTTGTGAGCAGATGGGATCGCCTCATTTCTCCAAGGTGATTTTCGCCTCCTGACATCTCAGTCTCCAAAATTGTTACTGCCCTTTCCATCATTTGAGCTTATTGTTTTGCCGTCTCATCTTTCAGTCTTCTCGCTTCCCCTACTCAACAGCTTATTTAATGGTTTGCACCATTTTAAAATGACTCATTTTATAGTATTGTATTCTAATTGAGTTTTGAGCAGGAGGGAAGCCTGGAATTGGGGGAAGCTCTTAGGAGAGAGGGCTGGCCCTTCCCCTTCATCAACTCCCTTGCAGCAACAGGAAGACAACACTACCCCTCCCAGAAAGGAGGCACAAGACTCTCACTCTTAGCTTCTAAGGGGGAATAGGGACTCCTTGAGGACAAAGTTCACCTTGCTTAACAGCCCCAGACTGGGCTGCTTTTATAGTTCTGCTGTGCAATTCAGTTGGACCAATTTAACTGACTCTGGGAATTTTCTCCTCTGCTCCCTGCCATCAGGCTTGTTAATATTTCATGTAAAATTAAGCCCTATCAGCAGATTCTCTACTTTATAGAGTTCATGCCAGCAATTTCTTTTGGTAACAGGCCCTGTTGTTGCTACTTATGATTGTGCCCTGGAAGACTGTTACTGTGTTTATGCTCAGAGCCTCATGACGGATGTGACTTTCAAATAGCACATAGCTTTTAAAAAATGGTACTGCATCAAACTGGGCTTCATCAGCAACATGAAGCACACCGTCTGGTGTACCATTAACTCTGTAGACACACGATTCTCCAGAGAACACAAAACGACCAAAAGGGAGTTACCTTTACAGGAAAACACAAACTATTTCCAAGGGACAACAGACTTAGCTAAAAAAGACTCCGCCACCAGAAGAAAACAAAGAGGAGAGCTTTATGAATTTTGCTCCCCAAACTGCAACTCCCTGACCTTTTGGTGACAAAAGAGTTAGCTCTGGTGCATAGGAAACGAATAGACCAAGGTATTTTGTCATAGCTCTGAATTCCCCGGAGGACAGATCTAAGTGTAAAGATGATTAATGGCATGAAAGACATTCCCTTTAGGCTTGGGCTGGGGTGGGAGAGGAAGAATTCAGAATCAACAATTTAATCTGTAAGTGAACATGTTGTTGATGCCGCCCTGTTTCTATTTTAACCCACAATTCGTTAGAAACAGTGAGATAAAAATTCCATGTGGTCCAATTCATGTCATTAAAGATCATGGCCACTGAACGCATCCCAAATTCTGTCCCTCTGCCTCCAATAACAATGGCCAAGTGACGCTAAATTAATGGGCAAACAAAAATCTACCATTACTACTGGGAAAAAAATTCAAAGATCATTTATTCGACAGGCAATAACCGAGTGCCTAGCTGCACTGAAGACACAATAGTAAACAAGACCCTTCCCTACCCTCAAAAGCGTATAATCTATGTGAGGAAAGAGACAACTGAACACACATTTGCAATTTGGATGGGTAAATTCAAGATGCCAAGGAAGGACATACGAAGGCAAGGTCTAACCCAGAAAGGAGTGAACAAAAGTCAAGAGGACTTGAAGGATTAGGAGTCAGTTAAAGGACAAGGGGACGGGGGGGCGGGGCGGGGCGGGAATTCTAAGGAGAGTATATGTCACATTCAGGGGAATGTCAGCGATTCAATATTGCTGAAGAAATAGGTACATGAGGATGGCTCAGCTCTTCAAGAACTGCACGTGTCTTGTTAAGGCATTGAATTTTAACCAGGTCATGGGGAACCACGGTAGGATTTTAAGCACCTGACCCAAGATTACTGCTCCAGAAGGATAAGGCTAATAAGTAAGAACATGAAAGCAGACAAAGAGTAAAGTTATAGGTTCAGATTCCAGAGGGTAGAGATAGCTCAACAGTCGAGGGTAGAGATAACGTGTACTGAAATAATGATAGCAGAAAAGGAATAATGAATCAAGAGAACCATCACTACGTATTAAAACTGAATGGTAATGGCCATTTTCCTTTTTAAAGTTAGCACAACATAGTCCAACTCTGTAGCTTTCCCAGGCTCAGGTTAAAGGGGCTCAACTGCCTCATTCACACACCTGCAAGTGGGTCTGGCAGCTATGACCCTGACTGATCAACATCTGTCCCTGACTGATCAACATCTGTCCAAAGTCCAGGTGCATCTACAGGACTAAACCCAGAAAACAAAGCTCTCAATTTACATTCTACTAAGGCTCAGGACACTAATGTATTAATGAATCCAAAAAAAAAAAAAGTATCATCTAAAAATGATACAATTATTTGAAATGCTAAAATCTATATTAAAAACACAATTACTTTCTGATAATTTATCAGTTATCCTGATACAGTGAGTATTTAAATTCCATTCAAAAGCCGTGTGGCTGGTATAAAAGATGCTCTGCTAGAAAAATTAGGAAAAGCAGAATTAACTTGAGGAAAACGTCAGGAAAAGGACCTCTGCTTTAAGACTGGAGGGTAGTTAAAACTTATGGATACAAGAAGCATTTCCACTACACCCTGGCACCTCTGGTCAATTAATAGAAAAGCTAGAGCTGGCGTTCCCTTCGTGGCTCAGAGGTAATGAACCTGACCTGTACCCATGAGGACACAGGTTCAATCCCTGGCCTCACTCAGTGGGTTGGGGATCTGGCATTGCTGTGAGTGTGGTGTAGGTTACAGACACAGCTTGGACCCCAAGTTACTGTGGCTGTGGCCGGGAGCTGCAGCTCCAATTCAATCCCTAGGCTGGGAACTTCCACATGTCGTAGGTGCAGCCCTAAAAAGACAAAAAAAAGAGCCTAACCTAAACATTTGGACACTACGTGGTAGGGGATGATAAATCCAAGGCGAGCGGGAGTGGAGGAGTGAGAGAGTAGAAAAAAGCAAAGTGTCTTGCTTAGATACTCTTATCTAGCAGCATGGCGCTTAATGGCTAACAAGGAAAGAAAAAATTGGCTCTAGACTTTTTCACCCTCCAAGCTATTAACTCACACTAGCTGTCAAAAAAAAAGGGAGGAAAAAAACCTGTAAAGATCCCTTAACTAACTTTGCCTATAGAGGATATAATCATTAGAATTTTTTTTTTAAGGAAAAAAAATCTTCAAAATAAGAGCCTTGAATTTCAAATGCTCTACTCTGAATGTTATCTTTTTTTTCTTTTTTTTTTGTCTTTTGTTGTTGTTGTTGTTGTTGTTGCCATTTCTTGGGCTGCTCCCGCGGCACACGGAGGTTCCCAGGCTAGGGGTCCAATCGGAGCTGCAGCCGCCGTCCTACACCAGAGCCACAGCAACGCGGGATCCGAGCTGCGTCTGCAACCTACACCACAGCTCACGGCAACGCCGGATCCTTAACCCACTGAGCAAGGGCAGGGACCGAACCCGCAACCTCATGGTTCCTAGTCGGATTCGTTAACCACTGCGCCACGACGGGAACTCCTGAATGTTTTCTTTAACATTACAGGCAGAATCCCACAAATACCTGCCATCTAAAATATGTTTTGAAATGACTAAACCTCAATCTAAAATCTTGGAAGGGGCAAAGTGGTAGGTAGAGGTACCAGTGAGCAGAGAAAGTTCCAAAATACTGAAAATAAAGTTCTCTAGTTTATAATGCATCTCAATTTTTTAAATTGTAGGCTTACAGGAATTGTAAGATATTTGTGAAATCAGAACACAAAATTTCACTGAATAACAACTGTTCACAATATTAATCACGTTCAACTTGATTTTTTTTTCTTTCCTTTTTTTTTTTTTTTTTTTTTTTAACGGCTGCACCTACAGCATATGGAAGTTCCCAGGCTAGGGAACAGGTGCAGGCCTATGCCACAGCAACACCAGACCTGAGCAGCATCAGTTTGCCGAAACCCATTTGATCCTTAACCCATTCAGCGAGGCCAAGGATCGAACCCGCAACTACATCAACTCTACATTAACCCGCTGTCAGCTCCATTTTTAAATTACAGGCCAATACTTAGCTTTTTATTTCATTGTAAGAATATACAGTATAATAGAACATTGAATCTAAGTTAACTAGGTATCATATACACCATGTTTAATTTTTTAAAAATAACCAACTGGTTTAAAACAATGCTTTTTCTAAGCAATTTCACTGCAACACTTATATTACTTAAACATTTTTAAAAATTAGGAGCTCACAGATCATGCTCTTTAATCTGAGAACCAGATATGGAGCCATGTAAGTTTCTGAAAAGAGGCTCCATTTCCACCAGTTGCAAAGCACAAGGTTTTAGGAGAGTATCAACATCTAATTAATTTATTCATACTTTATCTTACTTCAAAAAGGATGAGAGGACATAGAACACATGTTCAGAAAATATATTCTTCAATAAAACAGAGAATGCTTAGCACAATATTTTAACCAAAACATCACTGCCAGTGTTCTTTAACCCTGCATGTCAAAATGTTGAGATTATCAAATTGCAATTTTACTAAATATAGTGGAGAGGAAAAAAACCTTAGTGCTCTGCCTGAAAACAACTCAAATTAAATTGAGAAATATCTTTACTTCAACAGAAAGGAATCAAATTAAACACAAAAATAATTTTGAAGGTGGCACAAGATGAAAGGAATTTAACTTTTCAAAAGGTAAGACTTTATACAGAAATTAAGTTGTTAATTATTTTTTTATGTTCAGTTATTCATTTCAGAAAGATATTCACCAAGATGCCTGTAATTAGCTAGGCATTCTAATCTGATATAAACTAATTGCATTTTCTTTATTATATTTTCGCATGACTTTCCTGGACCCTGTTACTGTCAATAAAAAAGGTAACTTTGTGGAGCACTGAAAAAGAAATACAAAGACTCTTTACAGTATCTTTACTAAGCCAAGTGTTTTGCACTCTTCTCAAAAATTAACAGTACTTTGAGAACACTCTGCAGTTCATTATTAAGCACAATATAAAGCAATTCTGAAGTTTCCACAGTCTAAGAGTATAAACACTCCCAGATGGTTATTTGAAATATTAAGCTACATCACTAGTGTTAATTAAAGAAATGTGACCTCATCATTATGTGTACATAATAAGACGGAGCATACACCATGGTCCTGTTTGAAAGAAATCAACTTTCTTCAAATCAAGCTGTGAATTTCACAACTCCACTTTAAATACAAGATTCAAAAAAAAGGCTCTAAGGTTTGCCTTCAAGTAAAAATATATAAAAACTCAAAAGTTTGCAAAATAATGAGGAGCTAGCCTCAGCAGTAATACGGAAATAAAGGTAATAGTACTTCACTCATTAAAACAGGGGATACTGGTACTCTTTACAAGGGTGAAGTGTAAAACAAAACAAAACAAAACTAAGAATATTCAAAATACTAAAAGAAAAGCAGATACTAACTATATAATAGTTGGGGGGGGATGGAAAAGATACAAAAATGTTAATAGAATCAGGGGAAAAAAGACTTGACTAGTACAACACAGTTTTCTCCATGTTAAATATATGTACAAAGTTGAAAGACAAAAGAAACAAGCTAGGAAAAAACCTGCAACATATCACAGAAGGACAATCTTCCTGTTAAAAAGATTAACACAGCAACAGATTGCGGCACAGGCCAAAGCTTATGAATATGTAATTAACAACTAAATGTAACTACCATTAAATATACGAACAACATTCCATGGAACTAGTAATGGAAGTAATAAAAATAAACACAAAACAGCAAAAAGCCTGACACTTAGTAAAGGGAAAACTGGAGACCATTATACAATGTTACAGGGGACCACGATTAAACGCAACCTTCCCATAGGGCGGTATGTATCAAAGTTTAAAGTGTGTACCATTTCTGGCCCAATCATTCCTCTTTCAGAATGTAAACTAAGGAGCTCACTGCTCAAAGATGTAAGGGTATGAATTCATCACAGTGTTGGCTGTAATCTTGACAAACTGAAAATAACCTCAATGTCCATCAATAGTAACAATGTATATCAGTAGCACATAAGTGAAAATGTCACGCATCTATTAAAAATGATGGAGACAGGGAACTATACCTATTCACTTGTGACAGAACATGATGGAAGATAATACAAGAAAAAGAATATGTATATGTATGTATGTATATATATGTGTGTGTATATATGTGTGTGTGTGTGTATATATATATATATATATATATATATATATATATATATATGAATGACTGGGTCACTTTGATGTACAGCAGAAATTGCCACAACATTGTAACTCAACTATACTTTTAAAAAATTGTCAACAATGATGGAGCGATCATACATTTATTGACATGAAAAAATTACTAATGACATTTTGCATGGACGCTCCAGGGATGTCTTGTTCTTCAATCTCATTTCCAGCACCTAGAACAGTGCCTCATACAAAAGAGCTTCTCAGAAAGTATTTATTTAATACATGAATTTTAAAGCTGGTTAGAGAACAGTAATCCTAATACGGTCCCTTTTTCTCTCTTTCTCTCTCCCTCCTTCCCTCCTTCCCTTCCTTTCCTTGCCCCCTTCCCCAATGTAACTGTGAGGACAGTCACAAAAGGTTGACAGGTAATGGAGTTTTGGTGTGTGTAACTTTCTTCTTTATTCCTTTCTGTAGTGTCTAAAGACCCTATATAGTGAGCATGTTTTATTTGTATGATTGGAAAAAGTAACAAAATTGTTTTCAAAGAATTCATACATTTAAACCAGCTCCAGAACGTTCAGCGATTACAGCTTACAAACTCCAAAATCTAAGATCAACTGTATCCAAGAAGCATTTTTTTGCATCTTCAAAGAAATATCACTATGCCTTGTACAATGGTAGCATCTTTGTCCAGGACCAGGAAATGCCACACTATACTAGTAAAATGCAGCATTTCCAAAAGGAAAAAGTGAAAAAAAAAACTGTAAGTAATTAACTGATTAAAGAATTCTCCTCTACCAACATATATCCTATTCTAATTGGTGGTAAGGTAACTATCCACAATCATCTATTTCTCTGGCTAAAAAATCCGGCGAATCCAAGAGCAATGTGCTCTATGCCAATTCTTTCATTTCCTTACGAAGGCTTTCTTCATTTTAAAGATATTTAAACAACTGAAATATCAAAAGTAGCTGCACACGCTATGTCATATTCATTCCTTTACCCGGTTTTATTTTATTCAGTCTTTAAGAATATCCGAAATAACCTTATTCAATTATTATGTCTTTCCCTTCTGGCATGTAAGCTCCACGAGGACAGGAATTCTGTCGTGCTTGCCACTGTGTCCCCAGTGAATGGCATCTAATGAAAAGGTGTTGGGGGGGGGAGGGAGACACACAAATCTAACCAAGACAATAAATAAAGACTTGGGGGGGGGGGGGGGGAGAAAACCACACTGAAATGTACAAGCTGACAAGACTCCAGGCTATAACGCCAGCTCAGAGGCTTGGTGACATTTTCCAAGGTGGACAGGTGCTTCACACCTGTCTAAAGGCATAGAGCTCTTCCAGGAAGAAGAAAATCCACAGGGAGGTTTCCAGGTGGCTGAATGCCGCTCCCAGAAGAGTGGAAACGATTATTACCATAATAGAAATGTGGCCCAGGTCGAGAGAAAAAAACCAACCAAACAACAATACACCATACATTTGGCCCAGATGAAAAATCACACGAACCCCCAACACAATCAAGCAGCCTTCCGCTCGACTCGTAAAAAGAGCACAGCCTCCTTTCCCCTGGCTGTGCAGTCGTCTGCAGCCCAACCACCCCCTCACTTGCCACTTTTCTCTCCCAAGGAACCCCCCCTCCCGCCCCCGCCGCCCCAGATGGTCCAAGGGGAGAGGGAATGGAAGGAAGAGTCTGAGAATTAGCTTCCTCCACCCTTATCCGAGCCCAATTCCTTCCAAAGCGAAATCCTGTCTACTCTCGCCGGTCCCCGAGGCCTCGACCCCCGCTACGGGTTCCTCCGGTTGCCCTCACTCACGTGTAGATGATGGCCATGAAATGCATCAGCCACAGCACCAAGAAGAGGACGAACCCGAAGACGGCCATTCCCTCCAGGGCCAGGTCCAGCAGCGCCATCCCCCGGCCCGGCCCGGCCCGCTCCGGCCGCCGCCGCGGACAGCGCTCCCGTAGGAGGACGACAGGGTGGGCGCCCGGCGCGGGGGCGCAGAAGGGGAGAGGAAGGTGGGGAGAGGAAGGGGAGGAGGGGGGTGGGGACGGAAGGGGCGGGCAGGGCCTGCGCGCCCCCGCCCGCGCGCACTCGCCCGCGCGCTGGCCTGGGCGCGCTCGCGGCTACAGGCGCTGCGGTGGCCGGGCTCGGTGATCAGGGAGGCCGTGGCCCCACGCTCCGGCTCGCCTCTCCCCCGCCTCGGCGCCGCGGGCCGGACCCTGCGCGCCTACGCCCCCTCCGCCGCTGCCCCTTCCGCCTTCCCGCAGCCTAGTGGCTGAGCTCCTGGCAGCACAGATCCGAGCCCTGCTCAGCCGCCGCAGCTCCGAGCACTAATCGAAACCCGCGGTGGCGCCTCGACTCCCTGGTGCACCCCGCCCCGCCCCGGCCCTCCGAGGGGCGGTGCATGCGGCTCCTCTCCGCCCACCCCGCCGCCCTCGCGCCCGTAGCGTCACGGTCGTGAGCGCGCCCCTGGGTGGCTTCTGCCGCCAGAGGCGGGCGGGGCTTTACCCCAGCTCTGGGTTCCGGCCGCCGCCCACCTCTCTGCGTCCGGCGGAGGCGCGCGGGAAGGCCAGCCCTGCGGCTCTGGGCTGTCCTCTGTCGGTGAAGCGGTACCCTGTGTCCAGCTCAGAGACTGCTTTCCCTTTGTCCGGCTCTGGTGTTCCAGGGCGCCCAGGAAAAGACCTGGGATTCCAGGGGGCCCCCCGAGCCGTCTCGCAGACCAACTCCCCAATGCTGTGTCCACAGCCTCTGCCCCGGTCCTTGCTCAGAGCCTCTTAGGCCCTCCTCCAAGCCACGTTCCTGGGCGCTGGGGTGTCCCATTGCATTCCTCCCTCGCTGCTTTTAATGCTTGTGGCGTCTTGGATCACAAGGGACCGTGAAAATAATCTCCTACTTCACAGATCTCTAAGTACCTTAGAGACAGCGTGTAACATACAAGAAATTGTCAAACTCAGAATGTAAAGAATCAGCTAATATTGAAGTTCCTTAAGGTTCCTGCCCAATATGATAGCCATAGGTGGCTACTGAGCCTTAACATGAGGTTAGTAGGAATTGAAATGTATTATGAGTGTAAATCATATGCCGGTATCAAAGACATCTCATTAATTTTATGTTGATTACATGTTGAAACAATAATTTTGATATATTGAGTTAAAGTATTCAAATTATTTCAGTGTTTTACTTTTTAAATTTAGCTAGCTACTGGAAAAATTTAAATTACACAGATAAAAATAAAGTGAAGGTAAAAAATTAATAAATTACACAGTTGGAGAGCACTGCACTAAAATGGAAAGATGTAGCATTTTGGATAGTAAGGTAATTTAGTGTTTATCTTAATTTTAAATCAGTCCAGGGAGATGTTTTTATCTACCACTAAATGCTTCTGTTTGTTTCTTTAGCCTAGATGAGTTTATATAGTTTCACCATTGTTTTTATGTTTAGACAATGTTTATTATGTCAAGTGATTTCCTTTTAAATAATCCATGACTTCCCTTGAGAGATTTCAGAATTGAATTCAGTTTTGAAAAGAGGCTGTTTATTTTTATTATTGCTATTTATTAGAATTAATGTTGATCAAATGAGCTACCTCAATCTACAATTAGATGATAAACTACAAGCAGAAAGGAGTTTAAATGAATGCCTGCCTTGAGAACCAATCCGGGATTTGCTGTACTCATTGTTTTACCTGGATAAAGTCAGTAGGAAAGAAGAACGCTTAGAAACCAAATTTCCATTGTTGAGAGTTAACCGGTTGATAAAGTTATAGCAGGATAGTACACCAGCATGGAAATAACACTACAAGTGGATTTTTTTTTTTTGTCTTTTTAGGGCTGCACCCCCGCAGTGTATGGAGGTTCCCAGGCTGGGGGTTGAATCAGAACTGTAGCTGCTGGCCTACACCACAGCCACAGCAATGTCAGATATAAGCTGAGTCTATGACCTACGCACAGCTCACAGAAACAACAGATCCTTAACCTGCTGAGCAAGGCCAGGGATGAAACCTGTGTCTTCATGGGTACTAGACAGATTCATTTCCCCTGAGCCATGACAGTAACTCCCAACAAGTGGAATTTTTTAAATGCTACTGTTGCAATCAATTCTAAGACGTATTTTTAAAAGCACATGTAAACACAGTTTAACATTTCTGAAATGGAAATGCATCTTGCAGTCAATGGCATCTGACAACTAATTGATAGGCTTTTTTCTTAATTGTATATAAAATACTACTGCATTTATTAATATAAATTAGTTAAAGAAGTTCCTGTTGTGGCTTAATGGTAACGAGCCCAACTAGCATCCATGAGGACGCGGGTTCTGTCCCTGGGTTAAAGATCTGGTGTTGCTGTGGCTGTGGTGTAGGCTGGCATCTGCAGTTCCAATTCGACCTCTAGCCTGGGAATTTCCATATGTCGCAGGTGTGGTCCTACAAAGCAAAAATAAATAAGTAAATATAAATTAGTTATATTTATTATAATTACTGTCATCTAAGATTTGATAAACTACATCAATTAGACAATTTAAGCACTTTGTTGTATTCTGCATTTCTCCAAAATGGTTTTTGGACTCTGTAACAAAGGATTTTATACAGTATGATCACTGACATGGAAAATGAAGGAGGCCATAGAAAAGCGAAAGAAGCAGATATTCTTAAAAGTTAGCAAATCTGGAGTTCCCATCGTGGCGCAGTGGTTAACAAATCTGACTAGGAACCTTGAGGTTTCGGGTTCGGTCCCTGCCCTTGCTCAGTGGGTTAACGATCCGGCGTTGCCGTGAGCTGTGGTGTAGGTTGCAGACGCGGCTCGGATCCTGCGTTGCTGTGGCTCTGGCGTAGGCCGGTGGCTACAGCTCCGATTAGACCCCTAGCCTGGGAACCTCCATATGCCGCGGGAGTGGCCCAAGAAATAGCAAAAAAAAAAAAAAAAAAAGTTAACAAATCTCCTCTAATTGAGTATAATCAGTAGATAAAAGATCAGCCATGCTGTACTTGAGCCTAGTTAAAGTTGGTCTCTCCAAATCTGGTTGATGATTTTAAAGTAGTAGCTTTAGGAAGTGTAATCCTAACATTCTATAGTTATGGTAAAAGTGTACATTTCTTCCACGTAACTCGGCAGCATAGTAGTCTAGCAAAGACCCTGTCCACTGATCTCACTTTTGGCAGCAACATTGTTTTAGTGCTTGTTTGTCTAAAGGGCCCTCCTGTCTTTTGGAAAACCAGTTTCACCAAGTTCAGGGCCTCGGACTTTTTCCAGTGGCAATCTAGTAACAGGATATAAAAGAATTCATAGATTTTTAAGGAGCAATGTTTTTCAGAGGCAAACAAAACCCAAATTTGACTGTCATTTAGTGGCCTGAGATGTTTTAGTTATTAAAACTTAAAAAGAAAAGGATTCAAATGCTTGGTTTGAAACAAATAGTTGAAACGCATTTTTGGTTTGAACCAAACCCAAACCAAAACAATTTAACTACAGTGGATTCCAACTGAAACTGAAATGAAATTATGTTGATTTTAGTCCCATGTCCCAGAAAAGAAAAGAGCAGGGGCTGGGAGAATATCAGATACACAAGTTACCTCAGAGAAATAAAACAAATTTGGCAAGTTGATATTCTTTGTTATATTGTGCCTCAAATGCCAATATTTAAAAGTTAGTCTTATGTTTTTAAAAGTAGCATTTCAATAATCAGGATTCTTGATTTGGATTGTGTCTAAGAAAAACATCATCTTTGGAGAGATTTCTAGAAAAATCAAGTTTACAATGTGACACTGAAAAAGCTATGTACAGAGAAAAAAAAAAAGAAGAAAGAAAAAATACACCAGTCAATTATAAGTATTTTGAGGAATGAAATATGTTGGGTTCCCCCCCCACACACACCACCCTGTGGTATAAGGAAGTTTCCAGATCAGGGGTCAAATCAGGCTGTGGCCTAGCTGCCATCCTAGGCCACAGCCACTGCAAGGCCAGATTGAAGCCACATCTGTGACCTATGCTGCAACCTGAGGCAATGCTGGATCCTTAACCCGCTGATTGAGGCCAGGGATCAAACCCAGATCCTCAGGGACATGTTCAGTTGGGTCCTTAACCTGCTGAATGGGAACTCCAAAAATGCTGATTTTTAAATCTATCTTTTCATATTGTTGACTTTTTGTAATGGGCATTTGTGTTTCTATAGAGAAAAATGACCATTTTTCTATTTTATAAATGAGTTCATCAATGATGAAAAACATGTAGAAAATTTTCATAATTTTTAAAAAAGTATGAGGGATAGTCACTTTACAAAACTAAACATACTCATACCATACAATCCAGCAATCATATTCCTCGGTATTTAGCCAAATGAACTGGAAAACATCTATACAAAAACCTGCACATGGATGTTTATAGCAGCTTTATTTATAATTGCCAAAACTTGGAAGCAAACAAGGTGTCCTTCTGCAGATGAATGGATAAATCTGGGTATACCAGACAATGGAATATGATTCAGTGCTAAGAAGAAATGAGGTATCAAGTCGTGAAAAGACACGGAGGAAGTTTAAATGTGTATTGCTTATTATTAAGGAAAAGCAGCCAATCTAAAAGCCTCCATACTGTATGAACACAACTATATGACCTTGTGGAAAAGGCAAAACTATGGAGATAGTAAAAATACCAGTGGTTGTCAGAGGAGAGAGAGGAAAGGATGAAGAGGCTGATCACAGGCCATTTTTAGGGCAGTGAAATTATGCTGTATGATACTCTACTTGTAGATACATGAATTATACATTTCTCAAAAAACATAGGATGTACAACACCAAGAGTGAACCCTAATGCAAACTATGGACTTCCGGTGATCGCGATGTGTCAACATAGGTTCATCACCTGTGACAAATATACCACTCTGGGGCAGGGTGTTGATGGCACAGGGGGTTGTATGTGTGTTCAGCAAGGAACATGTGGGAACCCTGTGTACTTTCTGCTCAGTTTTGCTGTGAACCTAAAACTGCTCTAAAAAATAAAGTCGGAGTTTCCATAGTGGCTCAGAGGAAATGAAACTGACTCGTATCCACGAGGACACAGGTTCAATCCCTGGCTTCGCTCGGTGGGGGGGAGGGGGTGTTTAAGGATCTGGCATTGCTGTGGCTGTGGTGTAGGCCAGCAGCTACAGCTCCGATTCAACCTCTAGCCTGGGAACCTCCACATGCCACAGGTGCGGCCCTAAAAAGACTAAATAAATAAATAAAAATAAAGTCTATTTAGGAGTTCCCCCATTGTGGCCCAGTAGAAATGAACCCAATTAGTATCCATGAGGATGCGGCTTCAATTCCTGGCCTCATTCATTGCCAGGAGCTGTGGTGTAGGTCCCAGATGGAACTCAGATCTGGCATTGCTGTGGCTGTGGCACAGGCCTGCAGCTGTAGTTCTGATTTGACCCCTAGCCTGGGAACTTCCATATGCTGCAGGTGCAGCCCCGATAAAAAGCAAATAAAATAAAATAAAGTCTATTTAAAAAAAAAAATAGTGAGTACCCCTACTCAAAAAAAAAAAAAAAGTTTTGGCAATGTTATAAATGTCTAAATTAGTGAGATAAACTAGTTTGTCATCAGATTCCAGGGCTTTTTATTTCTAGGCTCTCAAGTATTTGTAAAACAAGCGAATTAGTTTATTTAAACTAATCTACATTGAGAGAAGTGGGAAATTGCTTAACTTTCTCCTTTGTTTGCAAATACTTTAAGCATGTTTTTTCTTTGTGGGGGGAAAAAAAAACTTTAACCACCTACCCCCCTCCATATTACAAAAGTAGATCACAGAATTAGAGAGTAACTACATATTAATTCCCCTAATCACAATCTGAAGACTTCCTCCAAAGCCCATGCTCTACTTTACGGAGTCAATGGTGTACTTTTTATGTCAATATTGGATATATAGTTAACCCTTGAATAAGAGGGCTTTAAACTGTGAGGGTCCACTTATACACAGATTTTTTTTTTTTTTCTTTCAGTAAATCTCACCACAGTACCTTATGGTTGACTCTAAGGATATGGAACCCTGGATATATGGAGGGCCAACTGTAGAGATGCAGATTTATCTGTTTATATGACTATGAGAGGGTCCGTGCCCTTAATGCCAGAGTTATTCAAGTGTCAACTTCATTTTCCATCTTTGTCATTATCATAAAGAATCTTTCAGGTAGTTCCCATCAGTGGCTCAACGGTAATAAACCTGACTAGTATCCATGAGGATGTGGATTTGATTCCTGGCCTTGATCAGAGGGTTAGGATCCAGTGTAGCCGTGAGCTGTGGTGTAGGTCACAGACTCGGCTTGCATCCTGTGTTGCTGTAACTGTGGTGGAGGCTGGCAGCTGTCGCTCCAACTTGACCCCTAGCCCAGGAACTTTCATGTGCTGAGGGTGAGGCCCTAAAAAGACACACACACAGAAAAAACAACAACAACAAAAAGACTTTCATATACACAAGTGAAAGATCACAATTCAGTTCCCCATTGTGAATATATCATTTTTAACAGATAGGTATACTGTGGGAGTTCCCTTGTGGTGCAGCAGTTAAGGATCCAACATTGTTTCTGCTGTGGCTCAGGGGTCGCTGCTATGATACAGGTTTGATCTTTGGCCTGGGGACTTCCATATGCCATGGGTGTAGCCAAAATAAATAAATAAAAGTTATAGTGTAAATTTTCAGCCCTATGAAAACTTTTTATAAATGTAAAAAGAAAAAAAAAGTGCTCCTCCAGAAATTGGGTAAATTTGAAGTTTCAAAAACAAAGTTAGGAGTTCCCGTTGTGGCTCAGTGGTTAACAAATCTGACTAGCATCCATGAGGTTGCGGGTTCGATCCCTGGCCTCACTCAGTGCCATGAGCTGTGGTGAAGGTCGCAGAGGCGGCTTGGATCTGGCGGCCTGCAGCTACAGCTCTGATCAGACCTCTACCTAGCCTGGGAACCTCCATATGCCAAGGGTGTGGCCCTAGAAAAGACAGGAAAAAAAAACAAAACAAGGTTAGAATTGACTGATCTGAAATTTCCAGTGCTAATGCCAAAAGAAGCCATTTAATTCCTGTCCCTTTTTCCCCCAAGCATGTTTGAAGTTAGTAGAGAAATGCCTTATTGACTTATCGGCTCAGATGCTTAACCTACAGTGGTTTTGTTACCCATGAAATGGTTATTTTGTGAAGGCCTTCAGCTCCTAAGATACTATATCACTATGATTAGCCTTCAAATGTACAAAGGTTCAAAGCACATTGTCAGTGCAAGGCCTGATCCTGATTAACCACTGGCAGAGTTTGTTTGTATCCATGGGTGTGGCACTGGGGAGTGCCTGGGGTTTACTAGAGTTCATTTCATTCTCAGCTGTTTTGCTAACTCGTATCCAAATGACTAATTAAGATGTTTTACCTCATACTCATTTCTTTTCAATTTTCGTGTTGGATTTTGTTTCAACCCACAACGTGCTAGCTTGAAGCAATAACATTCTTTCCTAAAGGAAGCTACATTCTCAAGATTCTCAAAGTGCCCCCATGTAAATATCAATTATTTTCCTTTTCCAAAATGTTTTTGAAGTTGATTTCCTTTTAGGTAGACATTCATGACTCAGTTCAATTTATTTATTAAAGTTTGTAATGTCAAAACCTTCACCTAGGCTCCATATGTAAACATTTGCCTGTGCCTCTGTGTGTGTGTGTGTGTGTGTGTGTGTGTAAACAAACTTGATAGGCTTATTGCAGAATAGGAGAGACAGAGACAGACTGAGACTGTAACGCAGTTCTCTCTCGGTATAGGTGCGTGATTATTGCCAGGACCCCCTCGGGTACCAAAATCTGCAAATGCTCAAGTCCCTTATATAAAAGGGCATTGTATCTGCATATAACCTAAACACTATAGGTTGCATATTATATGAGTCTGTATACTTTAAATCCTCTCTAGATTAATTACAACACCTAATACAATGTAAATGCTATGTAAATAGTTGTAAATACAATGTAAAATGTTCTGTAAACTAGTTGCCAGGGCATGCTGCAAATTCAAGTTTGGGTTTTTTTTGGAATTTTCTGGCATTTTTTTCCCAAATATTTTCTCTTCTGGGTTTGAATTCTAGTTGGTTGAATCCATGGATTCAGAACCCGTGGATATGGAGGGACAACTGTTATTGAACACAGGAACATAAGTTATGTGCCAGGCAAATGATAAAATATTAACTCGATTTTCACAAATGTCATGAAATATATCATTGGAAGCTAAAAAGATAAAAGTCACTACCAAGGTGACATACCTGATAAGTGAGGGAGCCTGAGTTTGTATCCAGGTTTGTCAGACTCTTCCAGGTTTGCCAACGCTCTTCAAATAAGCCAGTACAATATTAAGTTACCTTAAATGATGTATGGTAGATGCTCAGTCCTCAAAGTTCAGACTGCAAAGTAGATTTTGGTTTAGTATGATTTATTTGGTAAGCAGTGTTCTATAAAATCAGTGTTGACCACAGAGACATGGGAAAGTGTATTAAGAATAGCTCATACATTTTATGCTAATATGCGCTGGCAATCTGAACACCTACCCATTTCTTTTACCCTATCTTTTGCTTCAATCACATAAAATCATTTCAGAATAATTCATCAAAGAGAGTAAACAACAAGTGGAAGAACTTAAAAGATCAGGACAATGCCAATAAAATCTGTTCTCACTGTATTATTTCATGGTATTAACAATATAATTAAAGTATGAATTTAACTCTTACTAAGAAACAGAGGCTTTTGAGATAGCCTAGATCTTCTGAGTTTGGGACCTCTATAAAATACCTTCTATCCAAAGACTGCTTTGTTTGAGGACATAGTATAGACTATTGGATAAGCACACACACTGTGAATGTCAAACTGGCTGGATTTGAATTCCACTTCTACCATTTACCAGGTATTTGACCTGTGTTGTGAAGACTGAAGTTAGCATATGTAAAACATTTAGAACAGTTGCAGGCACATGTAAATTCTATGAAAGTTTAATTATTACTCCTTAATAGAGAACATTTATTCATTCTAATTTCATCTAGATCACTAACTTTAATTTTATCAATTTCTTCCTTTACTGCTTTTACCTATAAATGTAAAATTAACTATACTTAAAAGGATTTTTTTAAAGCAAATTTGACCTCTCTGTGACAAAAGCATACAACACCCCATAATTTTTGCTTATTACACACACCAAGATATCAAACTCATCTTTTTGCTAACATGACTGGTTTAGTCAATCAGAAACAAATGCAATTAAATGATAATTGTATGGAATAGGAATAATATCATTAAATAGTAAAGTGCAAAGGCACTTTTATTCCATGAGAAAAATAAATTTCAGGCCTTGAAATAAAATATTCTAAACAAGAGAGTTCCTGTCGTGGTGCAGTGGAAACAAATCAGACTAGGATCATAAGGTTGTGGGGTCAATCCCTGGCCTTGCTCAGTGGGGTAAGGATCCAGCAATGCCATGAGCTGTGGTATAGGTTGCAGACATGGCTCGGATCCTGAGTTGCTGTGGCTGTGGTGTAGGCCAGCAGCTGCAGCTCTAATTCAACCCCTAACCTGGGAACCCCCATATGCCGCAGGTGCGGCCCTAAAATGCAAAATAAAATAAAATAATAAAAAATTTAAAAAACCAAAAAAATTAAAAAAACAAAAAATAAAATAATTTTTTAAAAATTTAAAAAATAATTTAAAAAATATTCTACACAAGCAAAGCATAAGATTTAAAAGTTATTTAGATACACATGGGGTCTTCTGATATGGAAGAAATAAGTGTTGAACAAATGTTAATATCATTTAAAAAATACTTAGGATAGAGGAGTTCCCTACGTGGCTCAGCGGTTAACGAACCTGACTAGGATCCATGAGATGTGGTTCGATCCCTGGCCTTGCTCAGTGGGTTAAGGATCTGGCGTTGCCGTAAGCTGTCGTGTAGGTCGAAGACTCAGCTGGGATCCTGCATTGCTGTGGTTGTGGTGTAGGCCGGTGGATATAGATCTGATTTGACTCCTAGCCTGGGAACCTCCATATGCCAAGGGTGCAGCCCTAACATAGCAAAAAAATAAAAAATAAAAATACTTAGAATAAAATGTATCAGATATCAGGATTCACAGAAGGCAAACTTTTCAGAGTCTAGTTTACATGACAATATATTTTTTTTAATCTCTGAATTGGTTAAAAAAAAAAAAAAGTAACATCTGCATGAAGCAGACCAAACTAACAATGAATTTGTGAAGAAGATGAACCCTGCACCCAGTCTGGTAATTTAATGGTTCAAATCATATCAGATTATTTTTAAGCCTTTATTTCATTGTGGGTATAAATTTGAAGTACTATCTCAAATATGAAGAAGCATGAAACAGTCCATTGTGCAATTCAAGGAAACAGAAACAACTGCTGGGGCTTTTCTGTAAGAAGCTCATCCCTAAATTCAATCACCTATTTTATTTTACTTTTTATTTATTTATTTATTTTTCAATCACCCATTTTAATTGTTTGGAGCTCATTTGGGCTTGGAAGCCATCATTAGTGGTTAGTCGCTATACAAAGGAAAATGTCAAGCAAAATTATTTGAACAGACAGTTAAAATAACAAAGTGAACAAATGAATGGCTCTCCTATCCAGATATTTCTTTTCCTTTATTCCTTAGCAAAGAGCAAAAGAAACTATGTTCCAGGAGCACATTGTTCTTATGTTTTTGGTCCAAAGTTAAAAATGACACAATCCTTTTTCAGAAGAGTTTCACAGATATGGAAGCTCTCTGGTTCCATAAACCACAGATAAACACCAGACCAGATATGGAAGATAAACATAAGATCTTTGTAATGCAGTGTTACAAGTGTTGATAAAAAGGGATGAGGAGAATTGTTTGGGAATTGGGAAGGGTTACTTTTATTTAGAAATGTTGGGAAACACCTCATCGAGAAGTTCTGAATCCTGAAGAAAGGGCAAGAGTCAGAGGAAAGCAGAATGTCTTGTGTGGTTACTTTTTGAATCTATAAACTGAATAATCTCAGGGAGGATGCCAGGAAGCAGCCAGAAAACAGTTTGAATGGATACAACTTGAAAAATAGTTGACCTTGGCAGTTCCTGTTGTGGCTCAGTGGGTTACGAACCTGACTAATATCCATGAGGATGCAGGTGCAATCCTTGGCCTTGCTCAGTGGGTTAAGGACCCGGTGTTAACCATGAGCTGTGGTGTAGGCTGCAGACGGGGCTCTGATCCTGCGTTGCTGTGGCTGTAGTAAAGGCTGGCAGCTGTAGCTCTTATTCAATCCCTAGCCTGGGAACTTCCATGTGCTGCAGGTTTGGTCCTAAACAGACACACAAACAAACAAAAAAGTTGACCTTGGTTAAGTACAAAGTTAACTGACATGTGATTAAAAATCCAGTTATAGGAAGTGTGACCATATCGATGATTGTCTAAACTATGATACTTTTCAGAAAGAAAAGGCACACCATTAACAATCAGGCTAGGAAAACTGGAGTAAACTGAGACTGTTGTAGACAAATTAGTCATATGGTCACATATTATTTAAAAGACACAGGAGTTGGAAAAGGTTCAATCAGGGCTCTTGTTCCAGTTTTTTTTGTTGTTGTTGTTTTTTTTTTTTTTTTTTGGTTTTGTTTTGTTTTTCGAGAAAAGTCTTAGCTCTCTTCTTCAAGTTTCACTTTTGTCTTCAAGTTGCTTTCTCTCATGGTTGTAAGCTGGCTGCTAAACTGCACCTTGTGGTTTTCCTTCACATGCAGGAAAAGAGAAAATGTGTTAGTTATTCACAAACATCTAACAAAAATCTTGGCTTCTCTCCTTCCACCGATGGAATATCTGCTTTTTTTTTTTTTTGACCTTGACCAGGGTATGTGGACTTTCCCAGGCCAGGGATCGAACCTATATCACAGCAATGGCCCAAGCCACTGCAGTGATAACTCTGGATCCTTAATCTACTGCACCACGAGGGAACTCCCTAAATGGAATACCTTTGATGCCACTTGTGTATTGGCTTAGGATATGGTAAAGAAAACTAGAATGGTCAAATCAGGACCCATGGAAGCTGGTAGTAAGGATAATCACAGTCAAACTGCATGACAGCTGTATATTTGACGGGGAAAAATAGAACTGGAGAGAGAACCACAATACCATACCACTACATGGAGTTTTTCCAAAATGATGGGAATTTTCTAGGAAGTTTTAAATATGAAAGATTCCAGTTAACCTCTTTCATCTTTTGTTATTTTTGTTGTTAACAACAGCTTTATTGACATATAGTCATACCATAAAAATTCACTCCTTTGAAGTATACAACTCAGTGACTTAGTATATTCACAGAGTTGTGTTGCCATCACCACCTAACTTCAGAGCATTTTCAACACTGCAAAAAGACACCCCCTCCCCGTTAGCAGTCATTCCCTATGTCCCCTTCTCCTTAGCTCACTGCGACCACTAAAGTCATTTCTGTCTGTAGATCTGCCTATCCTGGATATTTCATAAAAACAGAATACCATAATATGTGGCCTTTTGTAAATATCTTCTTTCACAGCATAATGTTCTCAAGGTCAGTTTGTGTTGTAGCATGGATCACTGCCTCATTATCTTTTTTTTTTTTTTTTTGGCCACTCCCCGTGGCATGCAGAAGTTCCTGGGCCAAGGATCAAACCCAAACCACAGAACTGACAATGCCCCAGGGAAATCCCACTGCCTCATTACTTTATATAGTGAATAATATTCCATTGTACAGATATACTACATTTTGTTTATTCATCAGTTGGGTTGGATTGGGGTTTTCATCCTTTGATTATTATGAATAATGCTGTTATGAACATTTATGGACAGATTTTTATATAGACATATACCTTTACTTCTCAGATATAAATCTACAAGTGCTGCATTGTATGGTAACTTTAATCTTTTGAGGACCCACCAGACTCTTTTCTAAAGTGGCTGCACCATTTTACAACCCCACCAGCAGTATATGTGGGTTCCCATCTCTCCACACCCTCACTAAAACTTGTTATGGACCCCTAGTAAATGTGAATGTGAAGAGGCATCTCATTATGGTTTTGATGGTATCCTCTTTTTTTTTGGTCTTTTGTCTATTTAGGGCTGCACCCACAGCATATGGAAGTTCCCAGGCTAGGGGTCAAATTGGAGCTGCAGCTGCCAGCCTACGCCACAGCTCTCACAGCAACTCCAGATCCTTAACCCACTGATCAAGGCTAGGGATCGAACCCAAGTCCTCACGAATACTAGTCAGGTTCATTGAACACTGAGCCATGATGGGAACTCCTTGATTGTTATCTTCCTAATGGTTAATGACGTTGCTGTGCTCTGAATGGAATGCCCCAGAATTCTTATGTGGAAATCCTAATCCCATTTTCAGAAAAAAAACACAACAACCACGCTGGTACTTGGACTCCTCAGCCTCCAGAACTGTGAGAAATGAATTTCTGTTATTTATAAGCCACCTAGTTCATGAGTTTTGGTTTTAGCAGCCTGAAGAAACTAAGATAGATGCTGAGCACATTTTCATGCACTTGTTGCCCATTTGCTTTGAAGAAATGTCTATTAAAATCCCCTGCTGACTTTTAAATTGGGTTTGTATCATTTTATTATTGAGATGAAAGAGTCCTTCATGTATAATAGCTGCAAGTCCCTTATCAGATACAGGATTTGCAAATATTTCTCCCATTTTTGTGGGTTGTCTTTTTCCTTTTCCTGACAATGCACTTTGGAATACACAGTGTTTCATTTTAATGGTCCAAATTATCTGTTTTTTTTCTTTTGTCACTTGAGCTTTAGCATCATATCAAAGAAACCATTTCCTTATTCAAAGTCACAAGGTTTACACTTATATTTTCTTGTAAGAGTTTTACCATTTTATCCCCTATAATATTTAGGTCTTCGATCCAATTTGAATTAATTTTTAATACAGTGTGTGATAGGGATTCAATGTCATTTGTTTGCACTTGGATAGCCAGTTGTTCAGACATTATTTGCTTAAAAGACTATTCTTTCCTCATTGATTGGTCTTGGCATCCTTGTAAAAAAAAAAAAAAAAGATCAGTTGACCACGGATGTATGGATTTAAAAATTTTTATTTTATTATATTTTTTTTCCTTTTTAGGGCCACACCTGCAGCATAAGGAAGTTCCCAGGCCAAGAGTCTAATTGAAGCTGCAGCTGCCGGCCTAGCCACAGCCACAGCAGTGCATGATCCCAGCAGCATCTGAGACCTGCACCACATCTCAAGGCAACACCAGATCCTTAACCCACTGATCCAGGCCGGGGATTGAACCTGCGTCCTCATGGTTACTAATCAGATTTGTTTCCTCTGAGCCACAATGGGAACTCCTGTTCTTTTTTTTAAAGATTGTTTTGCTTTGTTAGTTTTTTTGTCTTTTTAGGGCCGCACCCACAGCATATGGAGGTTCCCAGGCAAGGGGTAGAATCAGAGCTGTAGCTGCCAGCCTATGCCACAGCCACAGCAACACTGAATCCAAGCTGCATCTGCGACCTATGCAACAGCTCATGGCAATGCTATACCACAGCTCATGGCAATGCTGGATCTTTAACCCGCTGAGCAAGGACAGGGATCGCACCATGCTTCATGGATGTGAGGGAACTCCAAGATTATTTTGGTTTTTGTAGCTCCCTTGAATTTCAATATGAATGTTAGGATCAACTCATTAATTTATGCAAAAAAAGACAGAGATTTTGATATGGGATGCATTGCATCTATAGACCGATTTAAGTAGTGTTGCCATCTTAACAAATTGTCTTCTGATCCATGAAAATGGGATGACTTTCCATTATTTAGGTCTCCTTTAATTTCATTTAACAGTGTTTTCTAGTTTTCAGTGAACAGGTCTTACGTTTCTTTTCTTAAATATATTCCAAGTATTTTCTTCTTTTTGATGCTATTATAAATGGAATTGTTTTTCTTAATTTCATTTATGGATTGTTCATTGCTAATGTAGATAAACCTAATTGTTTTTGTTTCTCAATCTTGTATATTGAAGCTGTCCTGAACTTGCTGTGAGCCACACGGAAAGTCCATGCTCTCCTGAGCTTGTTTATTCATTCTAATAGCTTTTTTGGTGGATTCATTAAGATTTTCCATATATTTTTCCTTTTCTTCCAAAAGAAATAGTTTTACATTCTCAATCTGAGTACCCTTTAATTCTTTTCCTAGCCTAATTGCCTCAGCTAGAACCTCCGGCATAATGTGAATATGAATGAATAGGAATAGCAAAATTAGATACCATTGACTTGTTCCTGACTGCAGGGGGAAAACTTTTAGTCCTTCACCATTAATTACAATGTTGTGGGTTTTTAATCAGGGTGAAGAAGTTTCTTTATATTCTCAGATTGTTGAATATTTTTTATCATCAAAAGGTACTGAATTTTGTCACATACTTTTTCTGGGCCTACTGAGATGATCATGTGGTTTCTGTCCTGTATTTATCAATAGTGTTTTACATTGATTCTTTCTCAGATGTTAAACCAACCTGGTATTCTTGGAATAAATCCCACTTGTTCATGTTGTGCAAAGATCCCGCAGAGGAGCTTATCTGGCTTCTTGGAGGAAGAGCAGTTAAATCAGTGGGGTTGGAGTAGAGTGAGTGATGGGAGGAAAGGTAGGAAATTGGTCAGAGCAGTGGCCAGAGTCGAGGTAATATGAGGTTCTGAGGGTCATGGTAAGGAGTTTGGATTTTACTTTGAGACATGAAGCCCCTGGAACATTATGAGCACTTGGGTGACATGATTTGACTTACCTTTTAAAAGGCTCTCTCTGGCTGCTGTATAGAGAAAAGTACGTAAGGACAAGAGTTAATCATCCAGTTGGAAGTCTATTAAATTAGTCCAGGAAAAAAAGAAAGGCGTGGATCATATTAGGGTGTATTTATTTTTCCTGCCTGCCTGCTCCATTGGAATATAGGCTTCAGGACATCAGGAACAATGGAGGTGAGGGTAGTGAGCAGCTGGATTCAGGATGTATTTTGAAGATAGTGCCAACAGACTGGCTAATAAATAGCATATAGACTGTGAAAAAGAGAGGATAGCCATGGCTAGCTCCAGGATATGGATCTTGAGTAACCGGGTGAACAGAGGTCCAGTTTCCTGGTAAGGTGGTTACCAGAGGAGTAGATGTGGAGAGGAAATTAAGATTTTTGTTTGGATATGTTATAAATGAGATATCTATTAGGCATCTCTAATAGGTTAAAGATGGCCATGGATTTTTTTTCCTTCTCTTCCCTTTGAGAGGTAGAATCTAATTACTTTCTTCTTGAATCTAGGCTGCCTTAGAAACTTGCTTACTTAACCTGTAAGCAGTAGTGGAAGTGACATTTTGGAACCCCTTGGGTTAGGCCATGAGAAGACTTGCAATTTCTACCCAAGCCTGTTGTTATATGTACTCTGGGGTGCCACATAAGAATTTTTTGCTGCTCTCAGACTGGAGACATGCTGGAGGGGCCACAGTAGGTATTTCAGTCAATGGTCCCAGATAAGCTCAGCTTTTTTAGCCATCAATGCCAGGGTGAAGCTATCTTACCCTCCAGACCTGGCCATCTGCCATTTGAATGCCAATGAATGATCTCTGTCAAGGTCAAAGTCAAAGACCTTTCTTACAAAATGGTGAGATATGGTAGAACAACTGTTGTTTTATGTCACAATGTTCTTGATAATTTGTTACAAAGCACTAAAAAACTGGAATAAAATTTATATTGAAAAATATAAATCTGGAGTTCCCATCGTGACACGGGGAAAACGAATACGACTAGGAACCATGAGATTGCGGGTTCGATCCCTGGCCTCGATCAGTGGGTTAAGGATCTGGCATTGCCATGAGCTGTAGTGTAGGTAGCAGATGTGGCTGGGATCTGGCGTTGCTGTGGCTCTGGCATAGGCTGGCAGTTACAGCTCTGATTAGACCCCTAGCCTGGGAACCTCTATATGCTGCTGGTGCAGCCCGAAAAGGACAAAAGACCAAAAAAAAAAGAGAAAGAAAATATAAATCTGAGGATCATTGGCATGTAAACAGACTTTAAAAACATGAATGAAATTGTACAGCTATTTTTAACCTTTTATGTGGCAGAGAACCCTTTGGTAATCTAAACATTGCTATGGTTCCCTTCTTTTTAAAAAGTTTTTTATTACACTGTTGGTGGGATTGTAAATTGGTGCAACCATGTGGAAAACAGTATGGAGATTCCTTAGAAAACTAAACATAGAACTACCATTGATCTAGCAATCCCACTCCTGGGCATCTATCCAGAGAAAACCATGACTCGCAAAGACACATGTATTCCGATGTTCACTGCAGCACTATTTTCAATAGCCAAGACATGAAAACAACCTAAATGTCCATCAACAGAGGAGTGGATCAAGAAGATGTGGTACATATACATAATGGAATATTACTCAGCCATTAAAAGGCTCGAAATACCAGCATTTTTAGCAACATGGATGGACCTAGAAATTATCATGCTGAGTGAAGTCAGCCATACAATGAGACACCAATATCAAATGCTTTCACTAACATGTGGAATCTGAAAAAAAGGACAGACTGAACTTCTTTGCAGAACAGATGCTGACTCACAGACATTGAAAAACTTATGGTCTCCAGAGGAGACAGTTTGGGGGGTGGGGGGGATGTGCTTGGGTTGTGGAATGGAAATCCTGTGAAACTGGATTGTGATGATTATTGTACAACTACAGGTATGATAAATTCATTGAGTAATAAAAAAACCAAAAACAAACAAACAAAAGACACATGCACCTGCATGATCATTTCAGCTCTATTCACAGTAGCCAAGACATGGTAACAACCCAAATGTCCATTGACAGAGGATTGGATTAGGAAGATGTGGTATATATACACAATGGAATACCACTCAGCCATAAAAAAAAGAATGAAATAATGCCATTTGCAGCAACATGGATAGAACAAGAAACTCTCATCCTGAGTGAAGTAAGTCAGAAAGATATAGACAAACACCATATGATATCACTTATATTTGGAATCTAATATAAGGCACAGATGAACCTTTCCACAGCAAAGAAAATCACGGACTTGGAGAAGAGACTTGTGGCTACCAAGGGAGAGGGGGAGGGAGTGGGGTGGTTGGGGAGCTTGGGGTTAATAGATGCAGACTATTGCCTTTGGAATGGATTAGCAATGAGATCCTGCTGTGTAGCACTGGGAACTATGTCTAGTCAGTTATGATGGAGCATGACAATGTGCGAAAACAGAATGTGTACATGTATGTGTAACTGGGTCACCATGCTGTATAGTAGAAAAAAAACTATGTTGAGGAAATAACTATTAAAAAAAGAATAATAATAAAAATTAAAAAATAAAAAAAGTAAATCTCAGAAAGCTACCCTGTAAAAAAAAAAAAAGTGTTTTTTTTTAGATGCAAAATATAAGATATATAGGATTACAGCAGGATCAATGGCATCTTGGGAGTGCTGGATCACAGGTTCGATCCCCAGCCCAGCCCAGTGGGTTGGGGATCTGGCACTGCCACAGCTGTGGCTTGGGATGTGACTGTGGCTCAGATCTGATCCCTGGCCTGGGAACTCCATATGCCACGGGGCAGCCAAAATGGAAAAAAAAAAAAAAAGATAAAAAGGATTTTAAAAGAAATCAATTATATTGAAATATCATTCTATCCACAGACCCAAAGATTAAAAAGCCATAAGCATTAATAAAATATTGATAAAACAGATAAAGTCATCAGTATTGATTTAAAAAGGAAGCCTGAGGACTGAACTCTGAGATACTCAGATTCAGATCCTAGATGTTAGCAAAATGAATTAATCTAACATAGAAAACGGAGACAGAATTACTAGTGCGGTAGGAGGAAAATCAGAAGACTTCAGTGTCATAGAAGCTGAATAACGAAAGGGGTAAAAGGGAAGAACACCATTAATTGTGTCCAAATTTACAGAGAAGTCCAAAAGAGTAAGTCCTGAGAACTGATCACTAGATTTGGAAACAAAGCCATTAGTGCCTTTATATTTTTTTTAAGGCTGCACCTGTGGCACATGGAAGTTCCCAGGCCAGGGATTGAAGCCGAGCCACAGCTGCCAGATCCCCTAACCCGCTGTGCCAGGCTGGGAATCAAACTGTGTCTCTGCGCTGCTGTTGCATTCTTAACCCACTGAGCTTCGGTGGGAACTCCCATTAGTGACTTTGATGGAGTGGTTTCGCCTTTTCTGGAGAGGTTATAAATGATGTTTTGAGTGCTGTGGGGAGGCGGGGGTGGGCAGAAAAATGGAGAATGAAGGGGACATGCAGCCAAGGAAGATTGTGTTTTCTTTTAAACAATGAGATATAACAGCAAGTTTTAATTTTAATTAATTAATTAATTTATTTATTTATTCAGCAACCAAGCAAAGTCTTTATTAAAGGAAAGCAAATAGCTCCCAGGGTTGCTGGGAGGTGGGGAGAAGAGCCCCCTTTTTCCGTTGTCCTATAGGACTTTTTATTCCTTAAAGGTGGGGAGGGTACCAACATGGGGTCCAGAAAGATGTGGGGTTTTTTCTCCCATTGGCCTTGCTCAATTACCCATATCAATCCTTGTCCAATAGGGCTTTAGGGGTAGAAATATCCCATAAGTCTCAAAGTTTCTTTGTCCTTTTCATCCTGTAAACTGTGTCACAGGGGATTAGGGGTGAATGTCCATCTGGGTGTAGGTACACTCCCTAGAGTAAACAAGACCTGTGGGGATGTTACACCCTGGAGCCCTTAAGCCACAAATGTTAATCACTGGCTAAATCAAAGAACGCATGGAAACCCAGGCTCCTACACTGACTACCTGAGTTATTATTCTGCCTCAATCCCCCTCTCTAGAGTTGGAGACTCTAACTGCAGGGGGAAAGGAGCAATGACTGCTCTGACTGCTTCCTGCTGAAAAGGGGCGTCGTTAGGGGAAAGCAGTTAGGTCTCCACTCATGGGAGGGTTGCGTGGACTTCCATATATTACATTGGGTACCCCTTCCATCACCATTTGAAGGTTGATAGCTTTTAATGTAATGAAGTGAGAAATACAATTAATTATACAGGGTCCAAATAAAAGGATTGAGATCACGATGATGGCAGCAGCAAGTTTTTAAACTAACACAAGTGACCCAGTAGAGAGCAGTGGAGTTACAGGAAAATACTAAAGCAGAGGTGAGTGGGTGGGATCCAGGTGGAAAATGGCAGGTTTGAACTTAATCTGTGCATAGAGCTCTAGAAAAATGGGGCCGCTCAAAATAAGAAGAATTATTTTTGAAATATTGTATGTTAATATCTCTTTAAAAAACTCAATGTGGTTATTGCAGGAAAAACCTGAAATTTGCTGGACTTCTTCACATACTATAATGCATGGTTTAGTTATTTCATATTTTGAATTTCATTTGGCTAAGAAGAGGCAGATCATCTTTCTAGTGTTCAGGGCTTCCAAAAGTCTTGATCAAATCCTGGGTGCTCCCCAAATCTGGGACCAGGTATATTGTCCACCAGAAATTCTTACAATACCTGTAATATAGAAGACCCAGTCTGATCAAGTTCACAATGGCAGTGGTAAGGTGTGGACATTAGAAGGCTAAAGTGGAAGAAGCATCTTTCAGTTTCATGTCCATCTTTTGAAACTGGAAATAGAATTTTATTTATACTTCTTTGGGAGAAGCTTTCTCCTGTTTAAGCTTTTGTTTTGTTTTGTTTTGTTTTTGGATTTTTTAGGGCCTCACCCACTGCATATGGAGGTTCCCAGGCCAGGGGTCAAATTGGAGCTATAGCCACTGGCCTATGCCACAGCCAAAGCAATGCCAGATCTGAGCTTATTACCAAGTCCCCAGAGCTGCTGATACTTTTATCATTCAAGCAGGGTTCAGTGTTATAATAATCATTACAACCTTTGGGCCCCAAACAGTGCATTTCCAAGGAGTGCAATAAAGGGGAATCAGTGTTCATCTCCAGGATGTCCCTGATTCTCTGATAGTAGCTCCTTTGTATCGCAATTTCCCAGCAAACTTTTGTTTCATTCTGACAGTGTGTAAGAAACACAAGCTGCTCCAAAATTAGAAGTGATGATTTGAAATTAAGTTTTTTCTCACTAGTGCAAGTATATTAGTATCTTCCTAGGGGCAAGTGATGCTCTGAAGAGGAGAAATGAAAGAGAGAATGTCCAAAAGGGGAAAGGGATGTGCTCCTCTGAAAGGGGAACAGAGTGACACCCAGGTTACACATATTACATCTGCTATGTATAGGCTTATGCTGCCTGGTTTCCACTTAGAATTAAAAAAGAAAGACATAGAGGATACACTGCTTGCTTAGACACTGACTAAATTAACAAAAGCGAAAACTTACCCCATCCGAAGAAGAAACCCTTGCATACGCATGAGGGGTTTACTTTCAATATGAGAAAAGCATTATATTATGAGATGACCTTTTTTTTTTTTGTCTTTTCTGGGCCACACCTGTGGCATATGGAGGTTCCCCGGCTAGGGGTCTCATCGCAGCTGTAGCCACCAGCCTACACCACGGCTCACCGCAACGCTGGATCCTTAACCCACTGAGCAAGGCCAGGGATCAAACCCGCAACCTTATGGTTCTTAGTCGGATTCATTTCCACTGCACCACGACAGGAACTCCCCAGAATGGCCTTTAAGCCAGTGAATTTATTTTTCTGATTATAGCAGCAGCAAGACGCATAAAGTTATGTTTCTTTTTTTGCACCTTTTTTTTTAATATTGTTTAAGTCTCAGCTTAAATACTACCTCTTCAGAGTGGCCTACTTACACCATCAAGTCTGAAGGCACTTGGTTTTTATTTTTTGCCACGGACTTATTATATCTGATTTTTAAAACTTATCAATTTACCTCCTTTACTTTTAGTCTTCCCCACTTCATTTTAGTTTTAGTTTTTGTTTTTTTAGGGCCACATCCACGGCATATGGAGATTCCCAGGCTAGGGATTGAGTGTGACCTACAACTGCTGGCCTACGCCACAGCCACAGCAATGCCAGATCTGAGCTGTGCCTACGACCTATACCACAGCTGTGTCTGCAACCTACACAATGCCGGATCCTTAACCCACTGATCGAGGTCAGGGATCGAACATGCAACCTCATGGTTCCTAATCAGATTCATTTTCGCTGTGCTGCAATGGGAACTCCAAGTCTACCCCATTTCAGAATGAAAGCTCTGTTTCATGAACATAGGAACCTTGTCTGTCTTGTTTGCTGCTGAAGCCTCAAAACCTAAAATTACACTCGATATGTCATAAATATTTATTGACTAAGTCAATGAATGAATGAGCATTGAAAAATTAGTAAACTTCCCAGTTTATTATGTAAACCAATAAATCCTTACACCAAAGCCAGAGTTTGTACGTGCAAAAAGAATACTGGCCAGAACAAACTTATTAATGAAAATAGATATGAAAAATTTAAATAAAATGCAGAATAACAAATCCAACTGCAAATTAATAGAATTACCTACCATGACCAAGTAGGGTTTCTCTCAAGGTTTTGGTACTTTTATAACTTTTCAAAAAAATAATCAAAGTAATATAGAGATATGATTTAAAATTTTACATAATAGGATACAAGCATAGAAAATTAAAAGTGAACATATTTTACAAATTCTTATTACCAAATCTTGTCCCACTTTCTATATTTGCTCCTTTACCCCCACCCCTCAACTTCCCAACTTCGGCCAGATACACTGGCCTTTTTTTTTTTTTTTTTTGGCTTTTTTGGGCTGCACCCACCGCATACGGTGGTTCCCAGGCTAGGGTTCGAATCAGAGCTGCAGTTGCCGGCCTGCACCACAGCCATAGCAACGCAGGATCCAAGCCATGTCTGTGACCTACACCACAGCTCATGGCAACACCAGATCCTTAACTCACTGCGTGAGGTCAGGGACCAAATCCGTGACTTCATGGTTACTAGTTGGATTCGTTTCCACTGCGCCATAACAGGAACTTCACACTGACATTTTTTGAGGTTAATAACATTTTATTAAACATTTTGAGGTTTAATAACATTTTTGAGGTTAATAACTATTTATTTATGATAAATAGTTCTTCATTTACCATAAATAACATTTTTATGCTCTGTGGCAGAGCGTAGATTGGTTCACCACAAAACTAGAGTGCTAGACAGTGGTCGGATCATTTAGGGCATAAATAATCTTTAGTCTAAATTTTAGCATAGATCTGAAAGTTCTAGTCAGTGTTGCAAGAGGCAAAATAGAAATAAAAGGGGAGTTCCCGTCATGGCTCAGTGGTTAACGAATCCGACTAGGAACCATGAGGTTGCGGATTCCATCCCTAGCCTCGCTCAGCGGGTTAAGGATCCGGCGTTGCCATGAGCTGTGGTGTAGGTCGCAGACACGGCTCAGATCCTGCGTTGCTGTAGCTCTGGTGTAGGCTGGCGGCTACAGCTCCGATTCAACCCCTAGCCTGGGAACCTCCATATGCCGCAGGTGCCGCCCAGAAAAGACAAAGGAAAAAGGAAAGAAAAAGAAAGAAAGAAAAGTTATAACTCTGGAAACGAATCAGAGGAATTTAAAATCATTTGTTTAAAAAAACATGTTGGGGTGCAAATCACATACTTAATAGTTCAATTTATTTTATCAAAATCTTCTAAACATATTTATTTTCTGTCTATTTAATGTTACAAAACTGGTAGTGTCGAGTTAGAATTCCTATTATCCTTTTGGCTTTTTCCATTTTATTTTGTGTTTCTAACAGTGTTTTACTTACGTCGTTTGTATAGTCATACAGAACATGAAGTTTGAACATGAACATTCAAATGATTCCCTTTGAATACAAAAATAACATATGTCTTGCACTTATTATTTAACAGTGGAGATATTCTTGTCTATTTACTTCAATTTTATTTATTTATTTATTTTTTGTCTTTTTGCTATTTCTAGGGCCACTCCCGCGCGGCATATGGAGGTTTCCAGGCTAGGGGTCCAATCGGAGCTGTAGCCGCCGGCCTCTACCAGAGCCACAGCAACGCGGGATCCGAGCCGCGTCTGCAACCTACACCACAGCTCATGGCAACGCCAGATCGTTAACCCACTGAGCAAGGGCAGGGACCGAACCCACAACCTCATGGTTCCTAGTCGGATTCGTTAACCACTGCGCCACGACGGGAACTCCTAAAACATTCTTTATGTCTAAGTAAATGAAGTAAAGAGAAGGCTTAAAACAACTCAGAACAAATCTCATCACAAAATCCTTGATTTTTCAGTTTTCCCGCAATGAGTTTTAGTTGTTTATTTCAAGCTAATGATAGATTTTTTTTTTTTTTTTGAAAAAAGGAGTCACCTTTATTAAGTCTTTCCAAAGCAGTCACATAAATGATGGCTTCTTTTGCACTCAGCTTTTAATCAGCTTATGTAACATTTAATTTAATCACATAAAGATAATAATAACCACCATGGGCATTAAAAAAGGCTTAAAATAAATACAACTGACTTTTGGTGAGCAGGAAACTCACCTGGTCGAAGCAGACATGTTGATGCCACAGGTATTCATTGTGTGTTTTACAGGAAGAGTGAAGAGTGTCAGTTAATCTTATGAGTCAGTTAAGTGGCGGTTTGGTTAAGAAAGCATCTATTTTGAGTGGAGGTAGGTGTTTATGTGTGTATATGTTAGTATACACAGATAAACTTTCTGGTTGGATATTCAAGAAATTGCTAACAATAGTTCCCTCTGAGGAGGATGGCTGGAGTAAGATTTGGGAAAAGGAATAGACATCTCATTGTACTGTTGGAATTTTTTTTGCCATGTGCACATATTGCTTTTTTCATTAAAAACAGTTTTAGAAATGCATCTGTGTTTATCGCACTTCAGCCCACTGTTTTTGCTTGTTAGCCATTCCTTCTACCTCTTCTGGTAAGAGATCCTCAATCTCTTGCTCCTGGCCCAGGTGTAGCACCCATCAGAACACCATCCCCTGTGGACAGTGACTGGTAGAGGGAAGAGCACTGATGAGGCCAGTCAGTTTCTTTCTGATGTTTTTTCCTAATCGAAACATCTTTCTAGTGAAGAAGCTATGAAAAGAGTGTTCTGTTTCCACTGGGGAGGTAGAAAACCTCAAAAGACCATTGTTCCCACTCTACACAAGAAATTCAGATAATCAACAAAATCTTAACTTTTTTTTTTTTTGTCTTTTTGGTATTTCTTGGGCTGCTCCCGCGACATATGGAGGTTCCCAGGCTAGGGGTTGAATTGGAGCTGTAGCCACTGGCCTACTCCAGAGCCACAGCAACGCTGGATCCGAGCCGCGTCTGCAAGCTACACCACAGCTCATGGCAACGCCGGATCCTTAACCCACTGAGCAAGGGCAGGGACCGAACCCGCAACCTCAAGGTTCCTAGTCGGATTCGCTAACCACTGAGCCACGACGGGAACTCCCTTTTTTTTTTTTTTGAGCCTATCACAGAGCTCAGGTCATAAGGCAACCAAGGAAACTGAAACAAAGAGAGACAGAACACACAAACTTTCTCATTTGTGGAAGATCGTTACCAAAATAAAAACAGGTAAGAAGAAACTGGCTAAAAAGTTAGCAAATTCTTTTTTTCCCCCTTCTTCTTCTCTTTCTTTTTAGGGCCACACCTGCAGCATATGGAGGTTCCCAGGCTAGGGGTTGCATTGGAGCTCAGCTGCCAGCCTATACCACAGCCACAGCAATGCTAGATCCAAGCCATATCTGTGACCTACACTACAGCCATGCTGGATCCTTAACCCACTGATCAAGGCCAGAGATCGAACCCACATCTTCATGGATATTAGTCAAGTTCATTACTGCTGAGCCACAATGGGAACACAAGCTTTCTATCACTGTTAACCAAGGTTATCCAACTTGCCATCTCCTTTGATTTCTGCTTGTGCCAAAGCGATGCTGGGTGAGACTCGACCCCAATATTTTTGAATATTTAGTGAAAACAGACTGAAGAGGACTAAGCTAAGTTTTGCAAAGACTAAGAGATGATGCAAATGTAGAAACTGTCAGACCAAACTTAAGTTGGGGATTGATTTCCTTAAAATGACTTAAAAAAAAGATTTAGAAAATGTATTGATTAAAGACATTGTGTGTTTGTGTTTTACTGAGTCCATACAGCTGGATCACATGTCTAAGACTTGATTTCCCTAAAGGCAATACAGATCCCACTGATAATTATCTTAGGGAAAAGATGCATTTTTTGAGGAAAAAACTAGAAGATGTAGAGAATGTCAGTGGGTCTTAGAATAATGTAGGAGGAAAAACAACCTTCTTTCTGAGGCTAGAGAGCCAATTTGGCTTGAACCCTGAGGCATGGAGGTACCAGGAGTGATTGCAGTAGTAGAATTATGAACTAACCCTCCAACCATGGAGGTGGTACATGAGCGAAGCATGATGTTTGCTCTGTCGGAAAGAAACCTTAGTACAGATTTGGGCTAGTGTGATGGGTATAAGTTGTTTTCAATATTGCACTATCTTTCCATAATCCCTGAATATTAGTCATGTCTCAGGAAAAGTTACAGACATCTCTGAGCTGTGGTTAAACAACACAATTTCCAAAGTTGTTGAGGGTCTACTGGTGATAACTCTGCTACCTGTCTGAGTTGGAGGTAGCAGAGTCTGCAGCAAGGCAAGTTCTGGAGGGAACCACGTGGAAGATCACGAGGGGCCGGTTCCTGAGCAACATGAGGCAATACCCTGGAGAATGCTTAGCAATTGATGAGAGATACGTTTCGCCTAACTGGATCTCCTGGAGGCAGAGCTTGAGATGGGCAATTGGTGCAGGTACTTTATTTGGGAGATGATCTCAGAGAGCAAGAGAGAACGGTAGAGGGAAACAGAGCAGGTTTATGTGTATAGCAGGATACAGTGACTTTTAAACATTCTTTCTTTTGCCCAGATCATTTTCCATCACTATTCAAGGAACAGGAAGATATTTTTACACATGCACACACATTCATACACACACACACACACACACACACACACGGGTTAAATTATTCGGATTTTGAGCTCTTGAGTAAACTTTTATAAAATCTACAGCGGAGACAACAATTGAAAGTCAGGGCTTTTGACTTCATGAGTCTGATGCTTTAGAGAAAAAAAGAATAAAAACTTGCCTTTAAAAAAATAAGGGGGGAGTTCCCATCATGGCTCAGTGGTTAATGAATCCGACAAGGAACCATGAGGTTTTGGGTTCCATCTCTGGCCTCACTTAGTGGGTTAAGGATCTGGCATTGCCGTGAGCTGTGGTGTGGGTGGCAGACACGGCTTGGATCCCGCGTTGCTGTGGCTCTGGTGTAGGCTGGCGGCTACAACTTTGATTAGACCCCTAGCCTGGGAACATCCATATGCTGCGGGTGCGGCCCTAGAAAAGACAAAGACAAAATAAATAAATAAATAAAAAATAAGGGGAAAGCTGGAGGACTCAGAGCATAAAATTCTTAAAAACCTTTTAGTCAATTTGGGATCAGTGAGAATTAACATAAGAGCTATTTTTTTTCCAACCAAAGAGAATAAAATTTTAACTGACTGGCAGAGAAGGGAGAGGATGTGACTAGACCCTAGACATGGCCGAAGTCCTTGTGAAGGTTTCTAAACTAGTACTTGCTAGTGATGGGATAAGAGGAGGCCCAAGGAAAAAACCTCTGCCAGGGTTAAAAGACTCGAGAATCTAGAAGATGTAAGACTCATAAAGAAGCCAAGAGTACAGTGTAATGCCTAAGAGACATGGGAATATGGGTCTAAAGTCAGCCAGCCTCACCTTAACCCCACCCTCTCCAGTGCAAACTGGGTAAATTAGGTCAGAGGTCCTGAGTACTCAAGGGTGTGGCATGCGGGGGCACTGAATTTGGGTCAATGTTCCAAAAAAGGCTTGGAATTAGCATAACGGGCTGTAGAATGTGGAGATGGCTTCACCCAAGGTCAGGTCCCCTTCCCAGGGCAACCCGTATCCAGTGCCAATCAATTTGGGACTACAAAGACCCAGCCCTCTTACTCTAATTTAGGACAATTCCGATGGGTCATCCCAGTTTCCAGTGGGGACATACTGGCAGCTAAGGAGTCTCTGTTGAGTCTATGTCACAGTTTAACTTCTTTCTCTGCTCAACCCTGCTTCCTTCCTTTCCCATTCATGGATACAGCACCAAGAGGATTCCTTAATAAAGCTCTGCATGTTAATCTCCACAAGTCAGCTTCCTAGGGAAACATCAGTCTTTCAGCCTGCTTTGGGAACAAAAGACTTTGCAAGTCAGATTGAGATTTTTGGCATTATTCTGGGGATACGGAGGAGTCACCGAAGGGTTTTAAGAAGGGATGCTGTGATCAGCCATGGGTATCAAGTCCCCTAGAGAGTGGGCCCAAGCGGGCTTGACTGGAGGCAGAAACACCATATATGAGACTGAATCACACAGACAAAAGGTGATAATGCCAAGAGATGTGACCTTAGAGATGGAGATAAGCTGAAAAATTCTAGAAATATTTAGGAGATTCAATCAAAGGACTAATTGATTATATGTGGGAGTGAAGGAGTGAAAAGACTCAGAAATGATGTCTAGGCTTCTGGATTGAGTAACTAATGATGCCATCACTCACCCCAGTTCAAGACACAGCTCTTAAAAAAGAGGGGGACACTTCCTACTTCCTATTACATCCGAGCAGCACTCTAATTTGGTAAGCAACCCAACAATCTTCTAGATCCCATAAATGGCAACTTTCTTCCATTCACTCCTAATACAATAGAGCCAGGCTTCCAGGAAAGATAGAGAACTGGGACCATGTATTTGTGCCTCCAAAACTTATATGCAAATACATACCCATGCTCAGAAGAGAACATAAATTTACCATATGAAAACATTGAGGAGAAATAATACAGTATAGAGATTAAAGCATATATTTGGAAATTAGACTGAGATCAGATCCTGGATCTACCAGTTAAAACATATCAATTTGGGAAAGTTATTAACTTCTCTGTGACTCTATTTCCTTTCTCTTCACTATATGGATAATGAGTACCTACCCCAAAGGATTGTTGCAAATATCAAATAAATTAATACAAGTAAGATGCTTAAAACCATGTCAGGTACATAGTAATCACTTGATAAATGTTGTCAATTACTATTCCATTAGAATGAAAGTTCTTTGATGATAGGAATATATATATATTTGCTTTCTAGGACCACACCCTCCGCATATGGAAGTTCCCAGGTTAGGGGTCAAATGTCACAGCCACAAAAACACCGGACCTCAGCCTCGTCTGCAAATTACACCACAGCTCATGGCAACAGTGGATCTTTAACCCACTGAGCGAGGCCAAGGATTGAACCTGCATCCTCATGGATCCCAGTCGTGCTCGTTAACCCCTGAACCACGAAGGGAACTCCCAGGAATTTGTATTTTTTCCTGATGAATTCCCAACGTTGGGAATAAGGCCTGGTGCCTAATGAATAGAGTGCTGTACTTGTTGGATGAGTGAAATCTCTGCAGAGAGAGTACTATTTTTTTTTTTTTTTTTGTCTACTTAGGGCGGCAAATGGAGGTTCCCAGGCTAGGGGTCTAATCGGAGCTGTAGCCACCAGCCTCCACCACAGCCACAGCAACGCCAGATCCGAGGTGCATCTGCAACCTATACCACAGCTCATGGCAACTTGGATCCTTGACCCAGTGAGCGAGGCCAGGGATTGAACCTGCAAACTCATGGTTCCTGGTCAGATTCATTTCCACTGCGCCACTACGGGAATTCCAAAGTGTATTATTTGCCAATCTCAAGGTGAACTCTTCTCTCTCTTCTTAGTAACAGAATCCAGATTTTTGTAGAGGCATATTACCACCTGGAACTATGTCTTGCAACTTTCCTTGCAGCAAGTTTTGGTCAATGAACTATATAGCCTGAAGTGTTTTGTGGAACTTTCATAAAGGCCACATAAAGAAACTACCCCATCTGGAAGTGGCCCTTTATTGCCCTCATGCCTTTTCTCCTTCTGGCCTACAACTAGGACAAGATGTTATCCTGAATCATAAGGTACCTTGAGGACAGAAGCCAGGTGCCAAGATGTTGGACAGAAATATAATAGCTTGAGGCTCTTACGTTATCTGAGAGCTGCCAAACTAACCCAGGAGTATCTACCTCTAAACTTCTTTCATATGAGAAATTCCTTTCTGTATTTTTAAGCCATTATTGTTTTTAGGTCTTAGTTAAATGCTGTCAAACTAATCCTAACTAATACAGTTGTCAAATTGGCCAATTATTCAATCTCTGAGTCCTCTTCAATAATCTTGAACAGCAGTAGAGTAAGGGAAAGATGGGAAATGAGAGGTGGAATAGACAAGAACAGACATTTCCTATAGTGCCTAAGGATTGCTTTTTAAATACTATGCCTTACAGAAAGAGGAGAATTACTTCACACAATCAGGAAGGTTGCAGAGTAGAATTTTGAAAACCAATTTACAGAAGATAAAGCAGTATTTGGCTAAGTGGTCTGAGTAGAGTATTTTACCCTTTAGGACTTTTTATATGGATTTAAGAGGAAACATGCATTGTCCATAATAAGAGGAAAGGGAAATTCAAATATTTTGTATACTCATAATTAATTAACTTCTGTATACATGGATTTATTTAAACATCTGAGACAGTGTGTACTATTTGTCACCTTTTAAAAATCTTTTTCTTTTTGGCTGCATATGGAGTTCCTGAGCCAGGGGATCAGATCCAAGCCACAACTGCAACCTACGCTGTAGCTGCAGCAATGCCCAATCCTTAACCCACTGTATTGGGCAGGGGATTGAATCTTGGTCCCAGCACTCCAGAGATGTCACCAATCCTGTGACATTTTTAAATAAAGAAACTGGCTTTGGATGTTTAATTGGTTCCTCTCAGTCATACCAGTAAGAGATGAGGTCTGAACCTGGGTCTGGTCCCATAGCCCTTGGGGCTCCCCTCAACCCTCATTCCACACAATCAACGATATAAACTCCTTCTCAAAGGTACAAGATCTGTGCTCCTCATCACATGTCTAAAGATTGTCAGCCTATTTATTTCCTTTAGTATAATCTACCTTCATTTTTCCATTTTCTGGCATTTTGGAAACTTGAGGCTAATTGCTTTAAATCCGTCTTTATTTTTCACAGGTCTTATTTTTGACATATAAATTCCTACTGACAAGGTGACAATGGCTCCTTAGTATTTCCTTCAGCCACTCTGACTGGCTAGAGCCTGTCCTTCCAGCGCCAACAAAATGCAGGTGACTCAAAAAAACTGCATTTTATGAACCTCTCATCAGACCAGCTGGAAAGAGTAGATGGCATGCCTTGGCCAGTTCTCCTTCCCAGAATTTTCTTCTTTTACCAAATATGACCTCAAGTCTGCTCCACCTTCTGTGCTCTCTATCTCAGCGAATGTCGCCACCTATCCAGCCCGCTGCCTAAGCCAGATTCCTCTGAATCATTCTTAACACTTCCCTCTCCCTCATCCACCACACACAGTAAATATCAAGTCCCCCTTTCCTTACCTTCTATGTGTAAAATTAATCCACCTTCTATTTCAGACCACCATTCTTTTACTGATATTATTTATACATTTTCTCCTCACCAGTCCATTCCACAACTAGAGTAGTCACTCCAAAATGCAAACTGTATTACGTTGCTTTTCTTTTAAATTTGTATTGAGGTATAACTTAATAAAGGTATTAACTTAGTAAAATACCAAAATCTTAAATACATGACTTGGTATATTTTTAAATATGTGTACCAGATGAAGACATAGAACATTCTGGCACTCCAGAGGGTTTCCTCCTGACCCCACTGAATCATACTCCACCCCTAAAGTAATTACTATATTCTGTCATCACACATTAGTTTTGTCTGCTTTAAAAATTCATGTAGGGAGTTCCCGTCGTGGCGCAGTGGTTAACGAATCCACTAGGAACCATGAGGTTGCGGATTCAGTCCCTGCCCTTGCTCAGTGGGTTAACGATCCGGCGTTGCCGTGAGCTGTGGTGTAGGTTGCAGACGTGGCTCGGATCCCGCGTTGCTGTGGCCCTGGTGTAGGCCAGGGGCTACAGCTCCAATTCAACCCCTAGCCTGGGAACCTCCATATGCCACGGGAGCGGCCCAAGAAATGGCAAAAAGACAAAAATAAATAAATAAATAAATAAATAAATAAAAATTCATGTAAATGGAATCACACAACGGGTTCCTTTTTGCAATACAGCTTTTTACTCAATGTCTGTGATACTCATCCAGTATGTGGTATGTGCAAGTAGTTCATTTTTCTTTTTTGCTATGTAGTATTTCATCCTATGAATACATTTCAACTCATTTATTACTGTTGATGGACCCTTGGGTCATTGGTAGTTTTTAGACTTTTTGAGTAAAACTATTCAGAATATGTTTGTATATATCTTTCAGTGGATACAAGGACTCATTTCTGTTGGTGCATAACCTAGAGTGGGAACACTGGGTCATAGAGCATTAGCAGCTATCGTATATAAGAACTCCAGTTATTCCACATCCTCATCAACTCTTGGTGTTGTCAATCTTTTCTTTTTAAATACTCTGGTAGCTTTAACAATCTTTCGGTGACACCCCACCTAGATAAAGCCCAAACTCCCTAACAAGATGGACAGTGTCCTTTCTAATGTGCCTTTTGCTTATTCGTCCAGCCTCATCACTAATCACTACCTGCCTTGAATTTTAAGCTGTAGTCATACTAAATATTTGTGTATCTTTAAAGAGTTCTTTGGTTGATTGGTCTTGTTCTGGTTTTCTCCTGGCCTTTGCACTTATTCTTCTTTTGTGTCTACTTTTCACTTAGATAACTCCTTCCCATTTACTGACTTTGAGCTTAGACCATGCTTTCTAAATTTTCCCAACATCCAAGATTCAGTTAAATGACTTTCAGGGTGCACCTAGAGTTCCACACACTTATACTTTTTTAAAAATATGTAACAAGTACATTGTAAATGCCTGTTGACATGTCAATTTTTCCTATGCGCAGGGATTGAACCTTGTTCATTTTTATATGCCCAGAGCTTAGAAGAGTAGAGGCACGTAATAAGTGCTTAATAATGTGTTCAGTTAATGAACAAATTAATGAATGAAATAACTGAGTATCGATGGAGTAATCCAAATTATTATTAGGAACTAAATTACCAGGATACTTCAGGGTTAATATATTGATTTTTGCTTTTATTTTTTTATTTATTTTGGCTGCATCCTTAGGCATGCAGGAAATCCAAGGCCAGGGATCAAACCTGCATCACAGCAGTGTCAACACCATATCCTTAACCTGCAGGGCCACTGGGGAATTCTCAATATATTGATTTCTAAATTCTCACTTCTTAGGTTGTGCTTTTGACAAGTGATACTGAGGGGAAAAGCACAGTATGTATTACATAATTTGATCCGTAGAATTAAATAATCTTAAATCTCATCCTTTTAAATGTCTCAACTTTTAATGGTAGGAGATGATGAGGGTTTTTCAAAATACACAGGCCTGCAAAGATTCAGTTCCTGGAATTCACAACTAAGGCAGAACATTAGAAAAATTGGGGTGGAGGGGCATTCAAAAAATCCTGATGACTAGGGAGTCAAGTCTGATTTGGGGCAGAGTGAGTCTTTTTGAGGCTTGCCTACCATAAAACAGAATAGGGCTATAGTCAGAAAGTTCAGGAAGGAAAGTGGTTTATTGACAAGAAAAAAGTAGAGAAAAACCAGCGGACAATTATCATCATGCTTCTTGAGAGCTATGAAACCACAGGGTCTGTCATAGTTCATAGTTAGCTGTCATTTTCAAAAGGAAACCACCTTTAATGGGAAAAGAAGATAATTAGGAAGAAGAAAATCGTATATACAAGGTAATATTGCAAACATCTGCTCTTAAACTGGAATATCTATTAACAAAATAGATGTTGCTATTGCCAAATAAATTTGGCTGTTTAACTGAGATTTTGAGGTTGATACAGATTCTAATATATTGAATGTGAATAACACCTTAAAATGTGTCAAGTAATAAACTTAAATATGGGCACTAGAGGATTGAGCCTCACTTTTTTTTTTTTTTTGGTCTTTTTGCCATTTCTTGGGCCGCTCCCGTGGCACATGGAGGTCCCAGGCTCGGGGTCCAATCAGAGCTGTAGCTGCCAGCCTATACCAGAGCCACAACAACATGGATCCCAGCCACGTCTGCAACCTACACCACAGCTCACGGCAATGCCAGATCCTTCACCCACTGAGCAAGGCCAGGGATTGAACCTAGAACCTCATGGTTCCTAGTTGGATTCGTTAGCCACTGAGCCACGACGGGAACTCCAAGCCTCACATATTTTTAATGAGTCTTTTGAAGCAATGGTTGTATCATTGCCGTCTATTCTTCCTTCCTCCTGTGGCCCTTTTAGTTATAAATGGAACGTACTGCCAAGATCCTCCTTCCTCATTCCCTGGGCCCACGAAGGCCCCCCAAACAGGATTTAACTCTGCTCAGCAGATCTAATCTTAACCTGGATCTCAGATGTGGCCTCCCCAACCGTGAGAGCTAGATTAAACTGACTCAACTCTCCTAATTCCATGGCCAGCGAGAATTCAGACCACTTGGTGAGGTTTCTGCAGAGTCTAGGAGGATTACATCTTATAGTCTCCTCTGCATCCTGGGCTTCTGCCTCCTTTGTCCCATTTTCTACTCTGAGCAGGTCAATCTATTCATGAAAATCCATCCCTTGATTTGCCCACAACCCTCGCTCACACATGTCGATTTTACTTAAGAGCAGGGGTCATAGGGGAGAGATTACATCACATAGAGCACATTAAGAAATTTTCAAAAGCCAATTTAGATAGTCCTGCTTTAAAGTGTTTGTTTTTGTTTTTGTTTTTTTTTTAGGCCCCTCCCCATTCCTTGATTCCGGGGACTCCCTTCCTGGCCATTCTACTCATGCAGAACCCAGTCTCATAGCTTCCCCACATTCCCTCTTTCTCCTCTTCCATCACAATCAACCATTCTCTCGAGTCCTACTTCATCTTCTTCAGATAGACAAATTCCTTTCTTTGACTAAGGTAGCCAGGTTGGTCCCATTAGCCTGCCCATCAACTGACCCACATGCTTTTAGCATCCCATCTTCTCTTCCAAACAGCTTTGAGGCATTTTTGCCTCCTTAGGTTTCCTCTCTTAGAAATTTGGGTGCAGTTGTTAGTTGAATATTTCCTCCACCTCATTACAAAATGTCCCCAGCGTTAGAAGTGGGCCCGAAACAAACGGGGTGGACTTGCTTTCCTCACCCCCAATCAGGCTTAGCTACCAGACTGCTTCTTGCCCTCTGGTGCACACTCCACTGTGAACTATGGGGAAGAGGGATGCAGTAGGTCTGTTAAGAAAGGCACTCAGGGGAAGTCGGTGCTTGTGACTTGAGAAAGAAAAAACTAAAACTACAAAAAGGAATCAGAAAGTACTTTGCTCCTGCTTGCTGCCTGTAGCCCCCTTTCTTTCCCTCTTGCACTCTTCTCAAAGCAGGATTCGTGATCCTAAAATCTAGAATCTGGTACCCATGGGCTCGGGTAGGTTCTGGCCTGATCCTTACTTTCATGAAAATGTTGATATTTTGGAGTTCCCATTGTGGCTTAGCAGGTTAAGAACCCAACTGGTATCCATGAGGATGCAGGTTCAATCCTTGGCCTCACTCAGTAGGTTAAGGATCTGGCATTGCTTCAAGCTGCAGTGTAGGTGGCAGCTCCAGCTCGGATCCAGCGTTGCTGTGGCTGTGGTGTAGGCTGGCAACTGCAGCTCCAATTTGACCCCTAGCCTGGGAACTTCCACATACTGTAGGTGTGGATCTAAAAAGAAAAAAAAAAAAAGTCAATATTTTATTTACCATGATTTTTTCATATCAATTTTTAAATAACAATTTTATTGAAACATAATTCAAATGCCATAAAATTCATCCTTTGAAAGTATACAGTTTAGTGGTTTTTAATATATTCAGTTGTTTAGCCATCGTCACTATCTAATTTTAGAACATGTTCACCACTCAAAGCATTCATTTTACTTTTAAAAATATTACTTTAAATATTATTTATCTTTTTTTTTATTTTTAGGGCCACACCCACAGCATACGAAAGTTCCCAGGCTAGGGGTGGAATTGGAGCTGGAGCTGCTGGCCTATGCCACAGCCACAGCAATACCAGATCCAAGCCACGCCTAAGACCTACACCACAGCTCACGGCAACTCGGATCCTTAACCCGCTGAGCGAGGCCAGGGATTGAACCTTTGTCCTCATGGATCCTAGTCAGATTCGTTTCTGCTGAGCCACGACAGGAACTCCTTAATATTATTTATTTTGATTACTGACTTTTTTGACGCCTCTTTAAATTCTTGCCCAAGGGAAGTACCTCATTCATCTGACCCTATTTTGACCCCGATAGGCCCCACTGATAGTTAAGTTTGGGTTTTCTACCTTTTCTTCTTTTCCTTTTTTGGCCATACCACAGCATATGGAGTTCCCAGGCCAAGGATCAAATGTGAGCCTCCTCTCGACCTAAGCCACAGCTACAGCAACACTGGATCCTTAACATACTTTGACATGCCAAGGATCGAACCTGCATCCCCGTGCTCCCAAGACACTGCCGATCCCTTCACACCCCAGAGGGAACTCCTGGATTTCCCACCTTTACAAACTCTACTGGACAAAGGTACTTGTCAACACAGCAGGCAAAGGTAAAAGCATCTGTTGAAGAAGGAAAATCGGACTCATATTCATTGACTGTTTGCTCTGGGACATGTATTTAGTATATGCATACTATTTAATTTTTATAACTATACACTGTAGTCATTTTTGTACTATTTACAGATGAGGAGGCTGAGCCTCAGAGAGGTTAAGAAACTTGTCCAGGATCACACAGTGAAAGATAAGAGTCAATATTTACAGAGAAATCTATTTGACTCTAAATTATGAATTTTTTCTTACCATTTTTCTTTTTGATTAGTAATCAGAAAAAAAAAAAACAAACTTGAGATCAGGAGTTCCTGTCGTGGCTCAGTGGTTAACAAATCTGACTAGGAACCATGAGGTTGCAGGTTAAATCCCTGGCCTTGCTCAGTGGGTTAAGGATACGGCATTGCCGTGAGCTGTGGTGTGGGTCACAGACTCGGCTTGGATCCCGAGTTGCTGTGGCTCTGGCGTAGGCTGGTGGCTACAGCTCTGATTTGACCCCTAGCCTGGGAACCTCCATATGCCAAGGGAGCGGCCCTAGAAAAGCCAAAAAAGACAAAACAAACAAACAAAAAAACAAAAACAAAACCTTGAGATCAAAGAAAGCAAGAAGGAAATGACAGATAAATTTAAGGGATTCATAAAATTATTTTCTGTGATTTCTCTAGCTAAATATGAAGACCAGCGTAAGAGGTGAAAACAAATGGGGAAAGCAAAATGGGTGGGATATTTCCTATTTCTTCTAAGAAATAGGTTTCCTAGGCACACAACTTCATAATTTGGGAAGATTAGAGTCTCTTTTCAGGACAAATATTGATGCATAAAAATGCTTTCTACACCACCTAATATTTTTAGTCCATTATCCATTAGGAAAGTGTATCTCAAATGTCTTGTAAAGGTCACGATTGCTCATTTTTCAGTTTTCATTGAAATGCATGTAACATATTTTATTATTTCCTCCAATCCCAGATTACGTTGTAGTAGATCTTCATTTTTTTGAATTAATTTCATAAAGAACACTTATTTAATTCAGATGCTATGTGCACAGTTGCACAGATGAAGCAAAATAAATACAGATCCACCTGCAAAATGTTAATGTCTTAAATGGGTGGTTCTGAGAACCTTGAGCTGGCAAAGTGCATGCTGATTGTCAGGCCATTTCACCTTGAGCAGGATTCTTCCACTTCCTGGGTCTTTGACTCCTCTTGTCTAAAATAAGAGTGGGAGTTCCCGTCGTGGTGCAGTGGTTAACGAATCCGACTAGGAACCATGAGGTTGTAGGTTCCATCCCTGGCCTTGCTCTGTGGGTTAAGGATCTGGTGTTGCCATGAGCTGTGGTGTAGGTCGTAGATGCGGCTCGGATCCCACGTTGCTGTGTCTCTGGTGTAGGCTGGTGGCTACAGCTCCGATTAGACCCCAAGCCTGGGAACATCTATATGCCATGGGAGCGGCCCTAGAAAAGGCAAAAAGACAACATAAATAAATAAATAAATAAAATATAAAATAAAATAAGAGTGGACTGGACCTGAGCAGTATTTCTCAATTAGAGGAGGAAAGAGTAACATCCAAGGGATCCCCACTCTCAGTCAATGTCTAAGATTCTGTTAGTTACCACCCCTTCCCCCATTATCCTCAATGAGAACCAGCTAGTGTGTCTCTGACCTAACTTTCTATGGATCTACATATTTCTAGAACAGAGGTGAATAAAATATCAATATTGTATGTAAACAAAGCAGCTGGTATTTCAGCCTCGGCGATATGGCTCAGACTCAGGGATGCTAAGAGGGTGACCACACAAAACCCTCAGAATGAATACATCTTGGGTGTACCCTTTTCCCCTGGGTTCCAGGAGAGCAAGGCTTCTCTAGGTGGAAGGCAATGCCCAGGTTATAATTGAGGGAGTGCTGCGCTGGAAATTCACTACCCTCTTGTCTCTTAGGCATGACTAACCCAGAGGGCGGGCATTAAAGGTCTGCTTTGATTCACATTTGACCTGCTCTGAGCCAGCACTTCCTGGTATATGAAGACAGTGGAAACAGGACAAGCAGGTAAGACGGAAAAGCTGCATAATGGTGACTTGGCCTGCCTTCTTTGGGGTCTGTCTTACTGTTATCAGAGACCACACCACACACATCCTTACTATACATGGTCACTCATCAGAAACATGTGTGCATTGGTCTACATTTGACAACACACTAGAACTCCATCCAATATGCAAACACTCCATCCTAATACACACACACTCACACACACACGTACGTTCTCTTACACGTGTCCAAATATAAACATATATCTTGTGCATACACAGATAACTTTTAAAAAACATATCCTATCCACAAATCGGCATAGATGTGCCCAGGCTAGCTTCCCTCTCTCTCTCACACATACACTCTTACACCCTATCTACATATCCACATGCTACATGCCATCCCACTCCTCTAAATATCTGTCACTTGCATCCATGTACTTTGTCTCTATCACTTTATCCCCACCACACACGTAGCTGCCACCAACCATTTATGCAAACACACAAAAACGCACTCACCATCAGTACATTCACACAGACTTTTTCCTCTTCTAGTCCCCATACCATACCCACCTCTACCCTCATATAAACCTTGACCACATTTCAAGGTTCAACCTCCCATCCTATCCATATCACACACTTGGCTGCCACCAGTCATCTTTGTTCTTGCGCTGCCCGCCCCCCCCAGCCTCCTCTCACCCTTTACATCTGACACACACGTCTTGAACCATCACCTACTCCACACCCTGGTCCCCGGGACATCACCTAACTTGCCCCCACTTGCCTATACTCTCTAGTTCCTTCCTCTTTATCACCTGCCCATCAACACCACATGCATTTCATTCAAATCTGCCCAGTAACTCTACCCCAGATATCTTGTCCTTGTTCTTTCCCTTGCATATGACAACATTAAAAGAATGGGGAGACAAATAAAGATTCCAAGGTCACTGGGGACATTGGTTATTCTCACTACACCTACAAATACTTCTTTCTTTCATGTTGAAGGACTAGCTTGGAATTCCATTAGGAATGTACTTTTGACACATAACATTTCTCCCATGGACATGTAGTCAGTTACCAATGATTTCACTGCGTTATTTTGAATAAGGCCAAGGAAAGCCTGGCCACATATAAACACAGAAATACATAAATCAAAGATAAAGTGAAAAATTAAGGGCATTTTACTTTCCATTAATAGGAACTATTTCCTTATCGCCATGCCTTACAAGATCTGAAACCAAAGGTAGCTGGCGCATCAAGATGTGCATGCAACTGTTATCATGTCCTAGGTCTCAGAAGAGGATTCAGTATCATAGGCAACTTTCAAGCTTGAAAAAAAGCATGCATTAGCATCCTTGAATGTTAGAAGTCTAACAATCCTCACTGCAGTCCAGAAATTCTGTCTCTGGCAGCAGCTCCTTACCAGGTGGGGTTCAGCCTCCCTCTGAACATTGCTAGGGTCGGGCAGCTCTTGACTTCTCAACACTCCCCAGTGACCTCTGACGGTAGGAAATTTGGGGGAGTGTTGAAATTAAAATGATTTTCCTAGGCCTTAATGTTTTGGTCATAGTCCTCCTCTCTGGGATAAAACAGAACACTCTGTTAAATCTGTAGGGTATTTATTTATTTATTTATTTATTTTTGGTCTTTTTGCCCTTTCTAGGGCCATTCCCTCGGCACATGGAGGTTCCCAGGCTAGGGGTTCAATTGGAGCTGTAGCCGCCAGCCTACACCAGAGCCACAGCAACGCAGGATCTGAGCTGTGTCTGCAACCTACACCACAGCTCATGGCAACACCGGATCCTTAACCCACTGAGCAAGGCCAGGGACCGAACACCGCAACCTCATGGTTCCTAGTCGGATTCGTTAACCACTGCGCCACGACGGGGAACTCCAGGAATTTATTCTTTAATTAACTCATTCAGTAAATATTTATTGAACTCCACTGGGATGTAGCATGATAGTAGCTACTGGGGAAATAATGGTGAGAAAATGAGCCACAATTTCTGTGGCAAAATTTAGTAACTATGACTTCTCTGGGAGCATTTGGAAATAAAATTGTGAAAGAGAACCTGAATAAATGTGAAGATTTTGTAATAGGAATTGGGAAAGATAGGTGATTGTTCAATAAACTCATGATCCGCTAGTTGTTCCTGCTCCCTTGTTGAAATAGGAACTAGAGAAAAGGTAGAAACTGCAGGAGCCAGAATTTTTTTTGGTCTTTTTTTTTAGGGCCTCATCTGTGACATATAGTGGTTCCCAGGCTAGGGGTCAAATTAGAGCTGTAGCTACAGGCCTAGGCCACAGCCACAGCAACTCCAGATCCAAGCCACATCTACGACCTACACCACAGCTCACAGCAATGCTGAATCCTTAACCCACTGGCAAGGCCAGGGATCGAACCCACTTTCTCATGGATCCTAGTCGGGTTTGCTTCTGCTGAGCCACAAGGGGAACTCCAGCATCCTATATTTTTATTTGCTATATCTGGCAAATACATGATGCCATGTATTTACATGATGGCACTAATTAGGTTCTCTAATTTGTGTAACTGGCATTTTCAATAGTCTATTGAACAGATAGGAGGTAAATGGAGTGAAACTAGAGAAGCCAGGAGCCCCAGTGATCCCCAATAGGCAGAAAGAGGCAGAAGGAGCAGATTGGAAACAAGGGATTGGCAAGCGATGGAAGCTAGAGCCAGTGACTGAGGGCATAGAGCCTGTGCTACAGAATCTACAGTTTGGGAGTTCCCACTGTGGCTCAGTGGTAATGAAACTGACTAGTATCCATGAAGATGCGGGATTGAGCCCTGGACTTGCTCAGTGGGTTAACGATCTGGCATTGCTGTGAGCTGTGGTGTAGGTCGCAGACATGGCTCAGATCTGGTGTTTCTGTAGCTGTGGCTGGCAGCTGCAGCTCCAATTGGATTCCTAGCCTGGGAACCCCATGTGTCGTGTGTGCAGCACTAAAAAGCAAACAAACAAACAAACAAAAAAGAATCTACAGTTTGGTTTTGTTGTCAAACCAAAATCCATCTCAGGTCATATGCATCTCAATTTAATATTGAGGCAGCTAAAAATGAGATGGAAAGGAGATAGAAGCTATAGACTCTCTTAACTGTGCTAAGAGCATTTTTTTTTTTTTTTGGTTGAGCTCTAGTTCTCTTTGGGATTAACCTCTAATCTGAAAGTTTATCTTTTTCCAGCTATGGGTATGGCTGACATTGTTTTCTAGCTATTTTCACAGTAAAATTTCCTTTTAGAAAACTCCAACTGGCTAAGAAGAAAGGATGTTTTCTATACCCAGGACAGGCTCAGGATAGGCTGCATAATTTGTGAGGCTCAGTGAAAAATAAAAATGCCAGTCCCCTTGTTCAAAATGGTTATGAATGAATTAGTAGGAGACATTAAACCAAGCATGGGGTCCTTCTAAGCACAGATCATACATCCATGAAGCCAACCTTTTCCATACCTTAATCATGAGAGAGAAAATTTGTATACTTAGAGCTAGGGACTGTTTATGGAAGAAGTTTGGAATCCTTTTACAACTCATAGGGATAAAAGAAACTGAGCAAAGACAAGGAACATAGGCAGGGCAAAGATGGGGTCAAGTGAAGTTATGGCTACATTCCTCTTGAGCCGTTCTCTGACCCACATTGGTCTTGGAAAAGGTGAGCTCATCTAGCAGGTCTCCTTCTTTTTGTTTTCTTCCAAGGTTTTTTTTTTTTTTTTTTTTTGGTTGTTTGTTCTTTTATTATGGCTGCACCGGCACACTTTAATCTGACATAGTTTATAGACCCTCTTCGAGTTTGGTTACATCTTACTGCCCTTACCTCTCCATCTATCTCTGTTCTGCCTTGTCATAGAAAACCATGTTTCACATATGGTCAGACAACACATAGTACACCAGTAAGACAATTCCTCCTTTTGATCTGGACCCTAAATTCAATTCACGGTTTAATAATATGTTAGCCCTTTCAATAGCCGCTTCATGCTTTGGGATTATATTAAGCTAATATTCAGTTAAAATCCTTCAATCTAGTCCACATGAGCTAACCTAAGTCAGGACCTTAGTTTCTGAAAGTTTCCTTTAAATTAACCCATCAGACTTTAATCTGCCTGATTTAAATTTCAGCTTGCTGGTTTCACACAGCATTCCAGCCAATTGAGATCACTTTGGAAATTGTTTCTGTCATCTATGGTCTTAGCTACCCTTCCTGGCTTTGATCCACCTGCCGATTTGCTAATTCTGTCTATGTCTTCATATACATCCCTGTTGAAATTGCCAGACAGGGCAGGGCCAAGGACAAACAGGATCCTCCACACAAGAGACTTGTTCCTGAGTGACACAGACACCAGAGACAGTAATACCATTCCTCTAGGTATTGTTCTGTCAAGTATAGGAGTTTGTCAAAATAAGAGGAACTTATTTGACATTCCTTGAGAAGCGAGCAGCCTGAAGAGTGATTTGAAGTATTTTTCAAGGGGAAGTGTAAGAAACCCAAGTAGTATCACTAGCAGAAAAATTTAGATGCATATAGAAATACTGATAGGCATAAGATGTAAACTGAGAAGGAAAAAAAGTAGGCAGACAAAAGAAAAAGAGAATGAGCAAAAAGGAAGGATGAGGATCAGAAGGAAGGATGGAGAGAGACAAAGAGGGATCGGTGGTGAGAGACCCCAGTGATAGCAGTTCTAACAGTCATGTGACCTTGTTTTAAGATTTATCACTTCCTGCCTCTGCAGGCAAAAATGAGGCTAATAGCCAGTCCTTAAATAACCTCTCTGGTGAGTATAATAATTGGACTTAAGAGACACATCAGATAAAAATCAGGATTTCCTGTGGCTTGAAAGTCTTTGAGGTTTGGATGCTATTTGATGCAACTGGTCATATTCCCCTATTATGAAAAATAGAATTAACATCCGTATGATTTGAATGAAATACTGCCAGGAAAATCAGTTGAGAAATTATTCCCCTGACTATTCCTATTAATAAACATTGCCTTCAGCAAACAGTAAGAGTACCTCTTTTATTATGGCCGCACCTGCAGCATATGGAAGTTTCCAGGCCAGAAATTTAACCCACTGCAGTACAGCAAGAACTCCAAGAGTAACTCTTTATTTATTTTTAGGGCCACATCTGTGGCATATGGAAGTTCCTGGGCAAGGAGTGGAATCGGAGCTAAAACTGCTGGCCTACACCACTGCCCCAGCAACACTGGATCCAAGCCACATCTGTGACCTATGCTACAGCTTGTGGCAATGTTGTGTTCTTTACCCAGAGTGACGCCAGGGATCAAACCTGCATCCCCATGGACACTATGTTAGGTTCTTAACCCACTGAGGCACAACGGGAACTCCACCGAGAGTAAATCTTAAAAGAATAGATGAAAACCTTCTCTTGAGTTTCCTCTCCCTGTATTTGGTAGTAAGGCACTTCCGATTAAATGATATGGAATCAAATTTTACTCTTTGTTTTGTTTTGTTTTTTGTCTTTTCTTGGGCCGCTCCCACAGCATATGGGGGTTCCCAGGCTAGGGGTCTAATCAGAGCTGTAGCCACCGGCCTACACCAGAGCCACAGCAACACGGGATCCGAGCCGAGTCTGAGACCCACACCACAGCTCACAGCAACGCCAGATCTCTAACCCACTGAGCAAGGGCAGGGACCGAACCTGCAACCTCTTGGTTCCTAGTCGGATTCGTCAACCACTGCGCCATGATGGGAACTCCTGTGATTTTTTTTAAGGATTCTGCTAAAGAAGAGGATTAACATGAAGGGCTAATTTTATTTTTACTGGAATACCATCGTCAGAATAGGTGAGCAGGACTCTCCTTTATGCACATTCACGCATGCGCTCAGCCACACCACCCATTTACAACTTCATCATGGGCTCGCACACATCCATGATGCGTCTTTTGATACCTTTTCTGTTTGGAACGGCTTTTCTCCCTTGCCTGCTTGGCTCATGGCTATTCAGCTATTCATCCTTTGAATTCAAGTATCACCTCCCTAGGACTATTCCCCACTCAACTGAGTTAAAGAATATAGATGCCTTGTCTGTGCTCCTGGATATAGTACACAGTCTCTCTTTCCTCTACTAGACAGACTATTAAAGGCAGGAATTGATTATTGTTTAATTGCTAAATCCTCAGTAATGAATATAGGACCTGGAACATTGTGGGTGCTCAGTAAATGTCTGCACAAAGAGGAGGACAAGGAAAAAAAGGGGAGAGGAAGTAAATAAGGGGAGGAGATAGAAATAGATTATAAAATCTCATCCCGAAGTCCCTGTCATGGCTTAGCGGAAATGAATCTGACTAGGAACCATGAGGTTGTGGGTTCGATCCCTGGCCTCACTCAGTGGGTTAAGGATCTGGCAATGCCCTGAGCTGTGGTATAGGTCACAGACATGGCTCGGATCTGGTGTGGCTGTGGCTGTGGCATAGGCCAGCAGCTGTAGCTCCGATTCAACCCCTAGCCTGGGAACCTCCATATGCCTCGGATGTAGCCCTAAAAAGCAAAAAAAAAAAAAAAAAAAAAAAAAAAAACAAACAAAAAAAACCAACCCACCTCATCCAATGGAATGGCTTTTATAGTTTAGTACCTAGTACCTGAAAAGAGTAGGTGACCTTTAAAAGATCCTTCGAGTCTGCTTTTGTTGTTGTTTCACCTGTGGGCCAGGGTTAAAATCCGAGCTACAGCTGCAACTTATGCCACAGCCGTGGCAATGCCAGATCCTTAATCCACTGCACTGGGCCAGGTATTGAACCTGAACCTCAACAGTGACCCAAGCTGTTGCAGAGACAAGGTGGATCCTTAAACCACTGCACCATAGTGGGAGCTCCTAGTCTGTCTTTTTATTTACAGGTTTTCATCTATCTGAATTCTGTGTAATGACCTATGATTCCAAGGGAAGACAGATGGCCATTTGGCAGAGCTGCACTGTTCAGGTACAGTGACGGATGTGATCCCATTATTTCAAGGAAAGCTTCAAGTTTCTGATGAATGTTCACGTGTGCTTTGTGATGATATTTATAGCCAGTATATTATAATGAAAGAAGAATATGTGGATTATGGTAGTTCAAAACAATACGAGATAATTTAAAAATATGTAATGGGGTAATTGAGATGGGCAGAACAACTATCCATCATAGAAATAAAGTTCAACTTATTAGAAGGAATTTGGAATATGATAAATTTTGGAGTAGTTTTTTTTGTTTTTTGTTTTTTTTGTCTTTTTGCCTTTTCTGGGGCTGCTCCCACGGCATATGGAGGTTCCCAGGCTAGGAGTCAAATAAGAGCTGTAGCCACCAGCCTATGCCAGAGCCACAGCAACACGGGATCCGAGCCGTGTCTGCAACCTACACCACAGCTCACGGCAACGCCAGATCCTTAATCCACTGAGCAAGGCCAGGGATCGAACCCGAAAACCTCATGGTTCCTAGTCGGATTTGTTAACCACTACGACAGGAACTCCTGGAGGAGTAGTTTTAACCAAAGGCAGAGCATGCTACCCAAGAAGTTCATGAGCATTTCTCAGTCTCTGCCTCTTTCTACTCTAAATGTAGCATATACTCTGTTAGGAAGTGGTACTCAAAAGGGAAGGTTGGCACATCTGCAGACTAATGCACTTTGACTCCCGGAGAAACAGTAAAGTCATTTTCTAACAAGAGTTTTAGGAGCCTTTCTCCTAATAAATTTAGCTACACATTGTCTCTAAGTGATTCCTTAATTATACAAAAATACAAACATTTCTAATAAGGACTCAGAGTGACTGTCATTTCCTGCTCAGTCATAAGACTAGGTAATTTTTTCTGGATTCCACATCTGGAGATTTAGATGAAATTTGGAGTTGTAACATCTGGCTTTTCAACACCACTGAATATCTTTAAAATAAATGTATCAATGTGCCAAAAATTCAAAGGCTCTTTGGAGAAAAAAACACCAAGAAAAGAAATATTTAGGGACAACCCCCTTCATCCAAGTCCAGGCATAGTTCTATGCCTTTGATGTGTCAAAGTAAGAAAGAAAGTTGGATGTCTAGAATTGATCTCTGTCTTAAAGACACCTGTTTGCCTCTCCAAATCGCCTACTTTACATTTATTTTTTTTTTAGTCTTTTTAGGGCCGCACCCACGGCACATGGAGGTTCCCAGGCTAGGGGTTGGATTGGAGCTACAGCTGCCGGCCTATGCCACAGCCACAGCAACGCCGGATCCTTAACCCACTGAGCGAGGCCAGGGATGGAACCCGCGACCTCATGGTTCCTAGTTGGATTTGTTTCCACTGCGCCACGACAGGAACTCCTACTTCACATTTATACTGGAATGGTCCACCAACCTGTATTTAAAAAAAGGTAAAGTCTCAATTTCTAATTCCTGTTCCTAAAAATATTTCTGCTTTTCTGACTTACTACTGTCAATGGTGCCCCTGAAGAAATGCTCAAAGAGGATATTTCCCAAGTGAAGCGAAGGCCTAGTGAACAGGGTCCTCCCGGGTGTAGAAACTTCTAAGATGTGAGTCAAGAGAGAGACAATAATGATACCAGAGTTAACTGATGGAGTGAGGCTCATGAGGAGGTAGAGAGGGAGAGCATTCAGAGCACAGGTAGCTTTGGCTCCAGATTAGCTTTAGATCAGGGAAGTAGTTGAAGATTATGAGGAAGGAGGAAAGGGTATGAACAGATAAAGGCAATTTCGAGTACTGCAAGTGAGGAACAGAGACAACGTAATTACTCTTTAAATACTTGTAATTTTCCCTGTAAAGGATTAAATGAGAGCATCTTGTAAGAGTGACGAGGTAGGCGGGAACACAGAAGAGGTTGAAAGGAATAGAGAAGTTTGAAATAACTGCCAGGGGGAAATAGAAGAGAGAGCTGACCAGTGATGTGTCACAGAAGGCCCGGCTGTTTTTCCAGGTAGGTTAGATAAGAGGTTAAGGGGATAAAAGAACAGATACTTTTGTCAATATATTAATGGATCTAAAGGGCTAAGAGTTTAGACACTAAGAGTTTAGATTGGATAGGAAAGAGACAAATAGACTGGAAGAAAATGGAAGAACCAAGTACTGGAGATCTTCTGGGGATCAAAGAGCAGGTCTAGAAGGAGCAAGGAGTGAGAGAAATCCAAGATTGGAGCCAGAGGGTAAGGTACTAGAGTTTAAGATTCTAGAGGTGGACTAGTTTGGGATAATTGACAAGATCCAAGATTTGTCTCTGAATGGGGGGGGGGGGGTGACTAAAGTTACATGAAGGTCATTGGGTTGAGACTGTCAACAAGTTGTTGGATGGGTCATCCATACGGACATCATGTTCACTGTGGTGACTGTGGGACCAGAGATGGATCAGGGGCCCGAGATTAATGTGGGGAAGGGACCAAGAAGATGGCAGTTTGAGTCATCAAAGGGAGCTGTGGTATAGGGAGCCTGGTATTCAACAGAGGAAAAATTTTTACTCGAGGGTATAGGAGTAATGGTCTGTAAATGACATTGGGATGTAAGAATGCTGCTCTTTCTTCTAGATTTTGTGGTAAATGGAGTAGAGTGTCCTGTATGGGCAGGAGGAGAACCAGTCTGTCATTTATGATAGGAGGAAAAGGTCAAAGATGTAGAGGACTTTAGTTACTAGGGTCCAGGGGAGGGAGTCAAGGGAAAGTGGGAAGCGGGTCTTGAAAATGGGAGTAGAGTATGTGGACCATATCTTCCAGGGAACTTTCCCCCACAATCCAGTTTGTATTTACCCCTCATTCTCTGAACTTCTAAAAATTAGTGTCTTCAAGTACAGAAACTGAAGGGCATCCCTCAGCATTCTGTCTGAGTCATTGTAGAAGGCTGCCTTCCAAGCATCCTCCTAGATTCTGATGATGTTACACACCACCCTGGGTTCAGCCTTTGTGAAATCCCAGCTCTCCTCAGCTGGTCCAGCAAGTTGGGAACGATCAGCAGTGGGAGTTACTGCATGCTCTGACTGCCAAGAAGCCTTAGTAATCCCAACACATCTTGATTCTTGCCTTTTTTTTTCACGGCAGGGTAAATTGAAAGGCAGAGGAACCCTTACCAACAGATCCTCTGCTGTGCCCTTTCTTTTTTTTTTTTCTTTTTACAGCCACACCAGCAGCATGTGGAAGTTGAATAGGAGCCACAGCTGAGGCCACAGACATGGCAACACTGGATCCAAACTGCATCAGTGACCTACACTGCAGTTGGCAGTGTCTGGATCCTTAACTCACTGAGTGTGAGGCCAGGCATCAAACCATATCCTGAACACTATGTCGGTTTGGGTTTTTTTTTTTTGTCTTTTGTCTTTTTGGGGCCACACCCGTGGCATATGGAGGTTCCCAGGGGTCGAACCGGAGCTGTAGCTGCCAGCCTATGCTACAGCCACAGCAATGCGGGATCCAAGCAGTGTCTGTGACCTACACCACAGCTCACGGCAACGCCAGATCCCCAACCCACGGAGCAAGGCCAAGGATCAAACCGATGTCTTCATGGATGCTAGTCAGGTTGGTTAACCACTGAGCCATGTTGGGAACTCCTATGTTGGATTCTTGACCTACTGAGCCACAATGGGAATGCCAGCTGTGTCCTTTTTAAGGACTCAGGTCTTCAGCACCAGAAATAAGCATACTTTTAGGATTTAGGCATGAGATCATCGCCAGGGGTAGCTCTTTTGCCTTTTCCTCCACCAAATCCTCTCCATCAGGAACTTAGTCCTGATGAAGCCATTTGGTCACTGGCACAAGTTGCATATAGTGTTCACGGCAACGGACTGAGATAAAGGTCATGGTCTAGAAGTTCCAGAAAATGGTTGGGCCATGACTATCAAACTAATAACGCCAAGATGGCTGGTGATTAGGAATTCACAGACATTCTGACCTTACTGTGCTGAGAGGCCCCACCTGGCAGATGGGGAGACTGGAGCTCTCTTTGATCCGCCAGGAGATCTACAAGCAGAAAACTGCCCTTTGCATTGAGTATCTTCCACCTGCTGTTTATGGTCTTTCCTCCCAGTTACAATGGTCTGTCTCAAAATAAGGTTTCTAGGACCCAAGGCTGGGTATATCCCCAACTAGATGGTTCAAGTTCTAGGTACCAGCTTCTCCCTACCTACCCGGTTAACTGGGCCTTTCTCAGTCTTGTTCTAGGATATGGAAACTTATCATGTGGAGAAGAGATTATTATCATTATTAATAATAATAGATATGTATGAGAACTTACTATGTACCAGATACTTTGTGTGTGTGTGTGTGTATATATATATTAAATGAGTGTGTGTACGTATATATATATACATACACATACACACACTCATTTAATCACCTCAATCGCCTTATCTGGTTGGCCTCAGCTTCGTTTTTTAAAGGAAACTGAGAAGTTAACTATACTCAAGATCACAAAGCTAGTAAGTAGTGGAGTCATTCTTCAAAATCAAACAGTCTGAATGTGTAGGCCTTTCTCTTTAACTAGGACATTATATTAGATTGCTTATTTTATAAAGACAGAGGCAACATACAGATGGCCAACAGGCTCAAGAAAAGATGCTCAATGTCAGAGAAATGCAAATCAAAACTACAGTAAGCTCTCACCTCCCATCTGTCAGAATGGCTATCATCAAAAACATCACAAATAACAAAGAGAGGATTTGGAGAAAAGGGAACCCAGCTGGTGGAAATGTAAATTGCTACATCCACTGTGGACGCTCCACAAAAAAAAAACTAAAAATAGAACTATCATATGATCCAACAGTTCTACTCTTGGGTATATATTTGAATATGAAAACACTGATTCAAAAAGATACATGAACCCAATGTTCATAGCAACATTATTTACGATAGCCAAGATAGGGAAGCAACCTAAATGTCCATTAACGGATGATGTGATTTTCTATTTATCTATCTGTCTAATCTATCTGTGTACACAGTGGAATATTACTTAGCCATAAAAAAATGAAATTTTGCCATTTGCATCCACATGGATGGACTTAGAGGGCATTATAATTAGTGAAATAAGTCAGAGAAAGACAAATACTGAATGTTATCACTTACATGCAGACTCTAAAAAATAAAACAAACTAGTGAATATAACAAAAAAAGAAACAGACTCACAGATATAGAGAACAAATTAGTGATTGCCAGTGGGGAGAGGGAAGGGTGGAGGGGCAAGATTGGGGTAGGGTATTAAGAGGTACAAACTACTACATATATTCTTATTTTTTTACTTAAAAAAATGTTATTAATGTATAGTTGATTTACAATGTTGTGTCAGTTTCTGGGGTACAGCAAAGTGACCCAGTCAAATACTCTTTTTCTCATATTATCTTTCATCAAAATACTATGAATAAAACTAAGGGTATATGGTACAGTACAGAGAATATAGCTAATATTTTACAGTAACTCAAAATGAGTATAATCTCTAAAAATTGTGAGTCATTATGTTTTACACTTGAAACTTATGTAATATTGTAAATCAACCATACCTGAAAAAAAAGATAGAACAGCATATGGGTGTTGCAGATTGCATGTTTCACTAAAAGAGAACTCTCTGCGAACAGAATGATGGGCTTCCTAAGTGAGGGGGTAACAGTCTTCAAGCCGTGGCTCTGCATCAGGGACAACACAATGGGGCGTCAGATCACAAATGGATGGTAGGAGACAGTCAATTTGCCAGAGAGCACTGAGGCTGAAGCTTTGGTGAACTTTCCAATGCCATTTGAGTGGCCCAGTGGGGTGCTAAACTCTTACACACACACACACACACACACACACACACACACACACAGAGCATGTGTAGAGATGTCTCATTAGAATGCTAAAAGCATTAACTGGGGGGTGGGGACACTCATCACTCCGGATGAAACTCATGCAGAAAAAAATGGCAGAGGTGAGATTTCAAGTCACAGATAGTCAAGTGCATACTGTTTCATGCCTGAACTTGTGTCACCAGCCAGTCAATACACTCCTGCGAGGTGCAACATTGTAATAATCTTCACTGACAAGTGCATACTGGTGGTGAGTGGGGAGGGTGGAGGGGCAGGAGAGGAAAGAAAGTTATCCTGTATGAGCCAGGTCCTGTGCCAGCTGCTTTTTGGACAACATTTCATCTTCACATTAACTCCATTACAGAAACAATGTTACCTCTACAGATTAAGAAACTGGGCATCAGTCACATAACACATCAGGGGTGGAACCGGGGACTTCAAAGTTGCCGTAGCATCCTGCATACTCATGTACAGGTGGGAGGGATGGCAACTTCCGCAAGGGCTTAACGAAAAGAAGGAGAAGCTTAAGATGAAGTAAGTGCAGTAATGTTTGGTATGCCCAGGGCAATTACATCTTTGATTCACTTGGCACGAACTGACTACTGCGAGGAGCCCAGAGCTCTGTGCCTTCCGAACGTATCTTCCCTCTCATCCTAGGTGCAGGCTCCACAGGGCTTGCTGCCAAGTCACTTTTCTGCTTCCAACCTCTGGAAGCCAAACTGGCTATAAATCACAGCCTGATAGAACTAAATCAAGGCCAATCCTCTTATTGTATGGACCAAGAGACTAAATAAAGCCCAGAGAGAAGTAAGGACTCAAGAGCAGGCAAGAGTTAGGATCAAAGCCCTCACTGGAACTTGGACCTTTTTTTCAGACAGATTTTTTTTTTCTTAAGGTAACAACAAGGCTGCCTGAAAAATCAGCAGTTCTATGCTACATTTCCTCAAATCCTGTGTGCAAGTCTCATCGTTTCTTTCTGGGGCTTTCCCATATGTAAATGTCAGTGATGATGAAGAGGATGTATTTCTGCTCAAGAGACATATTTATTTGGGAGATAAACTTCAGTAGGACTAACATGAGGAGCAAGTGGGTAGAAACCAAGGGACTCATGAGGAACTCCAAACTCCAAGTTAGAAATGTATCAGGATCTTTGGGAAAACGCTGCCCCTAGGCTGTTTGGATGAAGATATCCTTTGCACCTTGCTCTGCAAAGCCTGTGCTTCTCCACACAGCCTGTGCTCCCACTTTGGTTTATAACTCCCTTTCCATCAGAGGATGACAATCAGAGCATATGGATCTGCTTCCTACTATATAGTACCTTTGTGAGAATGAGAATAAGGTGCCCATCTTCTGGGCCCCTAGTCTCCTGGCTTAGATTTCTGTCCCGGCTAGATGTCTGACCTGACTCACCTCCTCCAGGCACTCCTCTACAGCCCAATTTACACAATCATTATGAATTGGCTCTTTCTGTTCCTCCTTCAAAGAGCCCAGATAAGTCAGGGGAGTCCTTCCAGCCATGTACTTTTAATTGCCCACAGAACCTTACCAACCAAACGTGGGTGTAAGGGTGTCATTCAACTCTGATGGGAAGTACTCAGTTTTAATTGGAATCTGTTCCATTTATTCCTGAGTTAGCGTCTGCCAAAATCCCGCTTCAGCTCCTGATGTTGGGGTCTTTCAGACTTTCCTAAATTGGAAGTTGGCATATGATTCCTAGCTCCTTCTTACTGACGTAGTATCTGCCAAACCTAACTCAAACGATATCTGGTGAGTGAAGGACGGAAAAAGGAGAGAAGGAAAAGGGGGGAGGGGAGAGAAGCGATGGAGAAGCCTCTGTGACCAAGACCGTGTCTATGTGATGAAAAACAGAGAAGTCCCGGATCAGTCTTTTCGTGCTGTATTCAGACAGCTGATGCATGACTAATTGGGCTAACTGGTATGGCTATGTGGCAATGACCTCCGTATATTTCTCCCCCACCACAACGTCTGAGGGTCTGCAATTGCCAGACAAAGCTTGAGTGGGTGAGTCTGGCACTTGAGAGACAACACATCACTTAATAATATGCTTTCTGTGCATGACGCTTTGCTCAACTAGTGAGCACTCATGGCTTTATGAAAGGTAGGTTCCTCCCAGACACATGGGTCATACCCCCAACCACAGCATCAACCATTGCACGGAGAGAAATTCTAGGGTCAGGGCTTCCAGATCTGATGATGAGATATCTGGAAAACCCACTTTGGGGACAAAAGGACATGCTGAGCGAGTACAGGGGAGATTCTCTTTATGGCAGGCAGAAGCCATGCCAAGGGCAGTACTCAGCCCTGAGGGGCACGAGCAGCAGCATTGTTGACATGCCATTCTGGGGAAATCAGGGTGTTGACTCTTCACAGAGCTCCAGTGCTTCATCTTGTGGGGTGACAAAATGAGTTCTTGCTCATCTCATTGGCCCTATCATGATCATTATCAACAATAACAACGCCCACATCAGCAAATTGTTATTAGGTGCCTTCTCTGTCAAACTGTTGGCAGGATCTCTGGGCTTGGCTCTGAAAGGCCTGCTCTTCTTAAAAACGCTTACAGAGAGCCTTAAAAATTGGTAATGCTGGAGTTCCCATTGTGGCTCAGCAGATGAAGAACTGGACTAGTATCCCTGGGGACTCAGGTCTGATCCCTGGCCCCCCTCAGTAGGTTAAGGATCCAGCATCGCCATGAGCTGTGGTATAGGTTGCACACGTGGCCCGGATCCCACGTTGCTGTGGCATAGACCGGCAGCTGCAGCTCTAATTCGACCCCTGGCCTGGGAACTTCCATATGCCCCTGGTGCAGCCCTAAAAAGAAAAAAAAAAAAGTGATACTACCAAATTAAGATTTAGAGATTAAAGCAAGTGTGTTTCCAGGGACTCTTTGAACAAAAGAAGAAGAGTCATGTCCCAGGTTTGAAAGATACCAAAGTATAGACTGAGAAAAGTAAGTCTCCCTCCCACCTCTGTTAGCTAGCCTCCCTATCTCCTTGAGGTATTTACTCTGTGGGAAATTTTACCTGAGGAGAGAAGGGTTCTAGCTGGACAATGAAAACCTGGCCAAAATCTCTGCTATGCTACTCACGTGTTTTCTGGCCAGGAAAAATATCCTGATCACTGCTGACTGCTGCCCCCTGACAGAGTAGCAGTGATGCCAGGGAAGACAAGAAGGATACTGTTGACTTCAATGCTGGATGATGTGAGAACACGTGGTTATTACTGGCTGTGATAGAACCCAAATCCCAAGCGTCCAAGCTAACACCAACAAAGCCCCAGAAATCCTATGGAGAACGAGCTCCTCTCAGGCCACGCACCCAGTGGCTCTAGTTTACACTCCCAGTAATTTGATTAAGTTACACAGATTCTTCCCAATGGGAAAATACAGCTTGGCCCAGGCCTGAAGATTAAGAAGAGTTCTTTTGTAATACAGCTCCTGTATTTAAATTTAATTTTAATTTTTACTTTTATTGAAGCCATTTATGGATACGGTAACATAGCAAATAGTTCTGCTTATGATGAAAAACAAACCCCGACTCTACCCCCAGTTCTGTTACCAGGAGGCTGCCTCTTATGAGAGTTTAGAACATTTATTGCTTACCTCCATCATGTTATATATATTCTTACGCTTCTATTTCTCTTGATTTATCTATTTTATTTTATTTATTTTTGTTATTTTATTTTATTTATTTTTGTCCTTTTAGGGCCACTCCTGCAGCATATGGAGGTTCCCAGGCTGGGGGTCTAATCGGAGTTGTAGCTGCCGGCCTATGCCAGAGCCACAGCAACACCAGATCCAAGCTGCCCCTTCGACCTACACCACTGTTCATGGCAACACTGGATCCTTAGCCCACTGAGCAAGGCCAGGGATTGAACCCGCAACCTCAAGTCAGATTCGTTTCTGCTGTGCTATGACGGGAACTCCAATTTATCCATTCTAAGCATTATCTATTGACTCCCATTTCTGGAAGTTGAAGATTTGGCCCACTATTCCTTTGGATAATTTTATATTATTATTTGTGATTCTTTTATTGATTATATGTTTAAACAATGTGCTTAAACTTCCTTTCTCATTCCATCAACTTTTGACAGGGTCTCTTGACTCCTTACCTTATATGAGAATGTTAATTCTCGCACACCTTTTTCCTTTCCATGTACCACCACTGTCAGCGCATTTTAAATTTTACTTCATTAAGTTGTTAACATATGCCTTCTGCCTGCAATGACAACCAAGACTGCCTTAGTTTTTCCAAGATGAATCTAAAAGTAGCAAACAGTATGACAATGTAAATATTGTCCAATGCTGGGCCAGGTAGCATATTAGGATTACATTTTCTCTTCCAATGTCAGGATGCCTCAGCTATATAAAATAAATTATTCTGAACATCAAGGTCAATCCAAAGCATCTATTTTCTTACACTATCTATATCAGTTAAAATTATGCCATATCTTAGTTTCCTATTTGCCTTAAATTGCATTTGTCTTAAATTAATATTGCTACTCCAACATGATGGAGGATAATGTGACAAAAAGAAAAAAATATATATATATATGACTGGGTCACTCTGATGTACAATAGAGATTGACAGAACACTGCAAATCAACTACAATGGAAAAAATAATCATCATATAAACTTAAAAAAATATATTGCTACTCCAGTTTCTACAGGGTTAGTATTTAAATAACCTATTTCTATTTCCTTATTTTCATCTTTTTGGGGGGAAGTTTAGTTTTATATGTGTCTCCCAGACATGTAGAGCTAGATTTTTTTTTAAACTCAATTTTTGTCTTATTTGGTTTTTAATTCATTGATATATTTTGTGATTGATGACATATTTTAATTTTACCATCTTGATCTGTATTTTCTATTTATGATTATTTTTCCTTTTCTCTATTTCCATGTCTTCACACAATTTCTGGTAGTCACTTATTTTGTTCCCTGTCTACTAACTTCTCCTCAATTAATTAAATATTATTATAGATAATATTTCTATCCTTAAATTTGAAAGTTATTTGCATAATGAATTACAAATTTTTCTAAAAAAGTTTATAATAATTAAGTATTTCTTTGCTTTGCTTTGATTTTTTAATGGCCTCACCTGCAGCATATGGAAGTTTCTGCACCAGGGACTGAATCTGAGCCACAGCTGTGACCTACGCCATAGCAGGGGGAAAGCTGGATCCTTTTAATATACTGCACCTGGCTGGGGATCAAACCAGCACCTCTGCAGTGACCCAAGCCACAGAAGTCGGATTCTTAACCCACCATGCCAAGGCAGGAACTCCCATAATTCAGTATTTCTATTATCCTCCTAACCAAAACACAGGAATTAGGATGCTAATCCATTGAATACCAGCCCCATCACCTCATCATTAGAGTTGTAGTTTTAACTCTATTTAAAAACACACAGAAATTAGGAGTTCCCTATCAGCGGAAGCGAATCTGACTAGGAACCGTGAGGATACAGGTTGGATCCCTGGCCTCACTCAGTGGGTTAAGGATCCACTGTTGCCATGAGCTGTGGTGTAGGCCAGCAGCTACAGCTCCAATTTGATTCCTAGCCTGGGAACCTCCATATGCTGTGGGTACCGCCCTAAAAAAGGCAAAACAAAAACAAAAACAAAACCCAGAAATTAGAGTTGTGGGTTTTAAAAAAAAAAAAACAGGAAATAGTTAAATTTACTGACGTATTTTATATTTTATTCATAATTTATCATACCCCATATGGTCTCTCTGTCCATATTGCTCCTTGCTAAATTACATCTTTAATAGTTCTTTCAATGGGGTACTATGGATGATAAATTCTTTTGGTTTTATATAATTGAACATATCTTTCCCCCTTTCATTAATGAATCATAGTTTGTCTGGATAAAAAATTCTGTGCAGCTGCATATTTTTTATAAGCAACATCGTTACTCTTTTCCGATCTACATTGTTGCTGATATTAAATCTGCTGTTGATCTGTCACTACTCTGTAGGTAATAATTCATTTTACTCTGGAAGATTTTAAGATCATGTCTTTATCCTTGATGTTCTCCAGTTTTATTATGATGTAGTTTGGTCTTTTTATTTATCTTGCTTGGTACTGAAAATACACATTGAATCTGAGTGAGGGCAGAGATTTTATCTTGTTCATTGCTGTATTCCTAGTGCCTGGCACAAAACAGGCAACTAATGAGTATTTCTTAAATGAATCAACGTCTTTTTTCAGTTTTTAGAAACTCTTAGCAACTCCTGCTTCAAGTATTTCTTCTCTAATCTACTTCCATCCCCCTTCTGGAACTTTTATTAGGCAATTGTTGGAGCCTCAAAATCTATCCTTTATGTCTTTTTTTTTTAAATTTTTTAAATTTTTTTTTGTCTTTTGTCTTTTTTTTTTTTTGGTTGTTGTTGTTGTTGCTATTTCTTGGGCCCCTCCCGCGGCATAAGGAGGTTCCCAGGCTAGGGGTTGAATCGGAGCTGTAGCCACCGGCCTACGCCAGAGCCACAGCAACGTGGGATCCAAGCCGCGTCTGCAACCTACACCACAGCTCAGGGCAACGCCGGATCGTTAACCCACTGAGCAAGGCCAGGGACCGAACCCGCAACCTCATGGTTCCTAGTCAGATTCGTTAACCACTGCGCCACGATGGGAACTCCCTTTATGTCTTTTAATGCTCTTTCATATTTAATTTGTCTCTGCCTGGCATACTGAGTTCCCTGGTAATGACTTCATTCTTATATTTTCAGTTGTGTCCAGTTTGTGTGTGTGTGTATCCAGTTTTGAAAGTATGCTTAATGGTAACACTTTTTTATTCCAATGACTACATTTTTAACAACTTCATTGAGGTATAATTTACATACAACAAACTTCACCCATTTTAAGTGTACAATTTGAAGATTTTTGGTAACTTTAGAGAGTTGTAGATCCAGCTCCACCATCCAGTTTTAGGACATTTCTATCATCCCAGAAGAATCCCTTCTATTCATTTATAGTCAATCCTCATGTCCACCCCCAGCCCCAGGTCATCACTAATCTACTTGGTATCTCTACAGATTTGGTTTTTGGTTGTTTGACATTTCATATAAATGGAGTCATACAGAGTGTGGTCTTTTGCATTTTACTGTATGAGCTTTCATTTAACATCATGTTTTTGAGGCTCATCCCTTTTGTCGTACATATCACGTCATTCCTTTCTCAAACGATTATCGTTTTTCTCTCCAAGATTTTGAACTGCTTCTTTCAGGTATCTAATGTTCTAGCTTCATTTCTATCTGTTTTGTTTTTCATCTTATGATATTTTAAAGGGAAATTATGTCCTAATTTATATTTTTTAACATCCTCAACATATTTATGATAAAGGCCTTATCATACCATTCTGCAAAACATTCATCTGGATTGAATTCTTGTTTCAATTGTAGAATTTATTGGCTTGTTTTTATTAGCAATAAATTCATGTCTTAAGATTTTTACTTCAATTTAAGTGAGAATTTGTTTTTTTATCTTATAGCTCCCCCCTCCCCCAACTTTCTCTGCGCTTTCTTTGCCTATCAGGTTTTGAATTACCTCCCTAATTCAGAACCTTTGGTCTTATGATAATGGATCAGAGGCGATATTGAGGATAGAGCACATCTAGTCATATACCACTGGGTGTCTTGGCATATCTCCTGGTTGCAAGACCTTGATCCTGGCCTCCTTAGACATGAGGTTCACTAGAAGTTATGGTCTCAGACAGCAATTAGCAGTAGTGTATTTTTCATTCCCTTTTGGCGGTGCCCCATGACCACTAAGGCTTTGAGCTATGTGTCTGGTTCTAGTCTCCTGTCTGCTTGAGCATTTAAAATCCTGTTCACTTTACAAAGGCCAAACTTCCAGCTGCCCCAGCTTTAGTCCTTTCTAGTGTTCTAAGTTTCTAGTCCTTTTCGGATTTTGAATATATTTATCTGATACTTGAGCCTAGTTATACCTTTCGGTTTTCTTTGTTTATATTTTATTTTTGTTATTGCTGTGTATGGAGCAGAGTGAGTTTTCATGGTATAAATCCATTGCCCCATCTTGAAAATGTTTGCTTCATATTTAGGTCATGAATCTCTTCTGTATTTCTTAATTCTTTTCCTAGAATTTCTAGTGTCTTTTCGTTCTTCTTGATTTATTCCTATTTCTATTTTCCTCAAAATTTCCAAGTTGTCAAAAATACTTCCTTTAATATTAGGTTCCCTTTTTTTCTGTAAACTTCCCTCCAAGAGCACTTAATCTTCCAGCCTCAATCTGAAGAGTTTCTCCATAGACTTGTGAATTAGCTTCATCCTGGAATTTCCTTCCACTGCTTTTTTGAGTTAGAGTGGTATACTATTTTCTGGATCCCATGTCTCATCTTTGCGGTCTGCTATGTAATTTTGCTGGAGTACATCCCCTCAAATAAGTTCTAAGAACAAGTATTTGGAAGGTACATTTTAATTTTTATGCATGTCTGGAAAGATTTGTTTTCTTCCCATATTCTTTTTTTTTTTTTTTTTTTAATGGCTACACTCGCAGCATATGAAGGTTCGCGGGCTAGGGGTGGAACTGTAGCTACAGCTGCTGGCCTATGCCACAGCCACAGCAATGCCAGATCCAAACTGCATCCGCCACCTACACAGTAGCTCACAGCAACGCCAGATCCTTAACCCACTGAGTGAGGCCAGGGATTGAATCCATGTCCTCATGGATACTAGTTGGGTGTGTTACCACTGAGCCACAATGGGAATTCCTCTTCCCTTATTCTTGATTAACAGTTTGCTTTGTGTTGGCTTATAGTTTGAAAATCATCTTTTTTCAGAACTTTAAAATTCTGTAAAGACTTTCACGTGGAGGAACATATTCTGGAAGATGTCGCAGGGATATTCAGGATCAGAAATTAGTGAGCTGTTCCTTAGGCCTTTGGAATTTTGTCTTTACATCTGGTTCTGGTGTCATGTCAGGCTAACAAATGTCTCTATGAGGAGCATTCGGGGTTTTGAATAGTCCGGTGAGGTTGGCTGGGTTTATTTTAGGACACAGACAAAACACCTGGAGATGGGCATCTCTAACCTGGATTTAACGTCTGTTCCTGGTTAGAAGAGTCCCCTCTGAATTCTTCATTTCTCAGGCCAGCTCTGGATGACTGGGGGTGGGGTGGGGTCATAACCAAGCTCAAATGCAGAGCATCTGCATGCTTCCTGTACCAAATGGTGCCCAGTCATCTCTGGAGCTAGACTGCTCAGATATCACAAGGCAGGGGAATGAGGAACGTGAAACTGTGTGTATTTTTATTTCCTTTGTTTATGAGAGAAGGCATTATCTACTTGTCTGTCCAGTGCCTACAGGACAGAAATAAAAAGCTGGACCATCTTATAAGAAATGAGGTAAGTTTCTTGGGCTATCTCACTTGTTCTAATTCACTTCCTGAGGTTTTGCCTTCATGCTTCTGAGGTATTCTTTAAAGCCACTAACTCTCACTCCCACGTAGGGTATTTGTGGAAGTCATAGTTAGCTTGCTCCTCTGTGAATAAGATAATCCTCTACAGAGGGATGGAAGTAAAGCTTCTGACAGCATAGACATGGGAAAGGCTTGGGACAATGAGAGTTTTTCATGGCTTAAAGACACAGCCTGGTATCACACAATTTGTTCTCTTTTAGGAAATCATTTGGATAGAATTAGGGAGATGAACTGCCCATAAGACTACTAAAAGACATGCTGAATATTTTCCATAATTTTGAGAAAGTCCCATTTCAAAACCATTGTTAACCTACGAGGCATCACGTGGAAGCCTTGTTTGTGTGTGTGGACCAGTAATCAACCTGGGAAGCCTCAAACACAGATTAACAGTTAGGCCAGTTCTTACTATATTGCATTCAGGAATACCCATGTCAGTGACCTCCGCAAAGCTAGCTTTTGGTGTAGATCAGGAGTTATCCCAATAACAGTAAGTGATGTAGTGTCATAATTAGCACTTGAGCTGTGAAGTCTGGTTTCCAGGGTCTTCCTGGCTCTGTGACCTGGAGCAAGTTACCTGCCTTTACTAACCTTCAGTTTCCTTTTCTGCAAAATATGGTTAATTGTTCTTACCTCATGTTTTGCTGTGGGGCCTAAAATTAGACATCCTTTAAAGTACTCAATAGGGTGCCAGCATAGAATACGTATGTAACAGATTAGGTATTATTAAAGCTATTAGTTCAGGAGGCCCTTAGGGATCCTTTCCATTAGCCACTAGGAAGATTTTGGTGGGAGTGTTATCCAATAGTCTAAATAGTACAAAGATGCTCTCAAAGGCCAAGGTGTAACATAGGACCTGGAGAGTCATGCTTGTTCATTGCTTTAATTGTAGGTGCCACAAAGATCCAGGTGAGTCTTAAGGTTGGCCATCAGTGAAACTGTGTGGCTCTCAGATGGTGAACCCAGAGAAACTGCAATAATCCTGAGCCAGGCAGAACCCTCTGTTCCTCACAGAAGAGCTCCAGGATGCCGAAGATTTGAGAAGTGTTCAGTTCAGGTTTGGAAAAGGTATTTCACAGTCATACACATTCATGTGTACAAAATGGAAATGACTTCCTTATAACTCAACTTACTTTAGCTCTGGAGTCCTTGTTTCACTAATGATGGACAACCTCACCCTGTAAACCAATGTCATCTCCATCTTTTTTGCATAAGGGTCAAGTTAGAATTTTCTCCTCTTTCTGTCTCTTCTTAGCAGTGATCTAAGTTCTGAATGATCCAAGTCCTGGGTGGTCTATCATCCTGACTTTGAAGGAGAAGAATATTAGTTGCCTTTTCCCACTATATCCATGCTGAAATACCTGTGTCCCCTTGGCTCATCAGTTCCCAGAATGTCACAAGTCACTCCATATCCACCTTGTCCTGAGTTCTCCAGGCCCACTGGCCTCACTTCCGTTTTTGTCTTACTTCAGCCAGGGATTGAACCCACATTCTCATGGATACCAGTTGGGTTTGTTACTGCTGGGCCACAATGGTAACTCCCCAGGCATGAGAACTTTTTCACTTCGATTTTTTTTAGTTGTGGTAAAATACACATAACATAAAAATTTCCATTTCAACCATTTTTAAGGGTACCATTCAGTGACATTATTGTTCATATTCATTTTGCTGTGCAACTGTCACCGCTGTCCTTCTCCACAAAGTTTTGTCATCCCAAGCTGAAACCCATTCAACAATTACTCTCCATTCTCTCCTTCCCCAAGCCCCTGATAACCACTCTTCTACTTTCTATGAATTTGACTGTTGTAAATATTTCATGTAAGTAGCATCATACAGCCTATGTCCTTTTGCATCTGGCTTATTTCACTTAGCATCATGTTTTACAGGTTCATTCATTGCTATTGTAGCAAGTAAAGTATCAGAGTTTCCTCCCCCCACCCCCACCCCCTTTTTTTTTTTCTTTTGCTTTGTAGGGCTGCATCTGCGGCATATGGAAGTTCCCAAGCCAAGGGTCTAATGGAGCTATAGCTCCACAGCCACAGCAAAGCCAGATCCAAGCCTCATCTGCAACCTACACCACAACTGATGGCAATGCCAGATCCTTAACCCACTGACCGAGGCCAGGGATCAAACCTGCAACCTCATGGTTCCTAGTCGGATTCATTTCCACCGTGCCACAACAGGAACTCCGAAGTTTCCTCCTTTTTAAGGCTGAATAACTTTCCATTGTATGCATATACCACATTTTATTTATCTATTCATTTGTCAGTGGGTATTTGGGTTGTTTCTACCTTTTGACTATCATGAATGATGCTGTTAGAACATTGATATAAAAACATACGTTTGAGCTCCTGTTTTCATTTCTTTCTTTCTTTCTTCCTTTCTTTTTTTTTTTTTTTGTATGAATGGCCTTTATTGATTACAATGGGAGGTGGAAGATGAAGCACAGTTTTGGCTCCTTGGGCGGCTCCATAGACTCGGTCGCAGCCCTTCAAGAGCCTGTTTCAATTCTTTGGGGTATACAGCTAGAAGTGAAATTGCTGGATCATAAGGTAATTCTATGTTTAATTTCTTAAGGAACTGTTAAACTGTAGCATAGGAGGAGTTCCTGTTGCGGCTCAGCGGTTAACGAATCCGACTAGGAACCATGAGGTTGAGGGTTCGATCCCTGGCCCTGCTCAGTGGGTTAAGGATCCGGCGTTGCCGCGAGCTGTGGTATAGGTTGAAGATGAGGCTTGGATCCTGCGTTGCTGTGGCTCTGGCATAGGCAGGTGGCTACAGCTCCGATTTGACCCCTAGCCTGGGAACCTCCATATGCTGTGGGATGGGCCCTAGAAAAGGCAAAAAGACAAAAAAAAAAACCCCAAAAAACTGCAGCATAGGAAATAAGCAGGTCTTCCCACACCACAGAGAGGTGTGCAGGACTCTGAGAGGCTGCCTCAGGCCCATTTCCCTGGTGACTTCATTTAGCCATTGCTTCTCCTCAGCTCATATGATTTCCCCTTTACCAGAAGGTGTGCCATCTCATGAGGCAACACTCTGGGGAGTCTGATGATGGTTCTCCTGCTCTGAGATCCCCTAAACCTCAGCGGAGGGGCCGGTGTGTTTGTTTCATCAATATTGCTCTTGGGACGACACATGAAGAGTGTGAAGGACAGAAATCCCACCCAGGAAGCCAAGCTTCTTTCATAGCCTCTCCAGTTCTCTTTCTCCTGCCAAGTCCTGGAAATTTTACTTCCTTTTGGCTAGGAAAACCATTCTTATATCATCCTATATTGTTCCAAAGTTGAGAATTATGGTATAAACTTCATATTGGGGTTTTGGCTTTTGATTTTCAAAGCCAAGCTTCTGAACTTACAAATGCTTTCACTTTTAAACAGCCTAACTACTACAATTTAAAAGTCTCTGCTATGGAGTTCCCGTCGTGGCGCAGTGGTTAGCAGCCCTAGAGAAGGCAAAAAAAAAAGACAAAAAAATTTAAAATAAAAAAAAATAAAAGTCTCTGCTTGCACTTGTTGTTTCTGCTATCCATTTCAAGAGCTTTCTTTAGAATTCTAAGTCAAGAATTTGACTTTTTTTTTTTCCCCATGGCTATATAGGCCCTCTCCTCCAGGGCCATATGTTTAGGGCAGTACTATTGCTGCCGCCCAACTAATGGGAAGAGGGCAGCTGTTCAAAAAAACACAAAGGTCAAAAAGAAAACATTTAATATCTTAAAATATGTTATACCTGTTTGCTTGACTATACTACAAATCATGAACACAAAGTCTGTAACCTAAGAGTTTCTGGGGGTAGGAAACAAGTCAGCCAGAGAAAGGCCTAAGATAGTTTCTCAAAACCAGAGTATAACAGAACATCAGAGAGCTCAGGGAACTGACAATTCAGAGTAACAGTATTCTCATATACCCTGGGATGAGGATTCTAGGCAAATACCAGTGTTGAGGGCTGATACTGGTGGCTGACTTTGACATACTCTCTGAGGGCTGGTTAAATTGAAAGGGCCAGGAATACGGTAAACTTATGACATGGAAGCGATCGACCTTACATCCTAAAGTGTTTCTGGTACCCACATGTATAGCATCTTAGTCTAAGTTCCCCCAAAGAGCAGGATTACGTATTTTTTTTTTTGTCTTTTTGACTTTTCTAAGGCCCCACCCATGGCATATGGAGGTTCCCAGGCTAGGGGTCTAATCGGAGCTGTAGCTGCCAAGCCTACACCAGATCCATAGCAACGCAGGATCTGAGCCGAGTCTGCAACCTACACCACAGATCACGGCAACACCGGATCCTTAACCCACTGAGCAAGGCCAGGGATCGAACCCTCAACCTCATGGTTCTTAGTCAGATTTGCTAACCACTGAGCCATGATGGGAACTCCAGGATCATTTACTTTTGATGCACATATCCTTTGATTATCTAAAAGTACTTATTAGTAGGTCATTATTTTATTGTATTATTATTATAGTTGATTTACAATATTCTGTCAATTTCTGCTGTACAGTATATATATATATATATATATATATATATATATACACACACTCTTTTTCTCATATTATCTTCCATTGATAGGTCATTTTTTGGAAAAGAATTTTCTCAGTAGGTGTATGTGTGGCAGGGCCAGTTAAATAGAATTTGTTTGACTTCTTAATTATATATATATCAAGAAACAAGAACAACAAAGTCCACTTCTGAATCCCATAAACACAACCACAGAAAAGAACCATAAACTTGTTGAGGGTTAACAAAGGCTGATTGAACAAGGCTTTGTGATTTGAGATTCAGGTTCACTGAATTCTGGGCTTTATCCTTGGCCTCCACTAGCTGTGGCTTTGGCTAAGTTGTGTTGTTTCTTTCTGGGCCCACATTTCTCCCTTCACTTGCAAAATGAAATTAATTGTAGGGATCAGCCTCACTCCCAAAGTGGTTTGTGGTTGTTGACTATTTATATGTGTGCGTGTGTGTGTGTGTGTGTGTGTGTCTTTTTAGGGCTGCACATGCAGCATATGGCAGTTCCCAGGCTAGAGGTCGAATCGCAGCTGCAGCTGCCATCCTATGCCAGAGCCACAGCAATGTGGAATCTGAGCGAGTCTGTGACCTACACCATAGCTCACAGCAATGCCAGACCCTTAACCCACTGAGCAAGGCTAGGGATTGAACCTGCATCCTTAGGGATACTAGTCAGGTTTGTTACTGCTGAGCCAGGAACAGGAACTCCTAGGTTGTTGACTATTTTAATTAGCAAGTCTTTTAGTATCAAGAATTATCAGCACTAAAAAAAAAGAATTATCAGCATAAACCATCTACACTCTTTACTGGTAATGGTATGGAAAGAGATGCAAATATCATAATTGACAAAAGGAAACCATTATAAGGGTCACCCTTTCAATATGTGTCAATTCATAAGAAATAAATGTTTCTGATGTTGTGCATTTTGCTACCTCTCTGTGAATGACCTTCTGGGAAAATAAAATCTTAAATCTCAGGATGCTGAAAGGAAATGCAAATTAACTTCATCACCGGAGTTCCTGTCATGGCTCAGCAGTAACAAACCAGAATAGTATCCATGAGGAGGCGGGTTCAATCTCTGTCCTCCCTCAGTGGGTTAAAGGATCCAGAGTTGCTGTGAGCTGTGGTGTAGGTTGCAGACATGGCTTGGATCCCACATTGCTATGGCTGTGGCACAGGCCAGCAGCTGCAGCTCGGATTCGCCCCTAGCCTGGAAACTTCCATATGCCTCAGATGCAGGCCTAAAAAACACACCAACAAACCAAAAAACCTTCATCATCATCATAATCAATATTAAGTCTTTGCCATTCTTGTACTGTCTCCTTGGGCTTTGATGAATCCTACCAGGCTCTTTGCTTCCAAACTTCTCCATGTTTGCAGAACACAGATCATGGATGTGCGCGTGCGTGTGTGTTTCCCAAGTAGAAAGAGGCACACAATCTTCTTAAAGTTACTGGGCAGTCACGTGACTGTCCCATAGCATGTGATAACAGAACAGCTAATTACTCACTGGCCTTCAGACAGTGTTCTCCTAGCACTAATTTGGGTCGTCTGAAGGCTCACGGGGTAACCGACACAGGAGGAGCATTACGTGCCAGCACCCTGCTGGTGCTTGTCCATACCTGAGGTCATCTATTTCTATAACCCTAAGAGTATTTTACATTTGAAAAAACTTCATACCGGGGTCCAAGAACCTTCTTCCTATGAACCATATGGCTCTAGAGTGACAGAACCAGGACTCAGATTCAGACCAGTACAACACCAGGCCCAGGTTTTTCCTGAGACAACATGTGAAAAGTATTCAGAACAGTTCCTGACTCATGGTAAGTTCTGCTTAATCTTGGCTATTCTTTAAGTCAGGATTGAGACATTAGAGTGTTTCTCAAAAGAGCACTCCCTCTTTCATCTGAAAATGATTCCCATGTGCCCGGACAAATGCAGATACTCTGAAGATGATTTCCTTCCCAGACCCTATTCATACCAGGAACTTGAGAACAAGTATTTGTGCAATTTATAAGGAAGGACATCCTGTTTCCCACGTTACAAGTCAGTTTTAAGAAGTTGTTTGAGATTCTGTCTTCCTTCCATATCTTGCCCTCCTTCTGACCTTTCTTTTAGATGTGAAGTTGCTGACATTTTCTTGAGGTCCCCAGAGGGCACTGGGCTGGCCATCATAGGTTTACCTCTTTCTGTAACCTTATGAAGACATGCTCATGTCTTGTGACTTATGGGGTGTGTGCCTTTTAAAGCATTTAGCACAGATACACAGATTTATGAATAAGGCAGCCTTGTTCTCTCTTTGCTTGCGGGAGATTATGAAAAGCCATGTGAGTGCCATTTGGACAGAATCAAGAGTACTTTCACCACAAAAAAAGACATGATAATTATGGGACACGATAGCCGTGTTTGCTACCAACCCAGTGATATCACACTGCAGTCTATAAATGCATCAAATCAACATGTTGTGCACCTTAAACACACACAATGTTAGCGATTCGACCCCTAGCCTGGGAACCTCCATATGCTGCGGGAGCAGCCCAAAGAAATAGCAAAAAAAAGACAAAAAAAAAACCATACACAATGTTAGGTATCATTTATAGCTCAGTTTTAAAAAATGGAATTCCCTTGTAGCATGGCAGGTTAAGGATCTGGTGTTGTCACTGCAGCAGCCTGGGTCACTGTTGCGGTATGGGTTCAATCCCTGGCCCGGGAACTTCCATATGCAGCTGCAGCCAAAAAAAAAAAAAAATAATAATCAAGAGGATTTTAGTGATCTATGATCAACTCTGCATAAAACTTTTTTTTGGCCATAACAATGTAGTGGCTTGATGTGGGATCTCAGTTCCCAGATCAGGGATGGAACTCAGGCCACAGCAGCAAAAGCACCAAATCTTAACCACTAGTCCACCAGGGAACTCTCAAACTTCAATTTCTAATTAACATTCTAACATTGTTGATTTTTTTACACACCAGAAAGGGGGGCATACAGTTCCTTCTCTAAAGGAAAAGATGAAATACAGACTTAGCTTTTACATAAGTGGAGTATCTCTATAGCAGCCATACTGATAGCCATTCTGGAGCCCCCCCCAAAACTACACCTGTTTGCTGCTAAGCATAGCTAGCCACTGAAATTGATGTATGCGTGAAATTAGTTGGTTTTTTTATGTCGAATTCAGCTCACGTTCTAGTGGAAAAGAATGAAAGAAAGTAGCTGGGGATATTGAAGGGGATGTTAGGAAACTGGGGAAATGAGGAAGGAAAATGGAGAAAGTAGATAGATGCAGAGAGAAACTCTCCAGAACTCCTTTTTCCTCTACTTGCGAAATACTGAGTATGTTCACACAATATGCAGTTTATAATTAGGGTGACAATACTCCCTTGTTTGCCTAGGACAGCCTCTGTTTGTTTCTGTTGCCCTGGCATGATTATTTTCTTCTTTCATTCTTAAAAGTGTCAGGTTTAGGGAATAAATTATATGGCCACTTTATTTATAATCTAATCTCCAAAATTCTGGTTTCTTGCCAACAGAGTATTTTTCGACTATCAAGGATTAGATTTCAGCAAGTCAAACACTGTATGTATGTCTAACTTTCCTCACACACAGGTGAGTATTAAAATGTTGGCACCACTCTAAGAAGGTTTGACAGTCATTCTGGAATTAGTTGAACTAACGGAAGTTCAACAGCTTCAGCAGAACTTTTGCGATCATGTGCTGTCCTTTCATACAAAATGCTCTGTTTTCTTAGATTGCCATATGAAACCCAAAGTTGGATTCTGTAGAGGGTGATTTAGAACTGTCTTCTTTTCTTTTTTGATCATGCCTTCTGCCTTCACATCTGATTGGTTGAGGTAGGATGGTATGAGTTGGGAATAGTCTTATTCTGTAAGATAGATATGCCTGCTGGGATAAAGTGGTATTGAATCGAAGCCCAGCTCAGTGACATAGCTTAGCAACAAAAAAAGGCAAGTAGTAGTAGACAGACTTCTTCAACATCCTTAACTGGGCAAGGCCTACCTGCCTGGAGTCAGTGCCTTATTGTTGGTAGACCTCACAAGGCAGTTAGTTAAGCTGCCACACTTCAACTTAAGGAACTTTTACCAAGATCGAATTACTTTGTGCTAAGAGGAACCTTGGCACATCTCAATACTCATGGGGTGATTAAATTACGATATTTTTTCAACTGTCTCAATTTTGGATGTAATGAAAGTTTCTACAAGCACAGGAAATCAGAAACAGGCCACCTAAAGCTTGTAGTAGTATGTTTTCATAGCTTTTCCAAAGCAGGGTTTTTGACTATTTACTTAGAACTTTCTCAAAGGCTGAGCATGCCTGTAAGATTCTACACCTAATTCTGATGTGGGGGTTTTTTCCCACACCAAGAAATTTTCTGATACCAGATGAGTGTCCTACAATTCAATTCAATTTTGACACTATCTATCCAGAAAGAGCATCAGATCTCATGGGTTAAGGGCTCAGTCCTACAAGATTGCTTTCCACTACCACCACTTTAAGATGCCAATTGCAAACCAAGGCTGTCACCATTGCTTCTGATCAATTGGCTATGGGTTGGAGAGAGGGTCTAATGATCTCCTTGGGTTTGATTGGCTTGCTAGATAGACTCATAGAATTCACAGAAACATATTACTTACTGGCTTACCAGTTTATTACAAAAGGATATAACTTAGGAACAGCCAGATGGAAGAGATGCATAGGGCAAAATACAGGGAAAGGGATGCTAAGCTTTCAAGCCTGCTCCCACACCACCACTCTTCCGGAATCTCCATATGTTCGCCAAGGTGGAAGTACTCCAAATTTTATACCTTTGGGTTTTTATGGAGGCCTCACTACAAAGGAATGATTGATTAAGTAATTGGCCACTGCATCCAGCTGGTGATTGAACCCAATCTCCAGCCCCTCCCTTCTCCCAGGAGGCTTGGGGAGGGTAGGTTGCTGAGACTGAAAGTTTCAACCTGCAGATCACATCACGTGGTTGGCTCTTGGTAGTGCTTTCCAAGTTAAGTCATTAACATAATAAAAGACCTCTATCTCTCTCATTAGAGGAAATTCCAAGGATTTGGGGAGTCTTGTGCCAGGACCAAGATGAAAATTAAATGCATATTTCTTATAATCAATCAAAATATCACAGCCACATTCCTTTTGGGATATTTCCCAGGGATATTTGGTATACCTTTCCTTTGGGAAAAGCTATATATACTCTTCCCAACTTCCTTTCATCTCAAGCATCATTACATGTATTGTCGATCTAATTAAATTTTTTTTTGTCTTTTGTCCTTTTTTAGGGCCACACCCACGGCATATGGAGCTTCCCTGGCTAAGGGTCTAATTGGAGCTGTACCTGCTGGCCTACACCAGAGCCACAGCAACACCAGATCGGAGCCACGTCTGCAACCTACACCATAGCTAGCTCACGGCAACACCAGATCCTTAGCCCACTGAGCGAGGCCAGAGATTGAACCCACAGCCTCATGGTTCCTAGTCAGATTCATTTGTGCTGTGCCACGACGGGAACTCCCCAATTAATTTTTTCATTGCATATTTTTCAATACTCTCCCTAGACTCTTAGACAGCTGTACCCTGGTACCGTAGATAGTTTACCTAAGGCTGTATTTGTCTATATTTTCTCTTTGCTGCTTTTATTAGAAACAGTCTATCATTTGTGTTACATAAATATAAGAAAAGAAGGGATGACATGATTATGAGGGGGGAAAGTCAAAAGAAGGAAGATGGGGAACAGAAGTAAAAAAGAAAAAAAATTAAGAAAAAGGGAAATAAGAAACAAAGCACGGGTATAGAAGGGATATGCAAGAAAAGAAGATGGGAAATAAGAGTCCCAATAAGATTTGAGAGTTTAAGAAAGTTGCTCTCCAAAGCAGAAGTCAAAGCAATCTTGAGTTAGAATAAAGGTGAAGGCATCACACTTTCTGATTTATTACAAAGCTACAATACTCAAGACAGTATGGTACTGGCATAAAAACAACATACAGATCAACAGAACAGAATAGAGAGCCCAGAAGTGAACCCACACTTATAGGGGTAATTAATCTATAACAAAGGAGATGAGAATATGCAATGGAGAAAAGACAGCTTCTTCAATAAGTGGTGTTGGGAAAACTGGACAGCTACATGCAAAAGAATCAAACTGGACTACTCCCTCATGCCATGCACAAAAATAAATTTAAACTGGATTAAAGACCTAAACAAAGACCTGAAATCATAAAACTTCTAGAAGAAAACACAGGCGTGATTAGTAATATTTTTTGGATATGTCTCCTCAGGTACGAGAAACAAAAGCAAAAATAAACAAATGGGACTATATCAAACTAAAAAGCTTTTGCATGGTGAAGGAAACTATCAATAAAGTGAAAAGGCCACCTAATGAATGGGAGAAGATGTTTGCAAATGATATATCCAATAAGGGGTTAATATTCAAAATATACAAAGAATTCACACGGCTCAACAGCAAAACAAATCAACAAATGGATTTAAAAATAGGCAGAGGATTTGAACAGACCTTTTTCCAAAGAAGACATACAGAAGGTCAACATCACTAAAGATGCCCAGCACGACTAATCGTCAGGGAAATGCAAATCAAAATCATAATGAGATATCACCTCACACCTATCAGAATGACTATTATCAAAAAGACAAGAAATTACATCTGTGGTATGTGGAGAAAAGGAATCCTTGTGCACTGTGTGGGAGTATAAATTGGTACAGCCACTATGGAAAATAGTATGGTGGTTCCTCAAAAAAAATTAAAAATAGAACTAAAAAATAGAACTATATCACTTCTAGGTATTTATCCAAAGGAAAAAAAACACTAATTCAAAAAGATATATGCACCCCCATCCTCAAATATTTCCACATTATTTATGATAACCAGGGCATGGAAACAACTTAAGTGTCTATAGATGGATGAATGGATAAAGAAGTAAAGAAATACACACACACACAAATGGAATACTATTCAGCTATAATAAAAGGTAGTCTTGCCATTTGCAACAATATGATGGACCTAGAGGGCACGAAGCTAAGTGAAATAAATTAGAGAAAGACATGTGATCGCACTTTTGTGTGAAATCTAAAAAACAAAATAAAGAAAAAAACTGAATTCATAAATGCAGAGGAACAGATTGGTGGTTGCCAGAGGCAGAGGCCTGGGGGTTGGGGGTGGGCAAAAATGGATAGAAGTAGTCAAAAGGTACAAACTTCCAGTTATAAAATAAGTCAGTCCTGGGGATGTTAAGTACAGCATGGTGACTATAGGTATCATACTGTACTGAATATTTGAACATTGCTAAAAGAATAGCTCTTAAAAGTTCTATCACAAGGAAAAATAATTTGTAACTCTGTGTCAGTGGATGTTAACTAGACTTATGGATCTGATTATTTCACAATATATATAAATATTAAAATATTATGTTACATATTTGAAACTAATATAAGGTTATTTGTCAACTATATCTCAATAAAAAATGATGTACACGCAAACCAAAGACCCAGTCATTCACTCCTAGATATACGCCCAAGAGAACTGAAAACACATCCATACAAAGACTTGTACATAACCGTGCACAGCCGCTTTATTTGGAATTGCCAAAAACTAGAAATAATTTAAATGTTTACCAATGGGTACAAGCAAATAATGATATATCTTTTTATTTTATTTTTTTACTAAGATATAATTAACATACAACATTGTCTAAGTTTAAGGTGTACAATATGTTGATTTGATACATTTCTATATTGCAACATGATTCACGTAATTGTCACTTCATTTTTCCTAGTGAGAACATTTGAGATCTAGTCTCTTAGCACATCTGAAGTATGTAATACAGCATTGCTGACAATAATCACTATGCTGTGCACTAGATTTCCAGAATTTATTTACTCCCGGTTGTGTTAGTAGCAGAGAAAAAAGCAAATGCTAAGTGAATGGACACATATTCCAATAACGTCCTCATGCTCTGGCTTTTGCCAGTCCTCCCTCTCTCTGCCAGCTTCAGCAGAGCATGTCAGAATGACGACTGTCAAAAAGATAGGACGTGTTATTAGGAAGAATAGATCCAGCTTACATGGAGATGACAATTCCTTCTTTTTCAGTCTCATGAGGCTACACAATAGTTCACTTGGTTAAGAGCACTTTGAAAGCAATCTTTGGTACATTAACTAGAAAAAAGTACACAGAACATCAGAGGATGCAAATACAGTTGTGAGAAATGTCCAAAGAAGACATACAGAAGGCCAAAAGATACTTGATGTTATTAATCAAAATGCAAAATGCAAATTATAACCTACAATAAGATATCATCTCACACTTCTCAGAACAGCTATTACCAAAAAGACTACAAATAATAAGTGTTGGCAAGGATGTGGAGAAAAGAGAACCCTCATGTACTGTTGGTGGGAATGTAAATTAGTGCATACTTTCTGGAAGACTGTATGGATATTCCCCAAAAAATTAAAAATAGAACTACCATATGATCCATCAATTCCTCTCCTGTGTATTGATCTGAAGAAAATAAGGAGTTCCCGTCGTGGCGCAGTGGTTAACGAATCTGACTAGGAACCATGAGGTTGCAGGTTCGATCCCTGCCCTTGCTCAGTGGGTTAACGATCCGGCGTTGCCCTGAGCTGTGGTGTAGGTTGCAGACGCGGCTCAGATCCCACGTTGCTGTGGCTCTGGCGTAGGCTGGCAGCTACAGCTCCAATTCGACCCCTAGCCTGGGAACCTCCATATGCTGCGGGAGCGGCCCAAAGAAATAGCAAAAAGACAAAAAAAAAAAAAAAGAAAGAACATAAAAACACTAATTCGAAAAGGTATGTTCACAGCAGCATTTACAATACCAATATATGGAAGCAACCTAAGAGAGGGTGTGCATGTGTATACACACACACACAACACACAGGAATATTATTCAGCCATAAAAAGAATGAAATCTTGCCATTTGCAACACCATGGATGGACCTAGAGGGCATTATGCTAAATGAAATGTCATACAGAAAAAGACAAATACTGTATGATTTCACTTATATGTTGAATCTAAAAAATAAAATAAACGAACAAAAATAACAAAACAGAAACAGAGCTACAAATACAGAGAATGAACAGGAGGTTGCCCGAGGGGAGGGGTGTGGGGCTGAAGGAAGGATGTGAGGGAGATTAAGAGGTACCTACTTCTAGTTGCAAAGTAAATGAGTCACAGTTACAGAATGTACAGTGTGGGGAATATGGTCAGTAAGTACGTAGTATATTTTATGGTGACATACAGTAAGAAGTCTTATTGCAGTCATCATTTTGAAATGTATGAACACATTGTATTACTATATTGTGTAACAGGAACTAACACAGTGTTGTGGGTTAATTATACTTCAAAAACAAACAAACAAACTCAGAAAAAGAGATCAGATCTGGTTACCAGAGGAAGGGGGCAGGTGGAGTGGGAAATGGATGAAGGCAGTCGAAAGGTACAACCTTCCAGTTATAAGATAAATAAGAACTAGGGATGTAATGTACAACATGATACATATATTAACACTGCTGTAGGTTACCTATGAAAGTTGTTAAGAGAGTAAATCCTAAGAGTTCTCATCACAAGGAAAAATGCTTTTTTTCTATTTAATGTCTACATGAGATGGTGGGTATTCACTAAAGTTATTGTGAAAGTCATTTCTTGATGTATGTAAGTCAAAGCATTGCTCTGTACACCTTAAACTTTTTTTTTTTTGTCTTTTTATCTTTTTGTCTTTTAGGGCTGCACCAGCAGGACATGGAGGTTCCCAGGCTAGGGGTCTAATCGGAGCTGTAGCCGCACGCCTACGCCACAGCCACAGCAACACTGGACACAAGCCGCATCTGGAACCTACACCACAGCTCACGGCAATGCCAGATCCTTAACCCAGTGAGCGAGGCCAGGGATCAAACCCACATCCTCATGATGGTAGTCAGGTTCACCAATCACTGAGCAGTGACGGGAACTGCTGTACACCTTAAACTTAAAACAGAAACAAAGGAAGGAAGGGAGGGAGGGAAATGACAGTAATTTACAGAAAAGGGGAGCCCTCTGGAGGCTGAAATTTCAGTTTAGTGTTTTATTGAGATTATATTCTACAATTAATTAATAAAATAAAAACCAATAGGAAGATAATAGGAAGAAAGATCCCATTTGTAATATCAGTATATAAAACCTTGCAATTTGGAGTTCCCGTCGTGGCACAGTGGTTAACGAATCCGACTAGGAACCATGAGGTTGTGGGTTCAATCCCTGGCCTTTCTCAGTGGGTTAAGGATTCAGCTTTGCCGTGAGCTGTGGTGTAGGTCGCAGACGCGGCTCGGATCCCTCGTTGCTGAGACTCTGGCGTAGGCCGGCAGCTACAGGTCCGATTCGACTCCTAGCCTGGGAACCTCCATATGCCACCAGTGCGGCCCTAGAAAAAGGCAAAAAGACAAAAAAAAAAACAACCTTACAATTAAATTTAATATGTAACATAAATGCATATAGATATATAATAGTAAGTAGTACTTATGGTACTTACTCTGAGCCATATGTTATTTTAAGCACTTTATAAATATTAACCCGTTTAATCTTCCAAATAACTCTGAGAGGCACTATTATTATTGCACCCATATTACAAGAGGGGAAAATAAACACACAGGTGAACGAGCAGGTTACATGGTTAGTAAATGGCACAGCTAAGTTCGGAACCTAGGCAATCTGATTCTTGCACATGTGTGAACTCTACAGCACTATGCTTTGTTAAAGTGTGCAAGCATATACACACAAACACATGGGAATTGCAAAATTACAAAAGTACCAGGAGAAATGAAAGAAGACTTGAGTAGATGGAAAAACATTTCAGGTTCTCCGATTCTGAACTCTCTGTATTAAAACATGTTATTTCTCCAAATTAATCTGTAACTTTTATTCCATCTCAGTCAGAATCCCAGATTTAAAAAAAAATATATGCGATCTTGCCAAAATATTTCTTATGCCAATTTTTTAGGAATAAGCCTTAGAGGGTAGCCAGGAATATTTTTTTGTAAAAGTAAAGTAGTGAATGAGAATGTCAGCCAGAAATTAGAAACCTTAATAATTAAAACAATATAAATAAGCAAAAACAGCCCAGAGGTAAATTATCAATAGAACATATGACAAATCTAGAGAGTTTATAGATTTATACATATGTGAAAATTTAGCATATGCGAGTATGTAATTTAAAATCACGAGGGAAAAATCAGTTTAAAAAACTCACAAAACTGGAGTTCCCGTCGTGGTGCAGTAGTTAACGAATCCGACTAGGAACCATGAGGTTGCGGGTTCAGTCCCTGCCCTTGCTCAGTGGATTAACGATCCGGCGTTGCCGTGAGCTGTGGTGTAGGTCGCAGATGCGGCTCGGATCTCGTGTTGCTGTGGCTCTGGCGTAGGCTGGAGGCTACAGCTCCGATTCGACCCCTAGCCTGGGAACCTCCATAGGCCGAGGGAGCGGCTCTAGAAATGGCAAAAAGACAAAAAAAAAAACCCTCACAAAACTATATAAGAAAAAATTAAATTATAAACCTATTTCATACCTTACGCACACACGCACACACACACACAATCCCAGAGATTCTAAATGTAAAGAATGACATGATAAAAACAGTAGAAGAAAATACACTCGAATCTTTGGAATGGAGGTGGCCTTTCCAAACAGTACCCTAAAAGCAGAAAGAGTAAGAAAGAGAATGATAAATTTTGCTGCATAAAAATGAAAAACAAAAATTGAAAAATTATTCCCTCAATTTTCTTCCTAACTACTGATTTTAAATAACAACAACAAAAAAACCCTTATTTGTTAAAGGTGTGTGGCACTGGTGTTTTGAGGAGGATAGTACAGACTTCAACCTATGTTGCCTAAGATATTTTATCAGAATGGGAAGGTTTGTTTTCCTTCTGCCTAAACAAACAATAAATACCACGTATGAGGATGAGTCACATCCTAAAGTGCTCTTACTCCTGGTGGCCAATAAATCTCTCATGACTCTCAAACTGAAAGAATATGTTCTTAACAGACATTTCCTCATTAATGTAGCACATATTCAATAATACTAAGACCAAGGTATAGTGCTAGAATATAGGAGGGACCAAACTCTGAAGCCATGGGTAATGGAATAGAAAGAACCCTTAACTGGAGACACCTGGGCTAGAGCATGGACCACTTTGGCCCTTTGGCAGGTTTCTTGATTTCTCTGAGCCCCGGTTCCCTTGTCTTTTGTAAAGTATAATCACATGTGGGAGAAGAGCTATGCAGATTAGAATCAAACAAACATTTTTTGAGGTCCTACTTTTTGCCAGGTTCTTAGCACATAATATGTTCCTATCACATAACAAGTTCCCTGCTTTAATGGACATAAACATAGAGGAGGACAAAAAGCATATGTGTGTGTGTATGTATATGTGTGTGTGTGTGCATATATGTGTGTGTGTGTGTGTTTATACTTAATAATAACAAAGTTTGAAAGTGAGGAAAGCTCCACCAGGGGAAAGAAGATGAGGGAATTCATTTGGGAAGCTTGAGTTGGGCTTGAAAGGTAGGTGGTTATTTGAAGATAGATAGATAGATAGACAGAAGGACAGATAGATAAGGATAGAAAATGAAGGGAAATAATGAGAAAGATAACAGACAGGGTATGATATGAATGGGAACCAACAGAAGACAGCAAAGAGAATATGAAGAAACAAACTGTACTTTAACAAGAGTGTGGGGTAGATGAAGGTCAGCCAGATCACAAAGAATCCTAAAGGCCCAGCTAAGGAATTTGGATTTGATTCCTTAGGGAATGAAGAGTTCAGTAAAATGTAGACTTTGGTATAATATACTGCCATAGATTTGAATCCTGGCTCCTCACTTCCTACCTATATATTTTGACAAGGTAGTTAACCTCTCTAAGCTTCAGTTTCTCCTCTATATGATGGAAATACTAATGCTAAGTCAAGTTCCAAGCATAGCACCTTGTAAATAAAAGATGCTTGATATGGTATAGTTATTATGTTTATGTATTGCTTGACTACTGAAGGACTGTGATGACAATAGCGGATATAATCTAAATTCTACAGCGCTATGCAGACTAAATTAGAGGCTAGGAGAACTGTTGGGAGAAAATCACAGCAGTCTAGGAGTCCCAGGGGATACAGAAAAGTTAAAAAGCAAAAGGATCAGAATAAGTATTAAAGAACATTTTAGGACAGAATATAATTCAGCAGACTTTGGATACATAGAGAAAATCCAATATAGCAGAGAGAATGAAGATGTACATGAGAAGAAATAATTGATGAACTAAATTCTAGAGGAGGTGAGGTAGTACTTTACCTGATTTCTTATCTGTTTTTATTCTGTGATACAGAATACACTTTTGTAGATAGGATAATTTGGGAAATAAGGTAGGGCATAAATATTGGATGAAAATAGCCTTGAAAAGAAAGAGAAATACTTATCCACAGAAAGAAGTGAGAAAGAAAATGTCAAATGAGGCTCCACAGACATTTTCAGACAAAAAGAGTGAAGAAACACTTCTCATTCAAGAAGAATGTGAAGTCTTCTGCAAGGAATGTGGTGGGTTATATACACATGACTAGAAGGGTATGGAGATCAGTCTTTAGTCAGTTTAGATCAGGATTTGTCAGCCTTGGCCCTATTGATGTTTTGGACTGGAAATTCATTCTTTTTTGGCCAGGGCGGGGGTGGTGGGGGGGGAGAAGAAGGGGGGGAAGAGGGGGTGCGTCTTTCCTCTCCTTTTTAGAATGCTTAGCAGCATCCTGGCCTCTACTATTAGATGGCAGTGACACCCTTTCCCCCAGCGGTGACAACCAAAAATGTCTCCAGACATGCCTATATGCCCCCTGGGAGACAAAAACACCTCCAATTGAGAATCACAGGTCTAGGTGGTTTGGGAATATGAAAGGGGGACTAAAGATAGGGACACTGTCTTGTGTGAGACTATTTCTCACATCTAGAACATTGCTGGTACATAGTGACTCATAGACAGATGATAGATAGATAGATAGATAGATAGATAATAGATTAGATAGAAAACGAAGGGAAATAATGATTGATGATTGGCATTGAAGAACTAGATGAAGTTTCACAGCATATATTGTAGTGAAACCAAGGAGGCTGATTTTATGGTTTTATTATTTTCTCCCCAAATTATGGAGAGTCCAAGTGCAAAACAGGTGAGAGAAACCAAGAAGCTAGAAGCCAAAAGAGGAACATATCTAAAAGAAGGCAGTCAATATTATTAGTGGTTATTTCTTCTAGCTATTTTTCTTTTAGTTTTTGTTTTCCTGTAAGAGACAATACAAATTGTTTAACTTGGTACATACTGAGCACATAGTAGGTGACTGAAAAAAAAACTGTTAATTTGTAGTCTAAGGTAAAAGACTGGGTCTCAAATTTTTTTGGGGAGGGCTTTTGTTTTGTTTTTTTAGGGCCACACCCATGGCATATGGAGGTTCCCTGGCTAGGGGTCCAGTCAGAGCTACAGCTCCATATGCCAATGGAAAACATGTGCCCTAACACCTTTCATATCATTACTGAACCAACTTGGGTCCATTTCCCAGTAGGCAATCTACAACATCAGGTTGTGGAGAAGGAAAGTGCAGTGTTTATTGCAGGGCGCCAAGCAAGGGGTTCAGGACAACTAGTGCTCAAAAAAGCCTGAACTCCTCGATGGTTTCAGCAAGGCTATATTTATTTATTTATTTATTTATTTAGGCCACACCTGCGGCATGTGGAAATTCCCAGGCCAGGGATTGAACCTGCACCACAGCAGTGACCCAAGCTGCTGCAGTGACAATGCTAGATCCTTAACCCACTACAGCACCAGAGAAATCCTAAGCTACTTCATATTTTAAATTTAGACCCACTCAGAGTTCCCCGTCATGGCGCAGCAGAAACAAATCCAACTAGGAACCATGAGGTTGCAGGTTTGATCCCTGGCCTCGATCAGTGGGTTAAGGATCCGGCGTTGCCATGAGCTGTGGTGTAGGTTGCAGACGTGGCTCAGATCTGGTGTTGCTACAGCTCTGATTAGACCCCTAGCCTGGGAACCTCCGTATGCTGCGGGTGCGGCCCTTAAAAGACAAAAAACTAAACTAAACTAAACTAAATATACCCATCCACATCGCAAACATTATGCTTCATCTCTTTCAGGGACTGTCCATTAAGGATGGCTCTGATGAGGGAGAAGCGGTTGTTGGTCTTTTGGTGTGGCCCTTAAAAAAAAAAAAAAAAAGGTGTTAGGGCAAATGTTACCCCAGGAAACATTAAAATGTAGGGTTAGCGTTTTCATTTTTCCCAAGGAAATGGGCACTCAACCATAACTGTTTATTCCAGCCTATGTCTTCCTTGGAGGGTAGAGAGACAAGTATAAGCATGGATAGTTTTCATTCTGACCAGAAACTTAGCTTAAGTGAATTTTCAACGCAAGAGATCCAATAAACATGTAAGCATATAAGGTGTGAGATGGCTCGTAATCAGAAAAAGGTTGAGGGGTTGAACATGTGGAACAGAGAAAAAGTGATGGTGTTTATAGAGACAAATGTTGCAAAAATAGGCTATAATAATATTTGGATTCTTAATGTGGGGGAAAAAAAGGAAACTACATGAATATAGAACGCTGGGTTTCTCTTGAGTCTTGTGAAAATTCCTTTACATGCTGATGCCAGGGCAGCTTTTTTCTGGCACCATTGTATCTAGTTTAATTAGATTAAATATGTTGTGCTAAAATGTTTGCTCTCAGTCTACTTATGCAAAACAGTCCCCTACTGATCAAAAGATTAGTATGTGGGGCTACACCCATAAATTTGCAACCATAAGACAATTTACTTATGCAACACATTTATGCAATATTATTTCATTTCATATATCCAGATTTTCTGCACGATCAGGTTCAGACTAATCTGCAGTTCTGTTTTGAGCTGATTATCTGCCATATTCATGCCATGTTCATTTTGACTGATGTGTGTCTCTGTGTGTGTAATTTTTCATATACATTAGTGCTCCCACAAAAACAATGAAAACCTAAAAATGCAAAAAAAAAACAAACCAAATGTGTGATAGCTATTATTTCAAAATGATCTAGTGCCAGATTTTAAGTGAATTAAATATTCATTTTAGAGCTTACTCTAGATAAAGCACTATTATGGTTACAAAGGATATAATTAGGACATGGTCTGTGGTCTACCATCTCAAGAAAAATGCAGGGAGTTCCCATTGTGGCAACTCGAATAGTATTCCATGAGGATGCAGGTTTGATCCCTAGCCTTGCTCACTGGGTTATGGATCCAGTGCTGCTGAAGCTGTGGTGTAGGTCACAGATGTGTAATCTGGCATTGCTGTGGCCGAGGCGTAGGCCTACAGCTGCAGCTCTGATTCAACCCCTAGACTGGGAACTTCCATGAGACAGTTCCCTTAAAAAAAAAGAAGACTACAAAAGATAGCAGGCTGGTGGGGGAAGCAGACACAAATAAAACAATTACAATGCAAAGCATAAAAACTTCCCAAAGATGGATAATGAGAAAAACTGTAAGACTGCCAAAAAGGCAACAACTAATTCTAAGAGTATCAGTGGGAGTAAGAAACATTTGAACTGAACCTTATAGAATAAATAGGATTTCAACATCTGATCAGAAAAAATAAAACAGCAGGAAGACTTGAAAATGGGAGAATCAGAGATTTTCAGAGAATGGCCAATGGTTCAGGGTTCCAAAGTAAATGAGGTTGAGTGAGTAGTTGTTCCATGCTGAGGATTTCAGATTTTATCCTGTGTGTGATATAAAGATAAAAGAATTTGCAGCTGAATGATATTCTCAGATTTTTTTAGAAATAGCACCCTGGCAGCAGTGTATAGAATTGTCTGAAAAGATGAAAATTAACTTCAGACAAGGATGTGTGAGCTTCCTAAGAGCAAAGATTTCTTTACCTCATTTTGGCATCTTCAGTGCCTCATATTATTCCTGGCACAAAGCATGTTCTCTAAAACGTTAAACATTATCGCTAATGGCCTCAACAGCACAGCATGGGAGTACAACAATGAAGCTTGGTAGCATTACAAGAGATTTCCACAAATGTGTAGAATTAATCTGGATAGAGAAAGTTTTCCCCCTTCCTTTATGGCTTCTCGACATAGTGTATAGTCAAGTATTTTATTTCAAACTAGATTCAAAATAATAATGGTGCAAAAAATGGTGAATTAAAACCTATAGGGGAGGATGTCCCATTGTGGCTCAGTGGTAACGAACATGACTAGTATTCATGAGGAAGCAGGTTCGATCCCTGACTTCGCTCAGTGGGTTAAGGATCCGGCGTTGCTGTGAGCTGTGGTGTAGACTGCAGATGCAGCTTGGATTTGGCGTTGCTGTGGCTGTGGTGTAGGCCGTCAGCTACAGCTCTAATTAGACCCCTAGCCTGAGAACTTCTGTATGCCATAGGTACAGCTCTAAAAAACAAAACAAAACAAAACAAAACAACACTTTATAGGGGAAAGTAATTATTCTAAGATTCTCTATATGCATAATTTTGGGTTTTTTTTTAGCTGTGTCCAAGGCATACAGAGGTTCCAAGGCCAGGGATTGAACCCTAGCCACAACAGTGACCCAAGCTACAGCAGTGACAACAAAAGGATCCTTAGCCTACTGTGCCACAACTGCATTTTACTTTATTTTGCTTTTTTTTTTTTTTTAGGGCCACACCTGCGGCATATGGAAGTTCTCAGGCTAGGGGTCGAATCAGAGCTGCAGCTGCTGGCCTACTGCAGCCACAGCAATGCAGGATCTGAGCCACATCTTTAACTGATACCACAGCTCACGGCTGAGCAAGGCCAGGGATCAAAGCCACATCCCTATTGATACTAGACAGGTTCATAGTCTGCTGAGCCACAACGGGAACTCCCTACATGCATAATTTTAGAAATGATGCTGAGACAGTAACTACTGACAAAAACTATAGATGATGTAGATATGGTCGAATTCACTATAGGTATATAATGAAAAGTTTTAGAAATTTTCAAAGATAAGCAGGGTGAAATATTTGTAAAACATGGGCAGACCAAAAACAAATATTCCTTATAAAGAGAGTTTGGCCAGAGTTCCCATTGTGGCTCAATGGTTAACGAATCTGACTAGCAATCCATGAGGATGCAGGTTTGATCCCTGGCCTTGCTCAGTGGGTTAAGGATCTGGTGTTGCCATGAGCTCTGGTGTAGGTCGCAGACATGGCTCAGATCTGGCATTGCTCTGGCTGTGGCATAGGCTGGCAGCTACAGCTCTGATTTGACCCCTAGGCTAGAAACCTCCACATGCTGTGGGTGTGGCCCTAAAAAAAAAAAAAAAAAGTGTATGGCCTCACTAAAAGCATGGATTCTGAACCAGACTGCTTAGGTTTGCAATTCTATCTCATACTTTTAGCTGTTTAATCTTAGGTACTTAAGTTCTCAATGTCCCAGTTTTCTTATTTGCAACCTGGGGTTTGCAATATAGTATCTAGTCTATAAGTAGTGGTAGAGTATTTATTTATAATAGTGCTTGGGACATAGTAAGTGCTCAATAAAAGCTGGCTATTTAAAAATTAATATTCTTAATGTGGCAGAGACTACTATATATGTCCCTAAATCTGTTCTCTCCTTATTTCAATAACAAACTCTCCAAGCTGTAACTATGCACAGGACTGTCCAGAATAAACCCTGAATCTTCTAGCCCTTATTCCATAGAGGACTGACCATGTGATTGGGGCCTGGCCAATGAGATGTAAGCAGAAGTGTACCATGGCAGCTTTTGAACCTTCTTTAATAAGAGACAGCTAGATATATCTGGGAAACTCAAAATTAAATAGTATGAAATTGATAAGGGTCAATGAGGATATAGAGCAATAGGAACTCTCAAACCTTGCTAGTAGGAACATAACTTGGTACGATCATTTTGGAAAATAGTTTGACATTATTATTATTATTATTATTATTATTATTATTGTCTTCTCTCTTTTTAGGGCTACACCCATGGCATATGGAGGTTCCCAGGCTAAGGGTCCAATCAGAGCTGTAGCCACTAGCCTACGCCACAGCCACAGCAATGCAGGATCCAAGCCATGTCTGCAACCTACACCACAGCTCACGGCAATGCCAGATCCTTAACCCACTGAGTGAGGCCAGGGATAGAACCTGCATCCTCATGGGTGCCAGTCAGGTTTGTTAACCGCTGAGCCACGACGAGAACTCCTAGTTTGACATTATTGAATAAATGGAAAGATACACACAATCAATAATCAAGAAATTCATTCCTAAATTTATGTTCTAGAGAAAGGCGTATGTGTACTAAGATACATTTACAAGGATGTTGACTGCAACATTATTTGTTAATTGCCCAAAATTAATAATCCAAAGGTCGATCAATAGTAAAATGGAAAAAAACTTGAGTTATATTTATATGATGGTATACTATTCAGCAATGAAATTGAATTAACATATATATATATATACCACAACATCCACTGAAGAGAACAAGAACCAAACTAACAAACAGTAAAATTCAAAAATAGGCAAAACTCTATCATTTAGAAATGCATACTTTGGTGAAACTCTAAAGAGAAGCAAGGCAATGATTACCATAAAGTCAGGATTATAGTAATCTCTAGGTCTAGGAGGAGACTTCCTCTAGGGAGAGTTGTGATTAGAAAAGCAAAGAGAGAGCTTCTGAAATTCTTGTAATGCTCTGTTTCTTTACTTGAGCAGAGTTTGCACGGATGTTTCTTTAAAATACTTTTTAAGCTACACATTGTCTCATGTACTTTTCTATATGAACATCATATTTCACAATTTTAATTACAGAGATAAAAAGAAACTTTGTACCCTTGGCCTCTCTTCTTTTTCATTCCTTCCTGCATCCCGCTGTCTGAAACGTAGATACTGTCACCTGAGACCATGAGAACAAAGATCACAGCCTAGGAATATCAGAGTAAGGAGCTGGAAGGTAGGTCCCTGAGGACTTCGCAGGGACAGCTACAATACAAGTTCTGAACCTTTCACCTCTATACTTCATTTACATGAAAGAGAAATAAATTTTATATTATTTTGGAATTTTCTGTTATTTACATAGCTAAACTTGACATTAGCAACAAAAACTATACAGGAGATCTTCAAAAAGACCACCTACTCAGTAGAAAAATTGCCTGATCTCTCACACACACACACTTATATACAATTCTTAGGTAATTAGTCCTTGGAAGAAGAAATCTAAAGGACTCATAAACTTCTAATCTCAGCAGCAATCAGAGAAATGCAAATTAAAACAACATAGTCTTTTTCATATGTCAGATCAGCAAATATTTTTAAAAAGTAATATATTCATTTCTGTTTAGTATTCAGGAAAATGATTTTTCTCAGGCATTGTTAAAATGCTATAAATTTTTGGAAGGTAAATTGGCAATACCTATTAAATCTGAAATGTGCTTACTATATGAGCCAGTGAAACAACACAAATCCATACCATAGAAATGATGGCAATAATATTCAAGACCATATGTCCAAGAATTCTTACTGTGGCATTATTTTCAAAGTAAAAAACTGGAAATAATCTGTTAAAATCCATCGGTAACATCTTTACTAAGAAATATGTAGTTGTTTAAAAATGAGTTTATACGTTTTCATCTGGAAGATTGTTCATGATGTATTGTTTAGTGAGGAAAATAAGTTACACATTTTTATATAATTGGTCAACCTATTTTATGTATTTATGTCTGTATAAATTTTTATAAACATGCTAGAAAGTGTGAAAAGATACAATTCCTAGATTGTTAACATCAGCTACCTGGGAGTTGAGGTTTTAATAAGAGATTACTTTTTCTGTATCTATCTTCAGATGGTTTTACTGGTTACAGTTAGTCTATGTTTAACTTTTGTTAATTTTTTAAAAATTGCTTAATTTGAGTTGGTTTTAATAAAAGGCATACATCCGAGAACGCAGAATGATTAATGTACCTCAGTGCCGGATGAACATCTTTACAACTGATTCTTACCAAACATTAAATCCATATCGCTTGTAGCGAACCGCACAAACCTGTACAAAACAGAATGAAGTAGGTAACTTAGGAAAATAATGTGGCTTATCCACTGACATTTCATAATTAGTAGTGCGTTAATAATTAACTTGAAAGAAACCCATGTGTTAGTAAAATAAATAAATGTATGTTACTTCTCTCAATTTTCTGGGAAGGAATCTAATGCCAAGTTAAGCCATGAAAGGAAGATGGCAGCTAAGAAATAGAAAGGGATAATTCTCCTTCCTTATTGGATAGGTCTAGTGACTTCCTTAAAGAGTGTTCATGAAGGGGTGGCGGCCAATTACGGTTTAAAATTTGCAAGCCCCAGAGTTCCCCTCCTGGCACAGTGGCAAGGAATCCAACTAGGAACCATGAAGTTGCGGGTTCCATCCCTGGCCTCGCTCAGTGGCTCAGATCCCACCTTGCTGTGGTGCAGCTGCTGTGGTGCAAGCCGGCAGCTGTAACTCAGATTTGACTCCTAGCCTGGGAATCTCCATATGCCACTAATGCAGCCCTAAAAAGCAAAATAAAATACAATAAAATTTGCAAGTCCCAGTTCTAATCATCTTTCTTCCCCTCCTCACATGTTCTTCGCCATCAAAGCATGGCCAACACCTAGCCGGACCCGAGTCAAGTTTGCTTCCTCCTTTTTGCTTTCTTTTTGCCCTGAATCTGTTTGGTTGTTAAATCCTCTCAAATTTCCTTCTGTAATGTTTCAGGCCTTGCGCTCCATCTGTCCCCACCGCTCTTGAGTCAGGATTAGCTAACAATCTTGGAAATGCCATCACCAAAGAACTCCAGGCTCTTCTGACTGGTCGTCGCCACCTTTCACACCGGCTCTTTTGGTCTTGCGGTTAAAGCCTGTCACCCTCCACCCTGCTGGGCAAACGTTTTGCTCACCCGTGAGGACCTTGGCACTAACCACGCCCGACGCTCGACACTCGGGTCCTTGCGCGTGAGATCACAGCCTGAAGCTCAGCGACCACGAGGGGCGGGGTGAGAGGGGTAGGGGCGTGGCCTGGCCTGACCGGCCAATGGAAGCGCTGAGCCCGGGGTCAGAGGTCACGTGTCCAGGAGGCCGGGATTTTCTCTTGTGGAGAAGGGCGATTTCACCTCTGGTAAAGTCCCGAGAGGTTGGAGAGCTGTGGGAGGCAAGGTGTTTTGAGCTGAGGGGCGGGGGTAAGATTGGACTAGGGACAGGGTGTGGCAGCTCCGAAATCTCTGGAAAACAGATTTGTGAGACCTGGCCGATGCGGCCCTGTGGGGACAAGACCTGAGAACCAGCCATCGCCTAACCTAATTGGGCGAGAATAGAGGGTGTGAAGGGCACAGATAGGCCAATGGGGTTTCTAGCCACTAATAAGAAGTTCCATATATTAAACAATTTGAAAACATATATGAACCTTACTTCCTCTAATTTGACGTGGTGACAGGGTGGTTTTTATGCAAGGGAGTCAGGAGGGGGAGAAATCTCGCCATGCCTGAGGCTGTGGGAGGAGATGGGAAGCCAGCCTCAAATTCACACTCACCTGTGTGTGATCTTAAATAATCTTGGGAATAATATTTGTACACCGTAAATATATCCATTTTTACTTGTCAACCCTACTTCAGTAAAGCTGGTTGGGAAAATTCTTGGGAAACCTAATTTCTCTAGCATAGGAGCCTTGAACTAATGATTTGTATGCATTTCCATTTTAGGCCAATAGATTCCTGTCAGGAGGTAGTACAGGAGAAATAAAATTTTAGGAACAGGTAAGGAAAGCTATCTCAGAAGTTGCTGCAATTCAGAAGTTGATTATTTTCTCTCTCTCATGATTTTGCTTGTTTTCCCCCTTGTCTTGGATTTTAGAAGGCCGATTTTTCTCTTTTTTTTTTTTTTGTCTTTTTGCTATTTCTTTGGGCCGCTCCCGCAGCATATGGAGGTTCCCAGGCTAGGGGTCCAATCGGAGCTGTAGCCACCGGCCTACGCCAGAGCCACAGCAACGTGGGATCCGAGCCGCGTCTGCAACCTACACCACAGCTCACGGCAACGCCAGATCGTTAACCCACTGAGCAAGGGCAGGGACCGAACCCGCAACCTCATGGTTCCTAGTCGGATTCATTAACCACTGCGCCACGACGGGAACTCCCGGTTTCTCTCTCTTACTATCCATCCACGACTGTAAGGTAGATTCAGATATCTGCAATGTGGTGAAATACATCTGACAGATAAAAGAAATTTTATGCATGTGTATGATGTATGGTATCTAAATACTATATATTTAGCATGAATTTAAATGATTAACTTCAATATAACAGTAATTATTGTTTAAGGTAGCTGATGAGAATGATAAATTCAAATCTGATAGAATATTAGGCTTTGCAAGAAAGAAAAATTTAAGATAAATGCTGACAATAAACTGAACGGGTAGAATGGGTAAAATTGGTTGATGGTTATCTTTTTAAAATGACTTCTGATATCAGGCACAATCAGATAATTTTTTTCTGAAAGTGCAATATCAAGAAGTAGAAATTCTAGAATCAATATTTGTTTCAAAGTTCAGTGATGCACTGTATAGAAAAGTTATGGAAGTATACTGTTTGGAAATATTTCCAGAGAAGTAATCACCATAGAAAGTGCTATGTTGGCATTGTTTAAGTAAGCGTGAAAGAGGGCAGCAACATTATATATTCCCCACATTTGTTGATATCACAGAATCTAATAGTATTAAAAATAATTCAGAAAAGTTACTGGGTTTGTATTCATTGGAACCCTAATTATAATATCCAGAATGTCTTCTGAAAGAAAATGGCTGCACCTGCAGCATGCAGAAGATCCCTGGTCAGGGATCACACCTGAGCCACCACGGTAACAACACCAGATCCTTAACCCACTAGGCCACCAAGGAATTCCCTGCTCTTAGGTTTTTGATCCAGCTGTTAACTAGCTAAGAATGTTCACTTGATGATAACTAAAAATAGGAATATATTTATAACTAATTAGTGGAGATGAGATCTTCAGTTCTTATGGTAAGCACCTTTACCATTTGGAAATAGATAAACCTCAAACAAATTTAAAATGATAGTGTAACTAAGGCAAGACCACTTGGATTAAAATGTATATTTTATTCACTGAAAGCATATTGGCAAGCTAATACTGTATGAAAACTAGTTTATATCTAAATTCCCCACAACATTTTAAGTGATGGATCAAAATGCTAGGAACTTTCCAATAAACTGGACTTTGTCTTAGAGTAAATTTTCTAAGCTGGAATTCCTCTGATTCTCATAAATAAGAACTATCTTAGACTCATTCAGTGTTCTAGATTTTACTTATTGCTCCATTAGATGAATTTGTTGATTTACAGTAATGACCCAATGACCTAAAGATAATATTCAACAGTTGCTTTATTCCAAATGAGCTAGCTATTAAGGGAATTCTAACTTCAGATTTTTTATTTTTTAAGCGAGTGGAATTTTCCAAATGCTACTGCACTGCTTCAGCGCAGTTTTTCCCAATGTTATTTGATTTTGAGACCACTTTTGAAATATGGTTATACTGAGAAAACCGCTCTTTTTTTTTTTTTTATCTTTTTGCCTTTTCTTGGGCCGCTCCCGCAGCATATGAAGGTTCCCAGGCTAGGGGTCAAATCGGACCTGTAGCCACTGGCCTACAGCAGAGCCACAGCAACACAGGATCCGAGAGGCGTCTGCGACCCACACCACAGCTCACGGCAACGCGGGATCCTTAACCCACTGAGCAAGGGCAGGAATCGAACCCAAAACCTCATGGTTCCCAGTTGGATTCATTAACCACTGCACCACGACGGGAACTCCTCTACCTGTCTTGTGAATTCTAGTCTCTTTTGCAACAAAATGATCACATTAGATATATTGCAGTCCACCAACTAGGAGTTGTATTGGTAAAATAGTATGAAAAATATTTGGCCAATTTTATACCAATGTATATTATTTTCATATTAGACTTAGGTCATAGTAATAAATGTTACTGTCATAGTTACATTTTTATCATTCAGAGCTTCTTTTAAAATGAATGAGTCAGGAGTTCCCTGGTGGCAGCAGGTTAAGGACCCAATGTCACTGCTGTGGCTTGGGTTGCAGCTGTGGTGCAGGTTTGATCCCTGGCCCTGGAACTTCTGCATGCCATGGCTATGGCCAAAATAAAATAAAATAAAATGAATGAACCCATATTTTGTGATTAAGAATGGTTTCCTACTCCTGGCTTTGCTATTTTACCAACATTGACTTTTAGTATTTATATTTCCAGATGTTGAAATTTGTACTGCTTTCAAAGAAAGAAGATATGTTTCCAACATTCAAATATTGCGCAATTGACTATTTATATGAGGTACAGTGTTACTGGATCACTACCTGTTTACTAAGAATCATAATATAAAAAGTGTTATCTGCATTCACTCTATGATTATAATTTTTTAGTAGTCCTTAGAGTAGTCCTTAAGTCTAATTATGTTGAAATTCCATGAAAATTACTTCATCCCACTTTTAATATACTTTAAAAATGCTACTTTGGGGAATTTCCCATCGTGGCGTGGGAATCCGACTAGGAACCATGAGGTTGTGGGCTCGATCCCTGGCGTGGCTCAGTGGGTTAAGGATCCGGCATTGCCGTGAGCTGTGGTATAGGTCGCAGACATGGCTTGGATCTGACGTTGCTCTGGCTGTGGATTAGACCCCTAGCCTGGGAACCTCCATATGCTGTGGGTGTGGCCCTAGAAAAGACAAAAAAAGAAAAAAAATTGCTACTTTGGAAATTTTTGACAATTTAACATGAATTTGAAGGTGTCAGCAGAAAAAAAACAGCAACGATTGGCAAATTTGGGCTGCTATTGTGAATAATCTTGAGTGTTTTTTCTTGAAAGGAGTGAAAAAGAAGCAATCCCGGTTTTCTTTATGATAAAATGAGAGTAATAGCATGTATTGCCCACATACTATGGGCAAGATATTTTGCTCTTTTGATGGATTATATCATTTGATCAATTGCTCCTTTGAGGGATTATGTCATTTTGATGATCATAACTTCCCCATGAGGATGATACTATTATTACCCGGGTTTTACAGTTTTACAGGTTAGAAAAATGATTTCTAGAGAAGTTCAATAACTTGTACAAAGCTGAAATTCAAGCCAGGCACATTGTTAAGAAACTAATTAGAGGGAGTTCCCGTTGTGGCTCAGCAGGCAACAAACCCAGCCTTACTCAGTGGGTTAAGGATCTGGTGTTGCTGTGAGCTGTGGTGTACGTCGCAGATGTGGTTTGGATCCAGCACTACTGTGGCTGTAGCTACGGCTGGCGTCTGCAGCTCCAATATCACCTCTAGCCTGGGAACTTCCATATGTGACAGGTGTGGCCCTAAAAAGCAAAAAAAAAAAAAAAGGAATCTAATTAGCATATTTGTTATACAACAATTCATAGTTCTTATTATCTTAATTAACAAATTAAATTTTGGTTTTCTTTATAAGCTTGGGTGTCTTCTACCAGGAAAAAAATTACTCCACTATAGCCACAGCTGTGTTAGTTATAGTCTAAACTCACATATTCTCAAACTTTTATCCTGGCCCATGATATCTTAGTTTCTTTCTGTCATTCCACACCCTATGATACAGTACAAACACACTAATCAATGACAAATCTTGCAAAAGATTTGTAAAGGTTTTGTAAATTTCATGAAAACTGTGTTGAAGAACCACTCAAATAACAGGTAAAGCTATTCGCAGATGAAGATCTTACAAAACAGATCAGTTAAAAGATAAGAGGAAGAGAATGTTTTGAATATCAAAGGAGTTACGGATGCTTTGAGAAATTTTGATTAAATCTTCAAATATTTTCTAGAAATATATTTATGATCAAAGGTGAAGTAATAACTAATATGCATATAATACAGTTTTAGGAGAAATTATGACAAAAGAGCAGTTATAATTATAAGCTAATTATAAAGAAAATTTTATTAACAATGAAATTAATATTTGTAATTTTATTTCTTAGATAAAGTTCTAGTCAAGCTTTTTTCCCCCCTTTTTATTATGAACCTTTGGTCCTCATTTTTTTTTTTAATTTTCCCACTGTATAGCAAGGGGATCAAGTTATCCTTACATGTATACATTACAATTACATTATTTTTTCCCCACCCTCTGTTCTGTTGCAACATGAGTATCTAGACAAAGTTCTCAATGCTACTCAGCAGGATCTCCTTGTAAATCTATTCTAAGTTGTGTCTGGTAAGCCCAAGCTCCCGATCCCTCCCACTCCCTCCCCCTGGTCCTCATTTTATATAAATTACTTCAACTGATCTTTGTACCATTTATTCTTGGATAATGAGGACCTCTTATTTAATATGTTATTAGCACCTTCAGCAAATGAAACTCTTGGGAAATAATATGAGAAACAATCATTTGTCCAATGAATTCTGTGGGAAGTGGAGAGTCCCTGAGGGGGAGGATTCATAGAAGAAATTTTTCTTAAGATGGTCTTTGAAAAATGGATAGAATTTTGATAGCTAGAAAAGAGTTGCGGGGCATTTTCCAGAGGCGCAGAGTAGACCATGGTGTTGAGGAAGTGACCACTATTTAAGGGATAGCAACTATTCTGTTTAAAGAAAACAGGTAGTATTAAAGAGTAATGGGAGATAAAGCTGGAAAGTAATATCAGAACCAATATACAGAGAATTTTGATTTACAAGCTTACTTAATTGATTCAACATCCTTTTAAAGTTTAATTAGATTTTTTTAAAAAATAATGACGTAATTGCTGGTTGTCACAAGTGAAACAGTGCAAAGACATAGGAAACAAAGTTAAGACAGATACTATACTGTTAAGTGAAAAAAAGCACATTACTAAATGGTATGTAAGTGGTATGATATCTCACACACACACACACAGTTTAGCCTACCCTAGAAAGTATGTAGAAAATATACCAAAATATTGCTATGACTAGGGACCTTGACTTTCTCAGTTATGTGGTTCTATGTTAGATATTTTATAATAAACATGTATTTACCTTTAAGTTAAAATAATATAAATTTGAAAGAATAGAGAATTTTAATATTCTGAATATTGACAGATATTTCAAATCTAATATATGTATTAAAAGATTTTACAATCTTTCTTACATAGGAAGTAGTTAGAAAGAAGTTTTGCAGAGATGCTTTATTGCTTCGAATCCCTTCATGTTTATATCAAGATGAAAATTATCATGCAAGAAATATTGATAATAAATTTAGGAGGCCATGGACAAGAGGTATGTTTTATTTTTTTGTAAAATCTATTTTGAAAAGTATTTAGAATTTAGCACAATAAATTATGGAGAAAATGCAGTGTTTTTCTCATTATATAAAAATTCATTCATGTCAGAATGCCAAGAAATTTACAGATTAATACTTTTATAACCAAATTTAGGTGACAAAGTAAGGAATTAGAAAGCTTATGCTCAATGTCAATAGGATAAAATAAAAGATATGTAGATGATGAACACTTAAAATGAGATTATTTTAGAGGTCCAGCCAATAGTAAGGGGTTTTAAAAATAGAAGAATGAAAAATTTCTTCTAGGAGTTCCATTGTGGCTCAGTGGATTAAGGACCATACATAGTGTCCGTGAATATACAGGTTCAATCCCCGGCCTCGCTCAGTGGGTTAAAGATCTGGCTTAAGCTACTGCATAGGTTGTAGGTGTGGCTCAGATCCAGCGTTGCTGTGGCTGTGATGCAGCCCTGCAAGTCTGATTTGACCCTTTAGCCCGGGAACTTCCATATGCCATAAGTACAGCCCTAAAAAGAAAAAGAAAAAAAAAAAAAAAGAGTTTCTTCAAGGTTTTTGATCTGAGCAACTGGGTGGATGGCAGTGCTATTTCCTAATAGGGAAAGGCTGGTGGAGAAGCCAGTTTGTAGCTGGAGTCAATAGCTCTGCTTTGGCCAAGTTAAAATGCCTATTAGGCATCTAAGGAGAAACATTAAGAGGGCAATTGATTATATTAATCTTGAGCACAGCTAGAGTTTCAAATTGGGGTCATTTGAAGTTAGGAGATTGCAGGCTAATGGATCCGGATAAAGTCACTGAGTACATGAGTATGGATAGAACAGAGCTCCCAGGACAGAGCCCTACAACACCCCAGCCATTAAAAGGCTGATATAGAAGGAGAAACCAGCTAAGAAGGCAAGTGAGATAGGATACCAGATGAGTGTGGTTTTAGAGATTCTAAAGAAGTAATTGTTTCAAGAAGGAAGAAGTAGTCAAAAGTATTGGTCCCTGTTAAAATGTCAGGTAAGATGAGAAGGGTGAAATGACCATTAGCTTAATTAAACGTGGATCATCACTGGAACCCACACCACTGCAGAGATAATGCTGGATCCTTAACCTGCTGTGCCAGAGTGAACTCCAGAAAGTCAATTTTATTAAGAAGGATATTGAGATGAATTACTGTTGTCATCTGTCAATGTTGGATGCCCATTTAAAATTTACAGTCAATGGAGTTCCCGTCATGGTGCAATGGAAATGAATCTAAGAACCATGAGGTTGCGGGTTCAATCCCTGGCCTCACTCAGTGGGTTAAGGATCTGGCATTGCCCTGAGCTGTGGTGTAGGTGACAGAGGCAGCTTGGATCTGGCGTTGCTGTGGCCGTGGTATAGGCCAGCAGCTACAGCTCCGATTGGACCCCCAGCCTGGGGCCTCCATATGCCGTGGGTGCGGGCCTAGAAAAGACAAAAACAAAAAACAAAACAAAAACAAAATTCGAAGTGAGTTCATTCAGCAAGGCTGGGTGTTCCCCCCCCCCCCCAAAAAATAATTTTCAACTCCTCTAGTATACATACACAAAGGAAGAGTAGGGGTTTTCCTAAGTCAGTATAAGGGAAAGAGACAAGGGAATTAAGAGTTGTTTCTTCAGACACAAGCATATTGCCTTGTTCTTCTTCTTAAGGAACCAAAGTCGAATTTGGGAGGCAAGCTATAGATATACATACAGTTTTGAAGTATAAGAGCTCCCTGGTGTCCTAGCAGTTAAGAACTTAGTGTTGTCAGTGCTGTGGCTTAGGTCACTGCTATGGCACGTGTTCAGTCCCTGGCCTGGGAACGTCCACCTGCCGTGGGCACAGCCAAAAGATAAATAAATATTATTGTATGTGATTAAGTACTGGAGTGAGTGCTACTGGCAATATTATGGCCCTTCAAGGGGAGTGTATCGGAGTGAGTTGGCATGGTAAATAAAGGCTTTATGAGCAGTCACATGAACTGTTGAACAGGATTATCTGGGATGGTAGTGCTGTATAAACAAAAGAGAAGCTGTACCAGTGAGGACAGTATGTTCAGGTGATACTGTTCTGATTGTAGTTGAGGATTCAGGGTTTTTTGGGGGGGGGTATAATAATGAAATGTATTTGAGTATTTGGAATCTGGTATAACTTAGGGAAAAATCATATTTGTGAACAAGTAAAAGTAACACCGTAATATAAAAGGTGACTGTTTGATTTCTGTATATTAAGTGTAAAAGAAAATTCCAGAAGCTAATGTTTACCATTTTCCCTTTTAGTCTCAGCCGTTTCAGTCTGGGGAACAACAGATACAGCTATCTCAGTCTTGGATCAATGGAAAGCCAGTCTCTTTGTGGAGGAGTTCCTTGAGAAGTATGTGTCCTTAACCTCAAATCTCCCCCTTATTTCGAAGATAAACAGTAAGTTTTCCAGAACCTAAGGAGAGAGGATTCTTTCCTTTATATCCTCACAGGTTTTTTTCTTTTATGTGAAGAAATAGCCTTAATCTGCCCTTTATAAGGTGAGGTTAATCGAAGTGATTTACATCCTTTTTTTTTTTATCTTTCCCTTGTATATCACACATTAACAGTTCTGTATGTATGCATTTGTATTACAAAAGACAGAAATAAAGCAGATGCTGTTATGCTTTTAACAATAATTAAACTTTTGGTAGAAAGTGTCTACAGGGAGTTCCTGTCGTTGTCGTGACACAGTGGAAATGAATCCCACCAGGAACCATGAGGTTGTGGGTTCGATCCCTGCCCTTGCTCAGTGGATTAAGGATCCGGTGTTGCCGTGGGCTGTGGTATAGGTTGCAGATGCAGCTTGGATCCACATAGGCTGGTGGCTACAGCTCTGATTCACCCTAGCCTGGGAACCTCTATATGCCTCGGGTGTGGCCCTAAAAAGACAAAAAAAAAAAAAAAGGAAGTGTCTACAGAAAATTCTTTTTATTAAAATCATCTCTTCCCCTGTAATATAAATGCAGATTTAAGGCTATTTTCTAACATACTTTGTCAAGCTTTATTTATCATTAGTTCAGTCATTCATCAAGTATTTATTGGGTACTATTCTGTGTGTTGGATACAGGATAAAAAAATGAGTAAAATAATCTCTGTTCTCAAAGAACACAAGAAAATAGGCAATAGAGATTTATAAATAAATAATTACAATAGAATGTGGGCATTCTGTGTCATCTCCAATGACAGAGATAGGAACACAGAGCATAATATGAGGAAGAACCCTTAACCCATTCTGTGTTGTTCATGTCGGCATAAAGTAGAGATTTCAGTGCAAACGTAAATAATTTACTCTGCTGCTTCACTTGCTGCTTCACTTCATGCGGAGAGTGCTGATCAGACCCAGGAAGGATTTAGTAACTGTTCACATTTTGAAGTTTTAGTAATTTAAGTTTTTCTTAGTTGCACTTGAAAGAAACAAACGACCAACTTAAATGTGTCCAAACTCCAGATACAGAGAAGCCCAATATACTATTTCTGTCATCTAGGAGTTTAAAAGGAAGATAATATATAAAAAGAAAAAATTAACCATGTTAAGAATTAAATGATAATATAAAATGACCATCATAAGGTCTATCACAAGAGATAAAGCCAATGCAAAGTACCTATCACATGACTAAACTCCAGAGCAGTATGGAAACAGGTGTAGTGAAAAGAACTCTGCACTGCGAATTAAACGATTTAGGTTTTGTCTTGATTTGAAAAGTCAAGTACTAACTACTCGATAAGTGATTTCATCTTCTGATCCTTGCTTTCTTTATCAGTATGATGATGGGTCAGTGCTTCTCAAACTTCATTGTACATGTGAACCCCCTGAGGATCTTAGTAAAAATGGAGATTCTGATTCATTCAGTGTTGGGGCCTGAGAGTTTGCACTTCTAATACACTTCTAAGCGTGCTGATGCTGCAGGTTCAAGAGCCTCCTTTGAGTAACAAGATATGAGATGCTCTCTAAAATCTCTTTGCACCCTATGAATTAGATTGGTAGAGCTTAGTGTGACAAGAAGTAGGAATTGAGCTTGAGCTAGACAAAGAAGGAGAAACTAACGAGAGAAAAGATTTTAGGCAAAGAAAACAGCAGTTTGAAAGCCTAGCACCAAGTACATGCAGTAAATACTCAACAAAGGCAATGAGCAGGCCCCTCTGGCTCAAGCAGAAGATTCCTGAATGAGAGAAATGTGAGGCCCTGAAGAAATGGGCCCCAGCATACTTGACTTTCCATTCATTTTGCAGTAACAAGATAGAGTCCATGGCAAAGAAAGTGGAATCCATGGTACCACCTAGAATAAAATTTATATTTCTAGCCTCCCTGTAGCCAAATGTAGCCATGTGACTAAGCTCTTCCCAAGGCACATGAGCAAAAGAGGCTTTTGCAATTTCTGGGGAATGTCCTTAAAAGGAAGCTGCATGTTTTTCTCCTTCACTTTTCTCCTTCCTGATGTTAGACACAGATTTAGTGATTGGCTCCAGCAACCACCTTGGAGTATATTGACAAGAACTAATCTAGGAATTGCAGAGTAAAACAAAAGAAGCCTCAGGCCCTGATGGACTGTGAAATTGCCTTATTAGCCATGACCTTCTAACCTCCAGACTTTTTGTGTGTTTTAGCCATCATTCATTTCAAGTTTGTCTCATGACAATAGATTTTATTTTTTAGAGCAGTTTTTTAGTTCACAGCAAAACTGAGCAGAAGATTTAGAGATTTCCAATATTAAATTTTAATTTTAGGAGTTCCTGTCATGGCTCAATGGCAACAAACCTGACTAGGTATCCATGAGGATGCAGGTTCGATTCCTGGCCTTGCTCAGTGGGTTAAGGATCCAGAGTTGCCTTGAGCTGTGGTGTAGGTCACAGACAAGGCTCAGATCCCTCTTTGCTGTGGCTGTGGCATAGGCCAGCAGCTGCAGCTCTGAGTCCACCCGTAGCCTGAGAACTTCTGTATGCTGCAAATGTGGCCCTAAAAAAGAAAAAAAAATTAATTTTAAATTCAGGACCCACTACAGTTTTGTTACCTATGGAACTTTATTGTTATTATTATTATGATGATGTCTTTTTTTCTAGGACTACACCCACGGCATATGTAGGTTCCCAGGCTAGGGGTCGAATCAGAGCTGTAGCCGCTGGCCTACGCCAGAACCACAGCAACGCGGGATCCGAGCCGCGTCTGTGACCTACGCCACAGCTCACAGAAATGCTGGATCCTTAACCGACTGAATGAGGCCAGGGATCGAACCTGCAACCTCATGGTTCCTAGTTGGATTCGTTAACCACTGAGCCACGAAGAGAACTCCCCTATGGAACTTTAAACATTCTGATCATTAGCACTACCCAGATTTCCTAAATTTTGCCTTTCCTTTCTCTCTTCTCACCTCTGTTTGTTGTTCCTATTGATTCTAAGGTCTCAGTTGTTTGTTTTTTTACTTTTGCTAATTTGTTGGTGTCTGGTGCTTTTAAAAAAGCAATGCTCTAACACCAGCTAACAATTCAACTCAGTTCTGACACTGTCTTCCTGGGGATGGCATCAGATCCCACAGGTTAAAAGTTTAGTCCTGTAAGACTGCCCCCCATACTCCTCACATCAGATGCCATTTGCAAATCCAGGTTGTCACCTGTGCTTCTGACTGACCAGCTATATTTTGGAGGTTTCAATGTCACCCTCTTTGGGTTCAATCAATTTGCTAGATAGACACAGAATTCACAGAAATATTTTTCTTATGGATTACTGGCTTATTATAAAAGAATATAACTCAGGAATAGTCAGGTGGAACAGAAACATCGGGCAAGGCATGGGAAAAGGTCATGCATCTCCATGCTTTCTCCCATCACCCCACTCTCCCAGCACCTCCACGTGTTCACCAACCTGGAAGTCCTCTTAACCCCATGCTTTTGGGTTTTTATGAAGGCTTCATTACATAGGTATGTTTGATTACATCATTGGTCATTGGTAGTTGCTTCAATTGATAGCCCTCTCCCCTTCCTGGAGGTCAGAGGGATAGACTGAAACTTCCAATCTTCTAATCATGGGGTTGGTTCTCCTTGCAACCAGTCCCCATCCTTAGGAGCTTTCCAAAAGTCACTTCACTAACATAACCAAAGACAACTTTATCACTGTCATCATTTAGGACATTCCAATAGCTTTAGGAACTCTGTGCCAGAAATAAATGTGAAGACTGAATATATATTTCTTATTATAAATCATACTATCACACATACCATATGTGATCTTTTATGATGGGCTTCTTTCACTTAGCATAATGTTTTCAAGGTTCATCTAGTTTGTGGCATGTATCAGCACTTCATTTTTTATGATCAAATAATATCCCATTATATGGATATACCACATCTTATTTATCCATTCATCAGCTGATGAACATTTGTTTCTGCTTTTTGGCTATTATGAGTAACGCCGCTATAAACATTTGTGGACAAATTTTTGTGATATGATTTTATTTTTCCCTGGTAGTGGATCATACGTAACCATGTGTTTGAGGAATTGCCACAGTATTTTTCAAGGAGCTGTAACATTTTATATTCCTACCAGCAGAGTACAAAGGTTACAATATATATCTTGTCGACATTTGTTATCATCTGCTTTTTGATTATAGTCATTCCAGTAGGTGACTCACTGTGTGTCATTATAGTTTTGTGTGCATTTCCTTGATGGCTAATTATGTTGAACATCTTTTCTTGTAATTATTGGCCTTTAGTATATCTTTCTTAGAGAAATGTCTATTCAAATCCTTTGCCATTTTAAAAATTGTGTTAGGTGTCTTTTTATCATGGAGTTTTAATGATATTCTAGATACAGATTTTATGTATTGTAGATATAGTTCCCTTATTAGATATGTGATTTGCAAGTATTTTCTCCTGTGGATTGTCTTTTCACTTTTTTGATGGTATCTTTTAAAGCATACAATTTTTGAATTTCAATGAAGTTCAATTTATTTACCTTTTCTTTTGTTACTTGTGCTTTTGGTGTCATATCTAAGAAGGCTTTATCTAAACCAAAATCACAGTTATTTATTCCTGTATTTTCTTCAGAGAGTTTGCCTGTGATTTTTTTTTTTAAGACATAAATCAGATGGTATAATGGCTCTGTCACTGGTGGGTTATCCATTTCATCGGGGGTATCGTATTTCATACAGCATAAAATCCAAAGTTCTTAGCAAATGCTGTAAGATCCAGCATGGTCTGGTCCTTGCTCACCTATCTAACCTTACTCAGTTCCAGTCATCCTGACCTTTCTGCTTTTCTTAGACTATGCCAACCTTGCTCCTCTATTTTAAGTCTTTGAATAGCTTACTCTCTACCATTATTCTCTACCTCAGATGGCTGTTCACTAAGTACGCCCTCTAAAATTGCCTTTTAGTCAACCTTCTGACTGTTACTTGATGTCCTACTATCTCATTTTATTCCATCATGACAGTTTTTCACCACTTGATGTTATGTTGTTTGTCTTTCTGTCATCCCATTAGCAGGTAAACTTCATGAGAGCAAAAACTTTGTTTTGTTTACTACTCCACCCCCAGTGCCTAAAATGATGTTAGCACTTTATAGACACTCAATAAGTATTTAAGGAATTAGTGAATAGGAATAGATGAGTTTACCCAAAAAGAGTGGTATAGAAAGAAAGCCAAGACTATATAGATGGGAAGCTCAGGAAACAACAATATCTACAGGTTGGACAGAGGAGGAGGCACTACTGAACAAAAGTATTTGAGGAATTAGTGAATAGGAATAGATGAGTTTACCCAAAAAGAGTGGTATAGAAAGAAAGCCAAGACTATATAGATGGGAAGCTCGGGAAACAACAGTATCTACAGGTTGGACAGAGGAGGAGGCACTACTGAACAAAGAATAGATAATATTGGAAAAGGAGGAGTTCCAGGAAATACTGGTCTTTTTTTGCTTTTTAGGACCATACCTGCGGCATATGGGGGTTCCCAAGCTAGGGGTCGAATCAGAGTTACAGCTGCTGGCCTACACCACAGCCACAGCAACGCCAGATCCAAGCTGTGTCTGCAACCTACACCACAGTTCACAGCAATGCTGGATCCTTAACCCACTGAGTGAGGCCAAGGATCAAACCTGCAACCTCATGGTTCCTAGTTGGATTCATTTCTGCTGCTCTACGATGGGAACTCTTTTTTTTTTTTTTTTTTTGCTAATTCTGGTGTTTATATATCACTTATATCTAGGGAAAGAGAATTGATGGGAAAACTATAGCATGAAGAATTATTATAAAGTATTGACTCTGTCAGTAATATTTATTTTTTTTAAAAAGCAGCTGTCTAAGCACTAAATTTAGAAACCTATAAAGATCCACATAGGAATCAGTGTTCTTAAGAGTAATATGGATGTGGGTGAATTGAAATGTTTTTTCTTGTAGCTTTTATTTTCTTAAAGAGTAAATCAAGAACTTTAGAGACTTTTCTGCATATGATTTTAAGATACGGCATATTCATTATTTTCTCCAATTATTCTGGGGGATTATATTTATTTTTGTTCTTTAAGTCTGTCTAGGGAATTATTAAGGCTAAAAAATATTTTAGGATATCAGGGGGGAAAAGTATATTAGAATGTGTAGCTAAATTTCCATTAATATATTTATTTGTTGAACAATTCAGTAGAAAGTTCTCTTGTAAGTCTAAATATCCCAATGGTATAGACAATGGCAGATTACCTGGATCAATCAGGAAACAGACAAGGGAAGGCAAGATCAAGGGAGCCAAAAAAGTCCCCAGGAATAGCAACAGCTGGAAGTCGTTACCACCTAAGCTTGAAAGAACAAAGGGACTGAGCAGTAACCAACATAGTAAGAACTGCAGCTATGGGAGAGAGGCTTTCTGATAAAAGACGTGTAATTGCTGGTAGAAGGATTCAGTAGTAAGCCACTTCTCCAGACTGTGGCCTAGGAGGGGAAGATTTGTGAAGAGTAGTATTTCAACCTATTTTCTCACCCTTGATTTCCTGCCAGTGCTTCCAAATGTCTTCTGGTTGGGTTCAGCCAATGTGTTCGGCCAGAAGACAGGGCAAGGGAGCTTAGTTGGTTTGTAGAGATCAGATTCCAGGTTGCAGAACAGAATATAAAGGGTTGGGTAATGACATGAAAAAGCAGATATTAAATATTCAGCACAAGGTCAAATTGGCAATGCATGGCAAAGTCTAAAATTCTATATATCATTAACCTCATCATTTCTACTTTTAGGAAACATTTTGAAAAAATGATTAGACAGGTACGCAAAGCTATTCCTTGTTCATAATAACAAACAATTACAGCAAATTTAAATTTCCAAACAATAGGAAACTGTTTGAATAAATTATTATTTACAAATACAATGGGATCCTGTTTGTCCACTCAGAAATGAAATGAATGTACATTGATTGATGTATAAAACTGCTCATGTTTCATTGTTTAGCAGAAAAGAACAGGTTACAGAATACTATGTACATGAATCCACTTTTGTTTTAAAGTATTCAGAAATAATTGAGAGCATAAATAATTTTTAACTATCTCTTGAATGATGGGGCTATGGGTAATTTTCCTCTGTATCTGTTGGAATCTGATAATTTTTCTATAATGAGTATATGCTATTTGTTAATAAAAATGTTTCAAAACAGGACATACATAAAAATCAGTAATTTTATAATGTCATAGAAGAACAGCTACAGGAATGTTGACCCAGATTAACTGTGAATTTGAGGAAGTTGTTCCAAGTTCAAACCCAAACTCCCAAACTGAAGTAGAGGAATCCAGCTTATATACTCATAAAGACAGCAATGAAGTCTTTACACCTGTCAACTGTTTAGGAAAATATCCAGCACTTCAAGCGCAGAACCAAGGTAAAACATTTCTTACTAATATACAGATATTCATCTCAGTGAGTCTTTTTTTTATTTAAAAATTTTTCATTTTGCTAAGGATGTCCACTTACATAATTATAATTCTGAGCCTTGCCACATTAGTGAAATATTTTCTTTTATACTAATCCTGTTTTTGTAAATTTGGTTGTTTCTGAATTTTAAGTGTGCGGGGCCTCAAAATAGCCTCAAGGTTTTGATCAGAGTGCTTATAACATATCCTAAAATGATATTAGCATCTGTGTACAGATCTGATAACAGAGCAGTCTGGTGTAACATTATATTAGTAGATTATTAAGTGGTGGTTTTGTTTTCCAAAATATGCTAGAGGTTTTCAGTCATCTAATTTACGTGAAACCATAATTCAAAGTAGAGATGGAATAATTGCATTTGGTATTAGGTCAGGAAATTCAGTCAGTTTTTACAAATATACAGTAAGTAATAGTTAAAGATGCATTTTATCCAAACTATATTCCAAACATCTCGTCTTACTAGAGGGTACTAAATTTTTCCAACTGTATAAAAATTTGCTAGAACTACCTTTCTTGTATGTATAATTGCCTAATTTCTTTTTATTTTATTTTATTTTTTGTTTGGTCTTTCTGTCTATTTAGGGCCATACCTGCGGCATATGGAAGGTCCTAGGCAAAGGGTGAATCGGAGCTGTAGCCACTGGCCTACACCACAGCTGCAGCAGCACAGGATCCGAGCAACATCTGCAACCTACACCACAGCTCATGGCAATGCCTCACAGCAGTGTCGGATCCTTAACCCACTGAACGAGGCCAGGGATCCAACCCGTGTCCTCTTGAATACTAGTTGAGTTTGCTAACTGCTGAGCCACGACAGGAACTCCTCCCTAATTTCTTTTTAAATCAAGAAATTTAAGGCTCTATTATATAATCGCTACAATCATTTAAGATAGGCTATAGCTCGAGCATGTATTTATATAGATAAATATAGCTGGTTTTATGCAGATACATAAATTGGGTATAAAATTTTTATTGTTGGCAAATATGTATGTGATGATATATAAAGTCCCTCATATAGTTTGAGAAGATAGAGATTGCATTAAAGACTAAACTTGGGAGTTCCCGTCGTGGCACAGCAGAAACGAATCCGACTAGGAACCATGAGGTTGCGGGTTCGGTCCCTGCCCTTGCTCAGTGGGTTAAGGATCCAGCGTTGCCAGGACCTGAGGTGTAGGTAGCAGACACAACTTGGATCTAGTGTTGCTGTGCCCCTGGGGTAGGCTGGTGGCTACAGCTCCGATTCAATCCCTAGCCTGGAAACCTCCATATGCCACAGGTACAGTCCTAAAAAGACAAAAAAAATAAATAAATAAAATAATAAAAATTAAAAAAGACTACATTTGAAGGCATCTTTTAGCAGGAAGAACCTGAGTTTGGAATCAGAAAATTTGATCATAGTCCAAATCTACTCATAAAAAGTGGTACAGGAGTTTCTGTTGTGGCTCAGCAGTAAGGAATCCAACTACTGTCCATAATGACTCAGGTTTGATCCCTGGCCCTGCTCAGTGTGTTAAGGATCCTACATTGCTGTGAGCTGTGGTGTAGGTCACAGACACAGCTCAGATCCCATGTTGCTGTGGCTCTGGCCTAGGCTGGCCGCTGAAGCTCCAATTTAACCCCTAGTCTGGGAACTTCCATATGCCGCGGGTGCGGCCCTAAAAAAAGAAGTGGTACAATTTGGGGGCAGTGGTACAATTTGAAAATTTTATGGTTTTTAGTTTTCTTCTATATTTCTTTTAATGCTAATTTCTTGTAAACAATTTTATGAGGATCAAAAAAATGTATATGTACATATAAAGAGATTATTTATAAAAAGAAAAACAGGAGTTCCCGTCGTGGCTCAGTGGTTAACGAATCCAACTAGGAACCATGAGGTTGCAGGTTTGGTCCCTGCCCTTGCTCAGTGGGTGAAGAATCCGGTGTTGCCATGAGCTGTGGTGTAGGTCGCAGATGCGGCTCGGATCCTGCATTGCTGTGGCTCTGGCGTAGGCCGGCAGCTACAGCTCCAATTAGACCCCTAGCCTGGGAACCTCCATATGCCATGGGAGCGGCCCAAGAAATAGCAAAAAGACAAAAAAAAAAAAGAAAAACAAGTTACTCAAACATAACTATCATTATATTTATGTGGCAAGCTAAAATCATCTATTGGCAAATTTCATAATATCTATTGTTAGCTAGAATCAGAAGTTTCTTTAACTACTATTTACTGAATGAAAATATGCTTGAATTTCCCAATACATTTTTTTTCTCTTTAATTATTTATTATTATTTTTTTCCCACTGTACAGCAAGGGGGTCAGGTTATCCTTACATGTATACATTACAATTACATTTTTCCCCCAGCCTTTCTTCTGTTGCAACATGAGTATCTAGACAAAGTTCTCAATGCTATTCAGCAGGATCTCCTTGTAAATCTATTCTAAGTTGTGTCTGATAAGCCCAAGCTCCCGATCCCTCCCACTCCCTCCCCCTCCCATCAGGCAGCCACAAGTCTTTTCTCCAAGTCCATGATTTTCTTTTCTGAGGAGATGTTCATTTGTGCTGGATATTAGATTCCAGTTATAAGTGATATCATATGGTATTTGTCTTTGTCTTTCTGGCTCATTTCACTCAGTATGAGGTTCTCTAGCTCCATCCATGTTGCTGCAAATGGCATTATGTCATTCCTTTTTATGGCTGAGTAGTATTCCATTGTGTATATATACCACATCTTCCGAATCCACTCATCTGTCGATGGACATTTGGGTTGTTTCCATGTCCTGGCTATTGTGAATAGTGCTGCAATGAACATGCGGGTGCATGTGTCTCTTTTAAGTAGAGTTTTGTCCGGATAGATGCCCAAGAGTGGGATTGTGGGGTCATGTGGAAGTTCTATGTATAGATTTCTAAGGTATCTCCAAACTGTTCTCCAGAGTGGCTGTACCAGTTTACATTCCCACCAACAGTGCAGGAGGGTTCCCTTTTCTCCACAGCCCCTCCAGCACTTGTTATTTGTGGATTTATTAATGATGGCCATTCTGACTGGTGTGAGGTGGTATCTCATGGTAGTTTTGATTTGCATTTCTCTTATAATCAGCGATGTTGAGCATTTTTTCATGTGTTTGCTGGCCATCTGTATATCTTCCTTGGAGAAATGTCTATTCAGGTCTTTTGCCCATTTTTCCATTGATTGATTGGCTTTTTTGCTGCTGGGTTGTATAAGTTGTTTATATATTCTAGAGATTAAGCCCTTGTTGGTTGCATCATTTGAAACTATTTTCTCCCATTCTGTAGGTTGTCTTTTTGTTCTCTTTTTGGTTTCCTTTGCTGTGCAAAAGCTTTTCAGTTTGATTAGGTCCCATGGGTTTATTTTTGCTCTAATTTCTGTTGCCTTGGGAGACTGACCTGAGAAAATATTCATGATGTTGATGTCAGAGAGTGTTTTGCCTGTGTTTTCTTCTAGGAGTTTGATGGTGTCCTATCGTATATTTAAGTCTTTCAGCCATTTGGAGTTTATTTTTGTGCATGGTGTGAGGGTGTGTTCTAGTTTCAATGCTTTGCATGCAGCTGTCCAGGTTTCCCAGCAATGCTTGCTGAATAGACTTTCTTTTTCCCATTTTATGTTCTTGCCTCCCTTGTCAAAGATTAATTGACCATAGGTGTCAGGGTTTATTTCCGGGTTCTCTATTCTGTTCCATTGGTCTGTCTGTCTGTTTTGATCCCAGTACCACACTGTTTTGATGACTGTGGCTTTGCAGTATTTCTTGAAGTCTGGGAGGGTTATGCCTCCTGCTTGGTTTTTGTCTCTCAGGATTGCTTTGGCAATTCTGGGTCTTTTGTGGTTCCATATAAATGTTTGGATTGTTTGTTCTAGTTCTGTGAAAAATGTCATGGGTAATCTGATAGGGATTGCATTGAATCTGTAGATTGCTTTGGGTAGTATGGCCATTTTTACAATATTGATTTTCCCAATCCAGGAACATGGAATATCTTTCCATTTCTTTACATCTTCTTTGATTAAAGTTTTATAGTTCTTGGCATATAAGTCCTTTACCTCCTTGGTCAGGTGTATTCCGAGGTATTTGATTTTGTGAGGTGCAATTTTAAAAGGTATTATATCTTTGTATTCCTATTCTAATATTTCATTGCTGGTATACAGAAATGCAACTGACTTCTGAATGTTAATCTTATATCCTGCTACTTTGCTGAATTTATTAATCAGTTCAAGTAGTTTTGGGGTTGAGTCCTTAGGATTTTCTATGTATAATATCATGTCATCTGCATACAGTGACAGTTTTATCTCTTCTCTTCCTATATGGATGCCTTTTATTTCTTTTGTTTGTCTAATTGCTGTGGTGAATTTCCCAATACATTTCACAATACAATATTATGCTTGAATATTGGGAAATTCAAGCATATTTTCATTCAGTAAATAGTAGTTAAAGAAACTTCTGATTCTAGCTAACAATAGATATTATGAAATTTGCATATCTTATATTTTCCATATCTTATATTTCCTGCAATTTCATTTATTTTCTTTGTGGCAGTAATTATTGTTGACAGATTTATAGATACTTTGGTCTCACTGCCAAAATCAAAAGGAATGTATTATACTTTGAGATTCAATTGTACTGTAAATTTGCTGTGTCTAAGAAATATAATTAATTACTAAATTATAATTTAATTCCAAGCATATATTTCTTTACGATGTAAAAACGGTGGGTAATTTTCTTTTATTGTTTGTTGGTTTGTTGATATGTACTAATTTTTCTGCAATATTCACATATTATTTGTCAATAAATGTAACCATTTTTATGAATTCCTTTTAGACATCCCAGGAATATATAAGCAAATGCAAATGTAGCTTTATTTTTTAATTTTAAAAAGTTGTACACGTACATAGTTTAGAGAGTCCAATAGTTGATCAAGGTTTATAATAAAAAGCAGAAGCCCCTGGCTTCATCATCCACCTACTTATTTTTTAGCTTTATAGAGTTATAGATGATAAATAAAATTACAGTGAACTTAAAGTATACAATGTAATGATTTGATAAACATATGCCGCATGAGAGGATTCTCACCATCAAGTTAATTAGCAAATCTATCACCTACATGTTTACTTTTTCTTTTTTTTTTTTTTTTGGTTTTTGTCTTTTTAGGGCTGCACCTGTGGCACATGGAGGTTCCCAAACTAGGGGTCACATCAGAGCTACAGCTGCTGGCTTATGCCACAACCACAGAAACGCAGGATCCGAGCCTTGTCTGTGACCTATACCACAGCTCATGGCAATGCCAGATCCTTAGCCACTAAGCAAGGTCGAGGGTCAAACCCACAACCTCATGGTTACTAGTCCGATTGGTTTCCACCATGCCACAACAGGAACTCCCATGGTTAGATTTATTTGATGAGAACACTTAAGTTCTACTCTTTTAGCAAATTTAAACACTACAGTATTATCAGCTATAATCACTCCTTTGTATGTTAGATCCTCAGACGTTACTAATCTTACAAATGGAAGCTTATACCCTTTTAACTTCTCCCTATTTCTCCTCTACCTCAAAGTCAGCCCTTGGCAACAACCATTCCACTCTCTGTTTCCATAAGTTTGACTTTTTTTTTTTTTAAGATTCTGTATATAAGTCCATGCAATTTCGGTTGTTCTTTATCTGGCTTATTTCCTTTAGAATAATACCCTCCATTTTCTTCCATGTTGCAAATGGCAGAATTTCCTTTTTCAAGGCTAAATAATATTCCACAAGTGTGTGTATGTATATAATTTTCTTTATCCATTCATCCAGATGCAGACATTTAGATTGTTACTATACCTTGGCTGTTGTAAATAATGCTGCAGTGAACATGGGAATACAGATATTTCTTTGAGATAGTGATTTTATTGGACATCTGTTTCTTCCTTGACCATATTTATATCTCTTTGTCTTACTGTTCTGACTAGGACCTCCAGTACATTGATAATTGAAGCACTAATAGTTGCCATCCTTGTCTTGTTTTGACAGCAAAGAAAATATGTTGTTGTTTCATCACTAATAGTGATATAAATACTGTTTCAGTGTTTACATTATTTTTAGTGTTCACATAATTTTCAAGGATGAGATGTTAGAAAAATTTACATACTTCGCTGGGCTGTGGAAGCGTCTTTTGTTCTGAATTCACTAAGAGCTTTTGATCATGAATGAGGAATGGATTTTATAAGTTAGCAAAAATTTTTATTAATTTTGTTTTCCCACGTCTTAAATATATAGACTGTCACTTTATGAAAAACATATAATCCTACAATCTATATATAAATCCTTTTATTATTGTGATCACACCAGATATGCCTTACAGTATTTTTTTTTTCTTACAGTATTTTTAAATGTTAACAGTATTGGGGGAACATTTCACCGTATCCTTATTTTCTTCCAATGCATGGCGCAGCTTTTAATCTTATTTATGTATCATAAATTTCCCAGTTAATACTGTTTTTTATTTAAAGCACACTCATAAATGTGTTGTTGATCTGAAATACACTGCTAGGTATTTCTCCAGCAAAGATGAATTTATTTGGGATCAACAGAGAATTGCAGTTCTGGGTCAGCAGCCATGGTGAGTCGTGTGTAAGTCCTCCCCTGGCAAGGGAAGGATAACTCTTTTATAGAGGGGGAAAGGAAACTAGGAAGGTAAAGTATACAGAGGCCCTGGCTTTTTATTGGTTGAGTTCTTACCTAGAAAGAAGAGGTGTCTTTCTTCTTCTGATGGCCTCTGCTGTCATAGCAGAGCATGAGAGCTTCTCCTGCTGGTCTCCCAACCTTATAATAAGGTTTTTATATATATTTGAAAACTATTGATTTTCTAATTTTTACCAGACACCTTAGTGAACTCCTTAATTGTTTTCATTTATTTATGTTGGGTTTTCTAAGACAAAAGTATCTTCTGCAAAGAACACATCTATCTACTTTCTTGTCAGTAGACCTTTTTTCTTCTTCTTTTCATAGTTAACTAGCCAGAATTTTGTTTCTTCATGACAATTTAACACTCCTTTACAATAGAGGAAAACAGTCTCCTTATATCTGTGTTGGCACATACACTAGTGGTAAGAGTGTAAAAATCCAGGGCAAGTTGTATAGCTATAAGAAGGTAAGTAGGTAGCATCCTTGGTAAAACAACCTTTGTGGTTATAAAGAACATTGGTTATGGTGTGATGCTGCCCTCAAGTGGCTCCATCAAAAAAGGGTAGTTGGAAAACAAGACCTCATAAGTGATAAATGCCCCCCTGGATTCCCAGAAGTACTAGGATGAGCCTGTAGAAAGGAAAGATGACTAGGTCTGTTTTGGAAGTGGGAGGTGAAGATGGAAATATAAATGAATGCCCTTACTGTTAATAGGACTTTATTAATACCTACAGATTGGATATATGAATGAACCATCTTTAAATTGTCTCAAGTAAACCCTGCTTAGTTATGGAACAGATTGGCTAGCTTTCTTTGGTGTATCATGGGAAGTTCTTGGCCCGTGATGGTTGGGAATTTAACAGATTCCCATAAATAGTCTCTCAGGAGGTTAGTTTTTATAACAAGTTTTTATAACAAGTTCTTTTTTGGCATTTTAAGTTATCCCCAGGCAAAGGGATGGCCCTGCCAGCCTGCTCTACACCACAGATTTATTAAGCACACACATATACCAATGACATATTTGGTCATTAGAGACATCACTTCATGTTATTCCTCCCTCATGGCATTCTAAAGTTGCTTAACTGAGAGGCCATTGCCCAGAACAAGAGACTATTACTTCCCCTTCAAGGTGACTTTTGCTTTGGGGAACTTGGCTTTCTGAGCAGTTTGTCATTTTCCTTTTTCTCTTTCCACTCAGAGACTATTGAGGAATGGAGGTAGGTTTACCTTCCCTCCCTGAGCCCCGAAACTGTTAAAGCACTGACACTATTAGCTGAGCTTCTAAAGTAACTCAAACATGGTAGGGTGGGGATAGAGAGGAAAAACCTTTTCCAGCAACTTACTGTTAGGAGTATGTTTCCTAATAGGTCAGATATATCACATTTCTCTGGTAGCTATTTTGCTATATTAGTTGTCATTGTAATTAGTTTTTTGGTTTTGTTTTGTTTTGTTTGTTTGTTTGTTTGTTTGTTGCTTTTCAGGGCCATGCTTGCAGCATATGAAAGCTCCCAGGCTACAGGTTGAATCAGAGCTACAACTGCCAGCTTATACTACAGCCATAGCTACGTAGGATCCAGGCCACCTCTGTGACCTATACCACAACTCATGGCAATGCTGGATCCCCACTGGCCTACAGAGCAAGGCCAGGGATTGAACCCTCATCCTCATGGATACTAGTTGGATTCATTTCCTCTGCCTCACAAAGGGAACTCCCTGTAATTAGTTTTAAACCAAACATGTTTGAACAAACTTTAGAGTGCTAGAATCAGAATTGGTCTCACTTGTAAGCTTTGTAGACCACCTCCATTCCCTACATGTCTGTCTCAGGATGAACTGGAGAATTTAAAAGGTAAAATCATGCAGAGGAGAAAAGACTAGGTGGGCAAAAGTCAAATGCTTTTTTTTTCTTTACAATTTTGCTGAGGCTCTCCAGCTATTTTGAGGCATGAGGCCATAAGAGATTTTTCCTCCATTGATTACATTAATTTTGTTGGAAAAAAATACGAGCCATTACAACTATTTCAGGATATTTGGCTACTACTCAGTATACTAAATAATACTAAGTTTTATTGAGCTTCTTTCCACCTATGTACCCAAGTACTATGCTACATACTTTATTTGCACAGTAAAATGAAGAACTAAAAAATGTAAAATATGTTTGAAAACCCAACTGTATCTGATGGCTGACTATAGTAACTACCTGGATCCTTTTGTATAACTTTTAGATTTTTTTTTTTGATGACTTTATATTTCTTATTTATTTTCAGATTTGTCTGTTGATGAAGAAATAATTTTTGTAAATAATTTGATGGCCTATAAAAGTCAACTACCAACTTTGCAGACTCTGTTGAGTAGGCTAAAACTATTTTTAGTAAAGGACCCTCTGTTAGATTTCAAAGGACAGATCTTCACTGAAACTAATTTTTTCAGGTACCTAATTGCCCAGTGTTGTAAATATTTTTAAGAGGAGAAAATATTTTTTGTATGCTCATGAGTCTAGATGTTATTAATCATAATATTTTATGATTGCTTTACTGCAACCCTAGTTTTTGTCACTATGAATTTTGATTGACTGCATTTAATATGTACCTTGTTTTTAGTAAACCCTAATGTAATGTTTTATTTTTTGTTAGGGAGTGTTTCTCTTTTCAAGGAGATTTGAAAGATTTTTTGAAAGAAGATTTTTACATGGATAAAGAGAACTTCTCTCAGAAGAAGTTAGAAGATTCAGTAGGTTTAAATAAGTCTGTAATATTCGTTTTCCGTAATTTTTAAATGAAAGTCCGTAAATCACACTTATATAAATTGTAGTAATGTATACTTATCTATTATTGTCCAGCTCAAAAGACTTGATAATGGATTGAACATGTATCAATTAAGGAGTAAATTTACTTCAAAGATAGAAGGGTACACATCGGAATTACTTGGGGAATTTTAATAAAATTCTGCATCCTGGATCCTGCTCCAGTATATTCTGATTTAATTGGTCTGGTGTGCAGCCCAGGTTCAGGGAATTTAAAAACCACTCCCAATTATTTTAATCGATATACCTGGTATAGGACATTAAATCATTATATATATATATATATATATATATATATATATATATACACACACACACACACACACACACACACACATATATATATATATATATACACACACATATATATATATATACACACACACATATATATAAATGGCCTTAAGGCATTTAAATGTTTTTTTTAACAAACAAAAAATTTACCACCCATGGTAAAATATTAATTCACCAATTAGCACCTTTCTGCAGTCCCCCTGCTTCCTCCCCTGTTAATTCCAAGAGTTATCACACAGTCTCACTCGTTGAAGAATTCCAATTCTGTAGGAATGAAAAAGAAATATATCCCCTGGGATGCAGTAAAGATCCATTGCATTCCATCTACTCTTTTTACTTATCCCCATTCACCAGTTCTTATTTGATGCAGTGATTGTTTTTAATTTAGAATTTTTAAAATTTGTTATTAGCCCAAAAGAAGCTATTTCTGTGTTTAGGGATATTGTACATCACCAATGTAATCAGTAGCCATAAGGACATTACTCACAACACTACTTGAAATATATTTTTGGCTACTACACTTATATTCTAAATAAAATGTCTGCAGAGCGTTAAAATTTTTGCGTTGGAGTTCCTGTTGTGGTACAGTGGGTTAGGAATCTGACTGCAGCAGCTTGGGTGACTGTGGAGATGTGAGTTCAATCCCCAGCCCCTCACAGTGAGTTAAAGGAACCGGCATTGCCACAGCTGAGGCTCAGATTCAATCCCAGGCCCAGAAACTTCCATGTGCTGTAGGCACGGCCATAAAAAAATAAAATAAAGTATACAATTTTTAAAAAATAAAAAAATAAAATTTTTAAATGTAGGTTTAGCTATGAATATAGTTATGAATTCAGAAATATTTATTTGGAAAACATCACTAAAAACTTGTTTTACTTATATATTGTTTTAGCTATCAATTTTGCCTGAATGTGAATTCTTAATATCTACAAGTCTCAAACAAGAAGTTGATATTCCATCCCTCTCAGAACTGAAGGAGTCATTAAACTTAATGCCAGAAATAATAAATTATGTAGATGACAATGAAAAGCTTTTCAAAAGAGGTGAGAGTTAATTTAAAAGTCTGTTGTTAAAACTACTTAATAATGTTTGTTATAAAAATTCTTCTCAGAGTTCCTGATGTGGCTCAGAGGATTAAGAATTTGACTAGTATTCATGAGAATATGGGTTTGATCCCTGGCCTTGCTCAAGGAGTTAAAGGATCTGGCGTTGCCATGAGCTGCGGTGTAGGTTGAAGATACAGCTTGGATCTGGTGTTAACTGTTGCTGTGGTGTAGGCCGGCAGCTATAGCTCTGATTAGACCCCTAGTCTGGGAACTTCCATATGCCATGGGTGCGGCCCTAAAAAAAAAAAAAAAAAAAAAATTATTGTTCAGGAGTTCCTGTTGTGGCTCAGCAGGATAAGAACCTGACTAGTGTCCATGAGGATATAGGTTTGATTCCTGGCCTCACTTGGTGAGTTAAAAGTCTAGCCATGAGCTGCAGTGTAGGTTGTAGATGAGGCTCAGATCTGACGTTGAAAAGCCAACCTGAGTAAGTGGATCAGATTTATACCAGAACTTGAAAATCAGGCAGAGCTCAGAATTGCAGGTGGCCTATGGACTTGGTAGCAGGACACAAATCTATGAATGCTGACGGAAAGGGCAGGTGACTTTTCTGAATGACTGTGATGTTACACTCCCAGCCTTCTCTTGGCTCTGATGGTTACTAAATGAAACAGAGACGTTGCCACAGAGGAATGAACAAGATTACAGAAAAACTAATATCACAGTACTTTTGCTGATAGTAGACTTCTTCCTTTTCTTTTCAGATCTTACTACCATGTATGGAATTGACGTTGAGGATATAAAATGTAGCTCCACAGAAATTTTGGCCATTCAAAGTCAGTGTGAACCAGAGTATGGGGAACCAGGTAGAAATTTTGAATGAATCATTGAGCTTATCAGAGGAACCTATATATGATGTAAAAGTACAATACATTCACATATAAAGTCTACTATGAAACTTTATGTTTAAAATTTGATTATTGCAGTTCAAGTTTGTTTTTTTTTTTTAACTCTATCCCTTTTCATTTGTTACTGTCATTAAATCCTTCCAGCATCAAAACTGAATAATGCTGGAGTTCCCACTGTAGAGCTCAATGTGTTAAAGATCCGGCATTATTTCTTCAGTGGCTCTGGTCACTGCTGAGACATGAGTTGTTTTTTTTTTTTTTTTTGTCTTTTTGCTATTTCTTTGGGCCGCTTCTGCGGCATATGGAGGTTCCCAGGCTAGGGGTCTAATCGGAGCTGTAGCCCCCGGCCTACGCCAGAGCCACGGCAACGTGGGATCCGAGCTGCGTCTGCAACCTGCACCACAGCTCACGGCAACACCGGATCGTTAACCCACTGACCAAGGGCAGGGACCGAACCCGCAACCTTGTGGTTCCTAGTCGGATTCGTTAACTACTGCACCACGACGGGAACTCCTGAGACGTGAGTTTAATCCCTAGCTGGGTGCAGTGGGTTAAGTTGCTGCAGCCATGGTGTAGGTTGCAACTGCAGTTCAGATTCAACCCCTGGCCAGGAAACTTCCATATGCCACGGGTGTAGCCGAAAGAGAAAAAAAGACAAAACTGAATAACATATAGAGGAGAGTTACAAAGATTGAAGAAGAATGAAAGAAATAGCATTAATGTTAAAAATAGAAATCTTGTCATTTTATAGCTCAGTAAATAAAATTTTGTATTTTACCTCAGTATTAGCAATCTTACTGACCATTGTTACACTTTTGTACATTTAATGTTTTAATCGCCAAGACAATTTATCATTGTTAATATCTCTATCCTACCAAATTTGGAACCTCAGAATTATCTTTTGTTCCATATTAATACCAGATTGTATTGTTCCCTGACTATGTTGATGATACTATTATTTAGTTACAGTTATAATTGGATCATGTTAATTGTCTATTTGGAAGTATACTGCTTTACTGAGGAAAGTGATAGAAACACACTGACTGCTTATGATAAATAAGAATTCGTTTTTTTAACCCCATCCTAGAAAAACATAATTCTGTGCTAGGCCACCTAGACTGCAGACTTATAAAGGCAAATAATTACTCTCTATTAATATTATTTGCTTAATATCACCAGTATTTAGCATGGATTTAAAAATATTACTATTTCCTAAGTACTGACAACATAAGTTGTCAGAATTAAAAACATTATTACACATAGTCTTAGAATTTATCTTATATGGTAAACTTAGTAAAGCTTAGTTGTCAGTGTATTTTTTTTAAAACACCAATATAATAGGTAAGACACCATGTGATATACATGTAATCCTTTTTTTTTGTAATCCTTTATATAGATGGAAATTAAACTATAATTCTATATTTCCAATAATCCAGATTTCTTTTGATTGAAAATTTTTGTTGTAACAGAATGATCAAACATAATAGTTGCTTACAGAAAGTTATGAATTTCTTGGTTTTATTCAATGTTTATGAAAAATGATTTTTAAATTTTTAGGTATTCTAGTAGAGTTAGAAATGCCACTAACTCATCTACACCTAACAGATCAACATTCTTTAGTGAACTCATTATGTACAGGACTTCAGACATTTCCATCTTCTCCTGTTTGTAAGATGTAAGTAAAGATTATATTTAGAATTCAAATTGCAATTCAGAACAAGCAATCTTTAATTAAATCTCTCCATATAAAGTCAATTTCTAAGATTCTCTGTGAAAAAAAAGTAAGATAAAAATGTCTATAGTAAGCAACTGAAGGAAATATGTGAGTATGTATGTACATAATTGTTTTATATGCATAAAATATCTTTAGAAAGGCACCCAAAAATCAGTAACATTTGTTGAGTCCAGAAGGGAACTGGGTAAACTATGGGAACTAGTAAGTGATGTAGCCAGGCTCTTTTATACTTTTAGTATCTAGAATGAGAGTATAATACCATTAAGCTTGAGTTCCTTCTGTGGCTGTATTTTCCTCCACAAAATTGATAGGTAACCAAATAAGACAGTATTCATTATTATGATGGTGTACTATAGGGAGAGGCATAGAAATTGACATAAACTCTATGGAAAACTATCCCTATGTAATATAATTCTAGGTTTGAATCAGAAAGGAATAGTGCCAGATATATAACATTATTTTAGCTAATTAGGATATATACATCTTTGCCGAAGTTATGAAATCAATAACTTACTTGGAGTCTAGCAACTGAAGTATTTCTGGAGTATTAAGAAGTCCTTCCAATGTAAAAAAAAAAAAAAAAAAAAACAAACCACATATGGAATCTGAATTCCCAAAGTAAAACCACCAAAACTATCCAGCAAGATGCTTCCTAAATATGAAAAAAATTATAAATATTTCTCTTTTTTCTCATCCCTTAGTTCTTTTTTTAAAAAAACTAAACATAATAACAGATGTGGGAGTTCCCATTGTGGCTCAGTGGGTTAAGAACTCAACTAGTATTTGGAGACACACGTTCTGTCCCTGGTCCTGCTCAGTGGTTTAATGATCCAGCATTGCTGTGAATTGTGGTGTAGGTCTCAGACACAGCTTGGATCTGGTGTTGCTGTGGCTGTGGTGTAGGCCCTCAGCTGCAGCTCTGATTCAGCCCCTACCTTGGAATCTTCCATATGCCATAGGGGTGGCCCTAAAAAGCAAAAAAAAAAAAAAAGAATAGCTCATATGTTCAAGGAGTACTATAAAAGTAAAACATATTCATTGTAGAAATATTAACTCAGAATAAAGAAAGGTCTGAAGAATAAAGAACAGATGCTATCCTACTAATGAAAAATAAAACAGTTAATAGAATTTACTTAAACTACTGTAGACTTAAAAAAGGAGTTTCCTGGTGGCCTGGTGAGGTAAGGATCCAACATTACCTCTGCAGCAGCTTGGGTTGCTACTGAGTCTCAGGTCAATCCCCAGGCTAGGAATTTCCATATGCCTCAGGTAGGGCCAAAAAATAAATAAGCAACTTGAAAATTTTAATTTAAAATTCAAACTGCCTGCTTAGGACATTGCCAGTGGATGCTTGCCAATGGCACTGCTTCTATTGGCACTCACTGCTATGAAATACATGTATTTTGTGTATTGGTTTTCTAGGGCTGCCATAACAAATATTGTAGACTGGGTGACTTAAGCAATAGAAATTTATTTCTTCATAGTCTGGAGACTAGAAGTCCAAGATCAAGCTCTCTGAGGCCTCTCTCCTTGACCTGTAGCTAGCTGTCTTCTCCCTTGTCTTCAGATGGTCTTTCCTCCATGCAGGTCTATGTCCTAATGGCCTCTTTTTAAAAAGATATTAGTTATATTGGATTAGATTCCACCCTAATCATCCCCATTTTCACTCAATTACCTCTTTAAAAGCGCTAGCTCCAAATACAATCATTCTAAGGTACTGAGAGTAAGGGCTTCAACATATGAATCTTGGGGAGGACACAGTTGAGCCCATACTTAACCATCAGTAGTTAAGAGCCCCGAAGAAGAGCCATATCGCCCAACTCTGTCATTTATTAGCTCTGTAACCTTAATTGCCCTGTGCCTTAGTTTCCTTACCTATAATATTAGGGTAATAATAGTACACACCACACAGGGTTGTTTTGAGGTCTTCTAAAAGATTTGTCATAGCTCTCTGATCAGGAATAGCCAAGGATCACAGAGCAGTGTGTGAGATGGTTGATCAAGAGATTTGGTTATTAACTTACTCCCCTAGGAGTACCAGGGGTAACATCCCATCTTTTAACGGAGGATATCCACTGACCTTGTTTACCTCTGTCACTGTGGTATTGGTATTGGGAAAACCAGACATGTAGAACCCAACATTGATCCACAAATCTGTTCAGTACCCTATTGTTACTGCACAGAATGGTCTTTAATCCCCTCAAAATTGATATTACAAGGTTGGATCATCATATTCTAGTTTGAGCCAAATTGCATAGCTTAGTAGCCCAGTATCTTTGTCCTGGATAGTTTTGATTGCTGTCTTATATAACATGGCATACCTGTAACTTAATGTTTTTTAATGTTAGGTTAGTCTGCCATCCTGGAATAAAGTAACCATATTCCTCTACTTCGTATGCTAGTTACACAACTAAGAACATAACCAGTAAAGCCTCCTTCTTCCTCACTGTAATCCTGGAAATTAATGTGTTCTAAAATAACACATTTTAAGGAAAATTACAGGAAAGTCTACAAGTCCCTAATAAATTATTCTCAGAGTGGTCACTGGGAGGTCTCTGTGCTGGGTTTCGAGTTCTTAGCTATAATTGGCTGATCTGCCAAGAAGAGAGTGCTGTTAGATTATTGGAAGCACTTGGAGCATCTCATCACCAGATGCTCTGACTTCCATTAGTGGTCTCAAGAAGGTGTGACAGCATAAGATGGAGGAGCTTGGCATTGAGGGCCCCAGATATCTTCATTTTCTAGCCAAGGCGTATTTCCTTTGGGGGGTAACTTTGTGCTGTACAGAACTCTATCATGAACTAGAACTGCCTATACCAGATATGAGCTCTTAAAAAAATAGCATGAGATGAGTACAGAAACTACCTACAATTTGTTTAAATATTTTTAGTCCCTTTGCTAAGGTGCAATATGTTTATTTGCAGGCCCTATAGTTCTGTGTGTGTGTGCTCTTTTACCGACTCCATATACTCTAATCCATCTGATGAGGCAGATTGCAATTAGAAACAAAAACTAGCTGAAATTAGTATAATCTCGAATTTCAATCTGATATTGAAAGTATTTACTTAAACTATAGTAAACTCCTTTTAATCACACAAGTTATATATCTGCTTATTAATAATTCAAATATCTAATGAGAATTTGTGAAACTTAAGTCTTATCTGTTTTTTTCTTATTTGCCAAAGTTCAAACAAAAAGGCTTTTAAATTAGCCAAAGATCCCACGGCCATTTGAACTACTTTAAAGGAATTGTCTCAGCACTAGCAAAATATAAATCATTTCCATTGGTTCATGAATATAAAAACTTAAAAATTCCTATTTAAAAAAGAGATTTACACTTCAACTGCGAAACTAAAAACAAAGAGGTAAAATGTTTAAAAAAAAACAGAAAAGTAATATGTAATGTTTCTGTACTTTTAACTTGCTTTTACTGCTTTTTATTTTTATTTCAGAACACAGCATTTTGGCTCGAGATATATACCCAGTTAACAAATACTTTTAGTGCCTACCACATATAAAACTCTACGCTAGATTTTATGGTGCTAAAAAGAAAAGTCTGTATAGCATAAGCCTTTAGTTGCATACTAACTGATTACTGAATTGTGAACATACTTTTATATATGACCAAAGAATATATCAAATTCAGACATGTCCTCAGAAAGCTCAATTAAGCATGAGAATTTTGTCTATATAATGGTTTCCTGGTGGACCTGGCTTGCCTGAATATTTCCCCTTCCTTTCACGTTAAAATAATTGCCTCTAATTTGAGGTGTTTAATTATCAAAGAGACTTTGGTAAGGTTCAAGAATTTTCTAAATTCACAAATATTGCCACCTCGTGCCAGATTTTTGGATTTTGTGGGTAACTTGGATGGTTTAGACATAAGACCTAGCTATCTGTTACTGACCAGAACTATCAATTTAGCAGTACCTGTAATTAGCATGCTCATGTATGTTTCATATAAACCTAGAAGCAGAACACTGTCAGTTCTCACTTAGGAGGGGAGTGGAAGGTTTGGGGCATAGATTAAAGGGTTTGTGAATTAATGGTCTCTAGTAACTTCATGGCTACTAATGGGCTGTATTTACTGATACACTCTGCTTGTCGTACATATTTTCTCTCCTCTCTCCTTATGTCCCCAAATACACAAACAGACACACATCACTCACTCACACACCCACCAAGATCGAAAGACTTGAATAAACTTTAGGACCTGTCACTTCCTGAGAAGGTAGAGCAAGCAGAACTTTTTCCTACTTGTGATTCTCAGCCAGTAGAAGTAATTCTCTTAAGAATGGACTTGGGGACAGCAATTTGTAAAAATTTGTGTTGAAGCTGCCATTTTGTATGGTAAAGCACAGTAATTTTATGTAAATTGTAGTTTTATTTTGGGTGGTTTACACAGTTGGTGCTGGCACAGTTTATGGAAGAAAGTGCTAAAACCCTCCCAAGTCAGCCCCCTCTGCCTCCAGATTCCATCAAAGGAAATAGAGGTAAGAGAAGGTTTAGAGGCAAGCAGGAGTGATTCAGGAGCTGACAAACTGCCAAACCTTCTCAGGGGAGGAGGAAATAAGCACTTGAAATTCGGTCTATGAAATGATCTATTTCAGTTTACGTTTTTACAAAAGCGATTTAGTTTTTGACATGCTTTTGAATATTAAAAATACTTAGAAAAATATTTTTCTTAACATTTTATTGCACAAAAAGACAACATATTAATGTATTAAACTTTAACTCTTCGTTTTCAGGAGTTTGCTTACTGCTGAAGAATCAGCCAACAAATACTATATGGTTTGGCAATCAGAAAGCTGTAGAAGCTCTTTGAACTCATTTTTGCTTAGAGGTAAAGACTAATTGATTTTGATGCTAAATAGCGCAGATGAAAAGAAAATCGGTAGAAATGTATTCATCAGTATTATTGTCATTACCGAAAGCACTGTCATAAAAAGCACAGTTCCAAAAAGGATTTCAAAATTTATAATCCTCATTTTGGGTAGATTCTTTTAATGCAAATAATAACATTGATTAGCTGTGCTACTTTAGTTCCTCTATTCAATATTCTCTGACCCTACTTAGACTAAAAAGTAATGAAATGGAAAGCTCTGTGCCACAATATCTAAAATGATCATCATAAACCTGATCAAGTATATCTTCTTATTTAGGCTCACTATAATGAATTAGAATTTCTGATTTGATACATCTTACATTAATTCTTCAAGATATTATCAAATATATTAATTTAGTAATTATTAAAATGGTCAAACAAAATAATAGTTTTATCTCCTAATTAGTAGAAAAGTTTTAACATCATGATGTTTCCATTGATTGAAATGAACCTTAATGTGACTTTTCTTGCTATAATATTTTGGACTTTTACAAATATTAGCATCTTGAAGATGAAATACTAGATACAACTTTTACTTTTTTTTCTAATTTGTAAAACAAAGTTATATCTATTTTATAAGAAATTTCCAGTGTGGTTCTGTTTATTGTGATTTTTCATCTTTTTTACCGAGTGGTCTGTTTCTCACTGTTTGTTTTTTGATTTGTTATGGTTTTTTTAAGTGCCAAGAACTGAAGAGCCCAACAGTCAATATGCAGTTACAGATTTGAAGAAGATACTTTCTATTAAAGAAGAAAGCCTTGAAGTTAATCCTATGAACACAGAGGAGTGGAAACAAGCAGGACTAAACCTGATAGTGACAGAAACTTTGGAACATCTAAGTACATATTTGTATCATAGTAATCTATATTCTGATGATACTAAACTGGAGATATTTTTGCCTGCAAATGTGCTTCAATTAGAATGTAAGTACATATAGTTCTATGCAAGACTTCACAAAAAAAAATGTGTCATTGTGTAGCATATATGATGTGGTAACATCACCCATGTACCTTTCTCTAAATTTGGGAGAAGTAAGCTATGGAAATGTAGTTGTGTCATTTGTAAACAATGAAATTATATTTTAAAAAAATACATTGCTATTTTCTATCCAAAAAAAAAAGAATGTAAGTACATAATAGTAAATATCACTTGTGTAAACATTTTCAGAATGAGAAATGTTTGATACTTGCTTTCCACTAGGTGACTGGGAAAATGTAATTAAATTCCAATATTCAGTACAACTTTGGCCCTGCCAGAATTTACAGCTTTGACCATCACTAAGCCCCATTTTCTTCCTTGAAAAAAATATGAGGAAATTTGACTAGCTAATCCTTAAATCTTTTTTTTTTTTTTTTTAAGGGCCATACCCATGGCATATGGAAGTTCCCAGAATCAGAGCTGCAGCTGCCTGCCTTTGCCGCAGCCACAGCAATGCGGGATACCTGACTGAGTGAGGCCAGGGAGCCAACCTGCATCCTCATGAATATTAGTCTGATTCGTTTCCACTGCGCCACAGTGGGAACTCACTTAAATCTTTTTCTGTCCTAAAAATTCTGCAGTGTCAGCTTTAAATTTCTAGCCATTTTCAATTAAAATTATTTTGTTTCCTTTTGTAAATGATTAATGTCTAGCCCATTTTCTATTTATATCAGCCTAGATACAAACCAGCATGGTTATTGTTCGACCTGCCAGTTGAGTTTTAAGTGTTCAGTATTATCTAGTAATCTCTCCCAAGGTTTACACCTCCCCACAAAATGAAAAAAAAAAATTCTAATAATAATAAAGTTTATACCTGTCTGTGAATATACTAAAAACCACTGAATCCGTGGTTTTTAGTATATTTGCAGAGAGGTATAATCACCACAATCAATTTTAGAACATTTGAATCATCCCCCCAAAGAAATCTTGTACGCACTAGCAGCCACTCCTATTCTCTCTCTTTATAGATTTGTCTATTCTGGATGTTTCATAGAAATGGAATCATACAATATGTGGTCTTTTGTGACTGGCTTCTTTCATTTAGTTCATTTTCACGAATCATCCATATTGAGCATGTGCATATATGAAGTATTGATCAAACATTTTGTCAAGTTTTTAATTGGCTTTCCTCTGACCTTATATTATAAGAGTTCCTCATACATTTTGGATACTGTCTCTTTTCGAGTATATTTTCTTCTGGTCTGTGGCTTTTGTGTTATGTAAGTTTTGACCCTTTGAATAACTGTCACCTCCAAGGCTGTGACTTGTTGTAAGCCTGTTGGCAATAGGCTGGAATTCTTTCTTTGCCCAGTAACTTATCTGCAGTAGTCGAAAAAAAAGAGGTGCTGAATTTTTGTCCTTTAAAAAATTATTTTATTCAGGCCAAAAATTGATTTTAAAAGCAGTTAAAATACTCCTAATCAAATTAGATTAATAAGAACCCATAACTAAAAGCTACTTTAATAGCCTAATGGAACACTCATTTAGTCATGAAAGTCATTGGATATTTTTATTTCCTGTTTTCAGCTTGGTTAGAACATAAAAGTTGTTCCTCACCTGTTACACTTATTAATGAGAAATCTACAAGTGATCATTTATCACCTTCACAAAAGACTCTATCTCTGGCAAATGAAGTGCCAGATCTGTGTTTTTCTGATGAGCGTGTCCCTGCTAAAAGACCAAGAAAAGAAGAAAAACCAAAGAAAGACTTAGAAGCAGGTTATGGAATAATCCAAAATAAAGAAAGTAAAGATAATTTGGAACTTGACTGCACAGTGCCAGAATCATCTTCCTCTTTAAAAATTGAAAAAGCATCTTTTTTTAAACATGTTAAAAAGCGGGAGAATAACTTGGACCTTTTGAATGACTTTATTATGCTGCGGAATAAGACTCCAAAGACTGAGGTCACAGACAGTGATGGAAAAGACGGTGGGTAATTTAGTAATATTTTGGTGTAGATATGATAGTTTCAAGGACTAAATGTACAATTTATTACAGAAGGTAAAGAAATAAAGCTCTTTCAGAGAGAATATGTCAAAGAAGATGTTATTGATTCATGATACTGTGTAGGGAAATAGATATGGAATATAGATGTAGATAAGTATTTTCTAAAAATTTAAAAGTGCATTTGAACTTACAAGAAAAGCCACTATTTGTAAAAACTCACTTTCTACAACTTGGCGATATAGATTTATAGTATTTCAACTTTTGCTGATCATTCTGCCATTCTTTTTTCTCTTTTAGCTCACTTTTCTATCTCAGTATTTAATAAATATGTTTTAACCTGTATTTAAGAACATTTTGCCCATCTGATTGCTTATTTTTCTTTTGAACTTTACCAAAGAGATTCTGTTTGAGTTATAACTATTTTGCATTCATTGCTTATAAACCTATCAAAGATAGTATAATATGTCATATCATTTCACTTCTGATATAAAAGAAATTCTAGAATTCTAATATTCTAGAATGTTTGATATACGTTACCCAGATGAAATAAGTACAAAAATACTTATTTGCGAGAGTTAGCATATACTTAGGTCTTACTGTCCTATATCCTATTAAGGTACACAAGATCTTGCCCCTGAATCAACTACGAAATAAGAAGTAAAATACATACCAAAAATTACTTTGAGCGTCCAATGAACTTGCTAACACTGTACTAGGTCAGGGTTCCCCATGGTGGGGCAGCTGATTGGGACAGATTTATGACAGAAAAGCAGAAAAGAATGCTTATTCTTTGTGGGCGGAATGATATGACAGCCTTTTATAGCTTTATTTAAAGTTATATTTTATTGGTCAGTGCATTTTCACAATGAAAAATTTGACAAAAATGCAGAAAGGAGTTTAAAGTTCTCAGAATTTTGTGACCTTTTATGTTTATATATTTGCCATAAATTTCTTATTATGTAATAGTTTTATATACATTGTAACTTACCTTACAGGTGACAATTCTGTATGTAACTGAGATTTTTCTAACCAATTTGTACCATAATTCAGAGCATAATTTCTACATGAAAGAATGAGCAAATATATGGAATCATCTTATGAATGTGATATATAACTAGGAATTTTTTTAAAAGATTTGTTGTTTTTAGGCTTGTGAATATTTTTAGATTCTAATCATATTTGGACCAAAAAAATAAAAAAAGGAAACCACTCCAAAATTAGAAATAACATCCTTTTCTGATTGTTACGCTTTTGATATAATAAGGTATATTAGCAACAGAAAATGAGAGAAAGCAAGAGAAAGGAGAAAAAGATACAAAGAATGATTTCTTATTTAAAAAAAAAAACAGCCATTAATTAAACAAAGGAATATTAATGTTAGGTGGGACTGCTTCTCTACTCCTGATGTTTCCTCAATTAGAATTATGTTTCTGTAAAAAAATAAAAGAATTACGCTTCTGGCCTCTTTGCCCCTTAATGCATTCTTCCCAGGGGAGTTAAAATGAATTATCTGTATTGTAAATTTGAAAAAGAATAAATTGGGCATAAGCTTGCAGGAATGAGCTACCCATAAGTAAATGGCCTTCTCCTCGGCTTCTCTGTATCAGGATCTTTCCCAAACAGCTCCGCAACTATGCAGAATCCTAGCCCAGTACAGTATAGTCTGGAGCTGAGTAAGTTACCCTGCCTAATTCTGGTATTTAATTAATAAGCTTATTTGACTCTCAAACTAAGCTCCTTTCACCACCTTAGCTTTTATTAGTAACAAAGGTAATATTTTGGTACATATTTTACTTCTTATTTTATAGTTGATTCAGAGGCAGGAAAGAATGGTACAACTTATTAGGCCCCCTCAAAAACTTCAATAATTAGTATTATTTAATCATAGTTATTTTAATTATTTATAGTTAATTAAAAGTGTACTCAAAAATAATAACAATCTGGTTTAGGGTATTTACTCTATTTTTTTTACCATGTATATAAAACTTACATTAAAATGTTTTAAGATGGTAATGTGTTTCTAAAATCATCTTGTAATCATTATTAATGGCAGTATTGCTATCTAGTTTATATAACTCTAATTTTAAATAAGTTACATATACATTTTAATCCTCTATAATGCTTACAAAAGAAGGAAGAAAATTACATTTGTTGAAACTCTGTGCCAGGCACTAAATCACTTATTGGAGGTAAATATGATACTGTCGCTGACCTTGAGAAGCTTACAGTGTAATAGAGTAGGCCGGGCATGCAGATAATTTCAATACAATGTGGTCAGTGCCAGGAAAGTATTCACATTGTGCTGAGGAAACAAAAATGAGAAGCATTTTACTGGCCTGAAAGTAGACTGGGCAGTTATAAGGGTTCTTACAGAAAATGCCTGAGAGCTAAAGGGTAAGTAGGAAGAAATACCTTTATTAACACAGGATGGAGGGAGTTCCCATCTGTGTGGCTCAGTGGAAATGAATCCAACTAGTATCCATGAGGATGCGGGTTTGATCCCTGACCTTGCTCAGTGGGTTGGGGATCCGGCATTGCTGTGAGTTGTGGTGTAGGTCACAAGACGTGGCTCAGATCACACGTTGCTGTGGCTGTGGCGTAGGCCAGCAGCTGCAGCTCCGATTAGACCCCTAGCCTGGGAACTTCCACGTGCCATGGGTGCGACCCTAAAAAGCAAAAGGAAAAAAAAAAGAAAACAAAGGATGGAGACAGATAGGGCCTGGGGCATAGGAAAGAATTTGTAGCAGAAGGAAGGGTATATGCAGTCACAGAGAAATGAAGTAGAGCAGCGTCAGGAACCATCCTTGGTGTTTAGAATATTCAAAGTAGATATATTAATCCACATTTTACGTATGAGGAAACTGAGGCTAGTGTCAGAAGTGGGACTGAAACACTGATCTGATGTCAAAGTTCCTTTTTTTTTTTTCTTTTTGCCATTTCTTGGGCCGCTATCACAGCATATGGAGGTTCCCAGGCTAGGGGTCGAATTGGAGCTGTCACCGCCGGCCTAAGCCACAGCCACAGCAACACGGGATCCGAGCCTCATCTGCGACCTACACCACAGCTCACAGCAACGCCGGATCCTCAACCCACTGAGCAAGGGCAGGGACCGAACCCGCAACCTCATGGTTCCTAGTCGGATTCGTTAACCACTGCGCCACAACGGGAACTCCCTCAAAGTTCTTTATTACTAGTCTGCTTCCTACCCAGCAACATGTTAAGTTCATTGACCTAAATAGCTGTTCAATTTAATACTGATGCACTTCAAAAAACTTTTAACAATTATAATCGTACTTGTAAGAAAGCATTTTAATCAACACCAAGTTTTCCTGAACAATGCAAAATTAATGTTCCCAATAGAACTTCAAGATAAAGAGGAACATCCTTTGACTCTCCAAGAAGACAGTCCTACTGTTTGTACTAATAAAATTCTGGAGAAAACAGATCAGGAGTGGAAAGCAGATGATGTCATTGAAATTCAAGCATCAGGTATGCAATATGCTTTTTAAATGAATTCAAATTAGGTAAATTTGAAAGCCCTTTCCTAGGTATCTAGGATATACCTCATTTTCCATATAATTTTCTTCACTTGTTTTAGATATTTCTTCATTCCATTCCTACTTTCAAGTTATTTCCAAACCTGGAATGCCTCATTCACTGCCTCTGCCCCTCCCCACTGCCCTACTCCAGTCCATTAGGTGTTATTTGCTCCTTCATTTAAACTGCTGCTTCCTTACATTCATCAGACGAGAGCAAACTGCAACTCCTCAGACTCAGACTCTTCTGCCCAGTCTGGAAAAATGAACTGCTAGTGGCCGTGCTCTCTGCTGTCTTACCCACTACCGGTGTGATGTAAACAAGTTACTGTTGATTCCTATACTGCTTAAAATTATTTTATTTGTTCTGCTGTAAAGAAAAAATATTCTTTGACTCTCTAAAGAACAACCTGCTTAACGTCATCATGCTCATTGTTAAAATCCATAAGGAAATATGACACTAGTCCTTGAATATCATTTCATTCTTTTGGTTAAATTTTATTTATGACCTTTAGATGATAACGCAAATCTTTAAATATCGATATTCTAGTGGAAACTAGAAACAAGTTGTCATTGTTATAAATGTGTTCGGCTTAAGTTTGCAAGCTAATAGTGGAGGGAAAAGAAAAAAGTTGATTCTCTTTATATGGCTCCTCATACTTACCCTGATGAATTACTAACTAAATAAATCCTTTCTCATAAATAGGATGGCCATAAAATTATACTAATTCTACGGAGGGATAATTTGGGTTTTTTACTAATTTGTTTAGAATAACTGTCCTAAAATAAGCCGCTATACAATCTCATGAATAGAGTTCAGGTTTGCATGAAGAAAACGAAGAAATATGTATAATTGGCTTGTCAAAAAGAGGATACCAGCCTTATAAAAACACTGCCTTTAGTTCTTTTGTTTTTGCAGATAGCCAATGCCAAGCATACTGCCTACTAGAAGCAGCAGCTTCTCCTATCTTAAAAAAACTTGTATGCTTCTGTACTCTCCCTGATGCTAATTGGAAATTTGCCACTGTCATTTTTGACCAAACAAGGTTCCTCTTAAAAGAACAAGAAAAAATAATAAGTGATGCTATTCACCAAGGTGAGTGCAAATAAAAGTCACATTATTTAGAAGTTCCCGTTGTGGCTCAGTGGGTTAAGAACCCAATATAGTATCCGTGAAGATTCTGGTTCTATTCCCATCATTGCTGCAAACTGAGACATAGGTCACAGATGTGGCTCAGATCCTGTGTTGCCATGGCTGTGGCATAGGCCTGCACCTGCAGCTCCAGTTCTACCTCTGGCCTGGGTGCTTCCATATGCTGCAGGCTATAAAAAGCTATAAAAAGAAAACAAGAAAAAAATAGTCACATTATTTAAGAGGATATTAATTTATGGATTATTGTATTAAATTACGGAAAATGAACATAGAAAATGCAGAAGTTGGAGTTCCCATTTTGTGGCTCAGCAATTTGTGAACCCAACTAGCATCCATGAGGATGTGGGTTCAATCCCTGGCCTTGCTCAGTGGGTTAAGGATCCGGCATTACTGTGAGCTGTGGTGTAGGTCGCAGACATAGTTCTAATCTAGCGTTGCTGTGGCTGTGGTATAGGCTGGTGGCTTCAGCTTTGATTGAACCCCTAGCCTGGGAACCTCCATTTGCTAGTCATGGATGGAGGCATAACTGTAATTCAGCATATGGCACCCACAAACCAATGCTGGAGGATCAGCTAAGCAAGGAAAAAAGATAAGAAATACAGGTAGCTCTTGCTTTTTATGTTTGCTTTATGTCACTTTGATTTTTATGAAAGACCTACATTAGTATCTGTTTTCACTAACTGAGAGAAATCAAAACAGATTTTCATTTTTATGAAAAAAGTAGTTGGTTCTTCATTTTACTCTGTTTCAGCTCACAAAAAGTTTCACAGGTACGCTTTGTTTTCAGATAGTAGGGGAAACCTGTATGATCTGGCATTGCTTCTCAGTCAAGCTATATATATATATTATTTGGTGGACTCCTATTGCAGAAACCAGATTAAGTCTATTATTTTCAGCATCTGAACCACTTTTTTCCCTTCCAAGAGGAGGTAGGGTGTATCGAAAAGTAAATATTAAAGTCAGTCCTGGACTTTTTCTTCTGGCTAAGATGGAGTAACAGGGATTGGATTTACCCTCCTTCCAGAAATAGCAACAAACAGACAAAAGGACAAAAAATAAATGAAACCAGTTTTGAAAACCCCAGAATCAGTCAGTGAAGCAAGCTGATTCCTGAGAGACAGGAAACAAGTGAAGTGAGCCCCTACCATTGCTCTAGCTGATTGCCTTGAAAGAATTGCCAGAGGCAGAGCCCAGTGGACAATCTGAGCTGAAGAAACAGAGCTAAGAATCCAGGGAAACTAAGACAGCTAGGGTTCAAAGGACTAGACTATTAGCAGAGAGCTTCCCACGCATTATTCCGGAAATCTGTAGTGATTTTCCCTCAAGTATTCAGCAGAGTACTGATCAGAGTAGATGTGAGGAACCTACCTGAGGTTGGGGAAACAAACCATCTGAAAGGATTAGAGGGAATAGTATTCTACATTCACACAGGGGCAGGAAATAATGCC